>NW_006290034.1:7081084-7096807 GCF_000327345.1 Myotis davidii
TGCTAAGCCCAGCAACCATGAATCTCCTTTCTGTCTCTATAGATTGTATAGGCAAATCTATACAAAATCACATAATATATGGTCTTTTGTAACTGGTTTCTTTCACTTAGCAGAATGTTTTCAAGGTGTATACATGTTACAGCGTGTATCAGTCCCTCATCCCTTTTTGTGATTGAATAATATTTCATTGTATGCATAAAATATGTTAGTTTATCCATTCATCATTTGATGGACATTTGGCAGCTTTCACCTTTAGGCTATTTGAATAATACTCCCCAAAACATCCACGTACCAGTTTTTATGTGAACATCTGTTTTTATCTCTCTTGGGTATACACCTAGGAGTGGAATTGCTGGGTCATATGGTAATTCTAGGTTTAGGAGGTATTGATTCTGCTTAAGGGGCTGAAAACAAACCTCTTGATGGAATTTGGGATTGGAGCTGATAATATATAACGTTGGATGCAATGTGGATGGGCGGATTGGGGGTGGGATGAAGAGAAGAACAGGAGGACACAAAGTACAGGACCAACTTGAGCAAAGGCACTGAGCCAAGAGAACAAGATGCACTGGAGGGATTAGTGAGTATGCATGTTAAAGAAGTTAGAGCCTGTGAGTTCTTATTCATAGATGAAATTAAATCCCACCTTAAATTCTTGAAAAAAAAGTTTGCCTTAATATTATAATCCATAACAAAAGCAGTATAATCACAGTTATCACACTAATAAACTTATTACACTAATTACATGAAGATACAAAATTAATCACTTGTACATAAAGTGGTTATTTATATAAAGTGGTCAGCTGAAAACAAACTCTTTTAGTTAGCTAAATACTTTCTGCAAACAGTTTCCCTACTAAAACAGGTTTGAAATCACCTCTTTAGTTTTAAATAACTTGATACTAAGTTATGTGTATAAGGTCCAAACCACATTAACTTCTGTTATAAAATAAAGAGAAACATGCCAGAGGTGTCTCAAAATATATATTCTCACATTTCAAAATCTAAATTCCTCAGACTGTTACACAAACTAATGAGAAAAACAACATAAATTAAATAGTTGAATTTGTGAAACTCACTTTGTAAAACTGCTACAAGCAGGAAGAATCTTAAAAACAAAAAAAGTGCAGTTGTTTCAAAATTTAAGCCTTAAGTTATTAGTCAATATATATGTATACATAATATTAATATATCTAAATAATTTTCTTATATTGTGTTTCTTATAATGTGTTTTCCAACACTTAATGAGCTTAATGCCTATCTTCAATGACTCTTACTCCTATATCTCAATACAGCTGAAACTTTAAAGAAAGAATAATTACTCTTAGTCTTGATGTAGCTGGCCCCCTCCTCAAAGTGTAAGAATGCAATTTGCTCATCAATTTACTTTAGCAGATGTCACAAGCTATGAGATTATTTACTAATCCAGTTTGGGGACTTAACATTTCCCATTCAGTTTCTTAAAGGAATGCAGCAGAGGTTGTGTCCTGGTCAAGCAAAGCCCATTTGCTGCCTGGTTGGGTTTTCTCCCCTTAGAGCCCTGGGCCTATATTCAAGAGGGTACTATTCTTCCTAATCCTCTCTAATCCTTGCCCATTTTTTTAAAACACAGTAAAAGATCACTCGCACCAGGCAGCTGTGGGAAAATGGACTCAAATAGCTGACCTCTGACATGACTGCTTATGCTCTTTGTAAGTGCACAGGGAGCTTCTTCAGTAGGAAGCAAAGAAAATGCAGCAACCACAGTGACGTCTCCATCATAAAAGAGAATATCTCATTTTCAGAAGAAAATTGCTTAATACTTAAACCAACTTATTACTAATAAAATTCTGCCTCATTTTACAGATAGAAACAAAATATACCAAATTATTTTCACTGAGTTTTAGAATGCTGAAGTTTTAAACTAACTGTCTTTATAGCCACTTGGCAAGAAAATACTTTTTGAACAGCAACTATAATGTATATTTTCACTGTTTAATAATCTAAGTGACAATTTGGATAGTAATCAAACACACATGGCATGCTTACTAGAAAATGATACTTCAGGAGTTTATATTTTAAAATCTTTCTCATTAAAAAGTCTTCCTTATGCTACCTATTTTTTTTTTATTATGATGTCTTGCCTACTACCAAATGTCCTTTCCAATTTGACTTTAAAACAAAGCAAACCTTATTTTTCAGTTTCCAATAAGGCACTAAAATAAAATTTCACCCTCAAAATATAAGGAAAATTTCTGGTCCAAGGAAAATATATTTAAAGAAGGAAATTATAGGATTATGACTTATTTTATCTTCTTCACAAACTGCTACTCAGGAATTTCTGCTAAGGGAGAGACATACAGATAAAAAGAAAAGGTATGGTTATGGTACTAAAAGAACAGAGAGGAGAGAGCCATTATCTCTCCTTGGGAAAAATGAGAAAGATGCTTCTATAAAGGAGGCCACAGATAAGCAGGGTTTTGAAGAATAAGAAACCTGATGACAGAGAAGAGATGGAGCATATGTACAAAGGTAGGGAGATATGATAAGACATGACCAATCCAGGAAGTAGTGATGCGGGAGATAAGGAACAAGGCAGATGTGGCAAGGAGTAAGGCTGGAGATAGACAATGGGCCCAGACTGTGAAGGGCTTCTGTATGCAATATTTAAGGGATTGGTCCTTATCTTATAGAGGGTGATGGGGAACAAGCAGAGCTCTTTAGCAGAGTAAGATTTGCTGTTTAAGTAGATAACTTTGGCAATAACCAGAGTGGAGAGGGGTTGATGGCAGGGAGACCAGTGAGGAATCTGGTTTTTTTGTTGTTGTTGTTAATCCTCACCCAAGGATATGTTTTCCAATGATTTTTAGAAAGAGTGGAAGGGAGGGAGGAGGAGAGAGAAACATTTTTGTGAGTAGTCAGGGAACAAATCTGCAGCCCAGATTCGTGCTCTTGACTGGGAATCAAACCTGCAATTCTTGGGTGTGCAGGCCAATGCTCTACCATTGAGCAACATTGGCCAGGGTGAAGAATCTGTTTTAAGAGTCTAAGCAAAAGACAGTAAATAGCCCTGACCAGTTTGGCACAGTGGATAGAGCATTGGCCTGCAGACTGAAGGGTCCAGGGTTCGATTCTGATCAAGGGCATGTACCTTGGTTGTGGGCACATCCCCAGTAGGGAGTGTGCAGGAGGCAACTGATCGATTTTTCTCTCTCATTGATGTTTCTAACTCTCTATCCCTCTCCTTTCCTCTCTGTGAAAAAATCAATAAAATATATTTTTTAAAAAGACAGTAAATATCTATAATAATAAAAGCATAATATGCTAATTAGACTTGCATGAATTTCATGCATCGGGCCTCTAGTATCTATGTATTTAGAAATGCTTAGAAAATATCTGGCAATAAATAAACCAAACAGAAACTGTGGTTACTTAAGAGAAGTAGAATTGGGAAGGAAAAACAGGAGAAATTTTACTTTACAAACTTTTGATTTTTTTTTGTAAAATGTGCTCATTACTTTATAATAATAATAATAATAATAATAATAAGAAGAAGAAGAATAATAATAATAATAATAATAATTTTTTAAAGAATAGGCAGTGAAGGTGCAAGATGGTGACCATGGGGGTGGAGTAGATGGCTAAATCTGAAAGACATTTCAAAGGTTTCAATACAAGTTGGTGATTTGGAAAGGGCAGAAGTAAAGTTTAATGAAGAGAAAAGGATAATGAAGTATTAAATTAGAATATTTAACTAAGAAAGGACAGGTAAGATGAAGAAGAGACTTAAATTTTTAAAAATTCAGTTGCAGACACATTGAAGTATCTGAAATACCTATTAGATATCCAGTTAAAATTTTTCATAACTAGACAGAAATGCAAGTCTATAGATGAGGAAGCCAGACTTAAAAGATACAGATTTGGAAATTATCAATAAATAAAATAGAGTTGGGGACATAATCCAAGGGCGGTACCTAGTATGTGCTACAGGACCTTATGTATTACCTCCAAATCACCTTATGGTTATATATGGAATAAATCAGAAACTGCTTGGAACAATTTTAACTAGTATTAAACTACGTTCAATATAATATACTCAAATAACTACTCATGCCTCTTGCTCTTCACTAAAAATATAAAAAATTAAGGCTACCTTGGAAGCTATAAAAAACACATTAACGATGTATGGTCTGATGGTTTCTCTTATAACTCTAAAACCATGCCTTTGCTTATACTCAAATTCACTTTAATTTTGAATTGCTTTGATCTTTATAATTTATCTTTAGATTACTTTGTTTCTACTACTTTGTAAATCTTACAACAGCTTTTGACCAAAAGCAATATAATTCTGACCTGAAGTAATGATAATGCTTTATAATCTTCCTCTTAAAAGCAGGTTAAAGAAAAATCTCTCTGAAGGCATCTGAAATTAAGGTACTTTGGCCTTGATCAGTCATGCACACCGAGAACCAATTTATCTCTGCAATTAGTTTTCTCAGTGCACATTCTATGAGATTGGACAGGCAGGCCGAATGCAAAAAGTCCACATGGGTGTGTATTACGGGGGGAGACTAGGGATGGTTCCCATATAGAAAGTAAACAAATTCTCTATGAATAAACTGAAAACAGAATACTACCTAACAGCCTCAGGAGCAAAGGAAAGTGATCTTTTACTGAAAGGAGATGGAAGGGAGGCTAGAGAGAACATTAGCCACAGGAAAACTCCTTTCCACATGGTCCTACAGAGCAGCATCTCAGCGGGTGAGCATTTCACTTCTCAACTTTCACCTAGGCCACAGTATGCTCCCTGTTTTCTAACTTTGGGTCCTAGACTTCAATACCACTTCCCCATTTCTCCTTTTACTACTGCTATGCCACTCAGAATCTCAATAAGGTGCCTGATTCCCTCTTATCTTTTAAATATGCTGCTATAATGTAGGTAGTTTGGCCAATGAAATGTAAGCCTGCTACTAAAGAGGTAGTATCTTCTATGATGAATGGGACAAGTGTCATCCTACAGCAGTGATGGCGAACCTATGACACGCGTGTCAGAGGTGACAAGCAAACTCATTTTTTTGGTTGATTTTTGTTAAATGGCATTTAAATATATAAAATAAATATCAAAAATATAAGTCTTTGTTTTACTATGGTTGCAAATATCAAAAAATTTCTATATGTGACATGGCACCAGAGTTAAGTTAGGGTTTTTCAAAATGCTGACACGCCGAGCTCAAAAGGTTTGCCATCACTGTCCTACAGACTTCAATTTCTGGTCAACCAGACACATGGAGTGTCATACCAAGAACAATTACATCAAAGAGTAGCTCACTAACATTCGTGGATTTAATGTTTTCAATTTTAATCATCTGGCTATCTCTAAACATCCATGACTTATAAAGCCAACATTTTGCTAGGGCACAAATTTGAATCACGAGGCTTGTGTACACGTGTGAGTAACTTACCTAATGAATAGCCCTCGCTGGCTCTCCAGCATCCACATCTCAGCAAATTCCTGACCCAGCCTCATGTTTACATTTCATGGGTGAAATTGCATGATGTGATTGTATTTTTAACTATGGCGATTCACAATGGTTTTAGACCATACTAAGCAAGAACCTTGATGGCCTACTGTAATAAAAATGCTAAAGAATACCTTCTATATTAAAAAACAAATTTTAAAAAATGTACAAAGGGGCCGAAACCGGTTTGGCTCAGTGGATAGAGCGTCAGCCTGCGGACTGAAAGGTCCCAGGTTCGATTTCAGTCGAGGGCATGTACCTGGGCTGCGGGCACATCCCCAGTAGGAGATGTGCAGGAGGTAGCTGATCGATGTTTCTCTCCCATCGATGTTTCTAACTCTCTATCTCTCTCCCTTCCTCTCTGTAAAAAATCAATAAAATATGTTTAAAAAAAATGTACGAAGGACCTGAATAGACATTTATCCAAAAAAGATACACAAATGGACAATAAGCACATTAAAAAAGATGTTCAAGGGGGTGGGGGGGGAGGTGCTAAAAAAATTTAAATAGTAAAAAAAAAAAAAGATGTTCAACATCATTAATCATTAAAGAAATGCAAACCAAAACCACAATGAGATACCACTTCACACCTCCTAGGATAACTATAATAAAAGGACAGACAATAACAAGTGTTGACACAAATGCACAGAAATTAGAGCCTCCTTCACATATTGCTGGTGGGAAGGTAAAACAGCACAACCACTTTGGAAAACAGTTTGGCCGTCTCTCAAAAAGTTAAGCATATAATTACCATATGATCTGTCAATTCCGCTCCTAGGTATATATATGAGAGAAGTGAAACCATATGTTCGTGTAAAAACTTGCACCTGAATATTCATAGCAGCATTATTCATAATAGCCAAATAGTGGAACCAACCCAATTGTCCATAAATTGATAAATGGAAAAATAAAATGTGGTATATTCATACAATGGAATATTATTCAGACATAAAAAGAAATGAAGTATTGATACATGGCACGCTATATTGTGCTAAGTGGAAGTCAGACACGGAAGGCCACATATTGTATGATTCCAAATCCATAGAGACAGAAAGTAGATTAGTGGTTGCCAATGATTGGAGGAGGGAGGAATGGGGAGTAACTCATAATGGATTCAGGGTTTCTTTTTGGAGTAGTGAAAATGATTTAGAATTAGATAGTGGCGATAATCATACAACCTTATGAAGATAGTAAAAACCACTGAAATATGTACTTTAAATATAGGTGAGTTTTGTCATATGTGAATTATCTCAATTAAAAGAACACTTTTTATAAAAGTCCTTGATGGTGGAATAATACAGAATATGAGACGTTAGAATGACTGAAATAGAATGCTGTGAAATCATTGAAAGATATGAAAGATTTTCTATTGTAAAATAAAAAATCTGACCATTTCTATAGTTGCTTAAAGATAAACAATCCTTTTTTTGTTTGGTGACTAAAAAAGAAAATGTTTGCTGAACCAAAGCCATCGTTAGGTAATGAAGAACAAGTCAAAAACCATGAAAATATACTGTTCTAATTTTTAACTATTACTATTATAGTTACTGTACACTGAAATTCATTCAGTAGATTAAAAAAATCTGTACAGGCAATCAATATTAATGAAATATCTAAAGCAAATTCATAGCCTGAAGAGATTTATGTGGTCTTTCTCTATTGCACATCTAATAGTTTCCAGCTTTAACAAATTGCATAGCTCTAGACCTACAGCCTTTCTGTTGTAGTTATGTGGAAAGTTGCCAAAAAATGTTTCCTGCTAAAATAGCTTTATCCTTTGTCATTTTACTGGTAAGATTCATATAACATTTGACAAATTTGCATAATAAATTTGTAAGATTAAAAGATTTAATATATATATTTAAATGTCACTGTTTGTTAAGTTAAATAAATTATGACCCACAGTTGAAGTTTGAGGATAAAACCCATAAAGCCTTTATGTTTGCTTGGCTGTAGCTGGGAGTGAGGAATAGAGACCATAAGGGGGGTCAGGGGCGGGGAGAGAACCTTTACATACCACATCACTTGTAAAATCCTAACAAACACAGACAGCCACAAATTCCAGAGCTCTCCCAGTTCATATAACACTAGTGTTATTTAAGTGGGATATTATCCTGTTTGATAACAGCCTGCTTAAAATGTCTATCCACAAACAATAATGTAAGGTGATACTTAGCTGGATATTTTAATAGAGTTGAACTGTCAACTGGCTGTGACATAAAGTTGGGGGGGAAATAGGTAAATTTCTACCTATAAATAAAAATGATTTTAAATTATATACACATTATATATTTTTATATATGTGTACATATATATTTAACAGTTTTATTGAGGTATATTTCACATATAACAAGATCACCATGTTAGTATATATAGTTCAATGACTTTTAGTAATTTATACAGTTGTGTAACCATCACCACAAAAAGTTCCCTTGTTCCTGTTTGCAATCAATCCCCATTCCCACCGCCAGTCCCAGGGAACCACTGATCTGCTTTTTTGTTTCTACATTTTCACCTGTTCTAGAAATTGCATATAATAGAATCATACAATATGTTGTCTGATTTCCTTTATTTGAGGTTCACCTATATTGTTGTATGTATTTATATTTTGTTCCTTTTCAATGCTAAGAAGTGTTCCATTTTATGGATATATCACAATTCATTTATTTATTCACCTGTGTGGATTATTTCAAATTTTTGGATCTTGTGAACAATACTGCTGTGAACAATTGCATACAAGTCTTTGTATAAAAATATGTGTTCATTGCTCTTGTGTAGATACCTAGGAATGAAATAAGTCATACAGTAAGTACATATGTTTAACTGCAAAACTGTTTTCCAAAGTAGTCATACTATTTTACATGTACAGCAGCAATGTATGAAGTTTCTCCACATTCCTGCCAACAGCTAGTATTGCCAGTCTTTGATAATATGGGCATTCTAGTGGGTATCAAGTATATCATACTGTGGTTTTAATTTGTATTTCTCAATGGCCAATAATGCCGAGTATCTTTAATGTGCCTATTAGCTATTCATGTGTTTTCTTCAGTAAAATGACTATATCATTTGCCAAAATATTTTTTTAAATATATTTTTATTGATTTTCAGAGAAGAATTAAAAAATAGATATTATTGATTCCAAAGAGGAAAGGAGAGGGAGAGAGAGAGAGACATCAGTGATGAGAGAGAATCACGGATCGGCTGCCTCTGCATGCCCCCTACTGGGGATTAAGCCTGCAACCCAGGCATGTGCCCTTGATCAAAATTGAACCCAGGACCCTTCCGTCCACAGGCCAATGCTCTATGCACTGAGCCAAACTGGCTAAGGCCCAGAAAAATTTTTGAATACTGCTTGTATCAGCCAAGGAAATGCTCCAAAACACAATTGAGATCTGTTGCACTGGGGAACTTATTTTCTACCCCCATTATTGACTCCTGGCTTCCATCAGCCAAGCTTACCTTGGCATGGTTTGGATTCAAGAGCTAATTAATTCTGTGCTGGTAGCAAAGAATTCATATTGATATGATTTTTAAAAATACTTTTTTATTGATTTCAGAGAGGAAGAGAGAGGCAGAGAGAAACATCAACGATGAGAGAGAATCATTGATTGGCCGTCTCCTGCATGCCTCACATTGGGGATTGAGCCCGCAACCCGGATGTGGACCCGGAGGGGGAATCGAACCACTGTGACCTCCTGGTTCATAGGTCAACATTCAACCACTGAGCCACGCCAGCAGGGCCTGAGATGATTTTTAATACCCAGCAGATTATCTTTCTTAATGATGTATCTCTTATATTGCATGTTACTTTTGGTATCAGCTTTATTCTTTGCCCAATATACTGAGTATGATAGTTTTGCTGATGTTTCATTGTTTATTGGTGAACATAACTTCATTAAGAGTTTTTGGAAAACTTGTCAAACTCAAATGAATAAGTCTTCTTCATAACCCATTTGGAATTATTCTTAATAAAGTGCTAAAATATGTAAAAAATATTTTGAACTAAATTATGCAAAAATATTACATAGTAAGCAGTTAAACTGTGCTTTGAAAGAGGTTTACAGACTTAAATAAAATATATTAGTAACAACAAATGCTGACTATTAATGAATTAAATACCTGTGTAAGAAGATACAGGAAATAAAAAATAATAAAATAGGGCCAAAGAAAGTTGAAGGAGGTCATAAAGAGTAGAAGTGAATGAGCCAGAAACAAATAGTAGAGAGAAACAACAAAGCCAGAGCTCAGGTCTTCGCTCCTAATAAAATGGATAAATCCCTGGAGAATCTGGTCGAGGAAAAAAATAGGTAACTAGTGTTAAGAGTAAAAGTGGATATTATAACTAGTCCCACAAATATTAACAAGGTAATAAAAGGATTTTATGAAAATTCATGCCAATGAATTTAAAAATTTTGATGGGGTAAATTTCTAGAAAAATACAACTCACCAAAACCAACACAAAAAAGAAATAAGAAATGTAAATAGTTATAGAATGGTTGAAGAAACTGAATTTGTAATTAAACTATTAAATTAAATAAATAAAATTTATAATAAAAATCCTTCTCAATCAGGTGATTTTCTCAGCTAATTCTACCAGTTGTTTAAGGCAGAAATAATTTTAATTTTACACGAATTATTCCACAGAATAAAAAGAAGAGGGACCATTCCTTGTTTTATACAGCCAACAACAACAAAAAGTATAAACCAAAAATATAAGAAAAGAAGGAAATGAACACAATTGAAGTCAGAATAATGGGTAACTTTATGTAAGAGCGAAGAAGTAATTTGGAAGGGCAGTCAGGTAGACTTCTGGGGCCTGGCAGTGTTGTTTCTTAACGTAAGTGGTAGTTTCCACTAATTTGCTTTATAATAAATCAATAAGATGCACATTTCTGTGCATAAACTTTGCTGTATGTGTATTATAATTCATAATAAAAATTTTATTTAAATGTATGGGACCAATATCACTTAGTAAGAGAATAATATAAATATTTGTTGACTCTCATTCTTAGATTTCAGTAGTTTTCTTGACTCTATCTTTACTCACGCTAACAGATTTACAACTTTCATTTCTTGGAGATAATTTTTTAGAGATTAACCTCTTTAATGTTTATTAGCCTCCAAATTCTATCAACATACATTATACTGAAATAAATCATTATAATTCACATTTTCTCATAAATACATCTATTGAATATTCTATACTGCCTAACATGGGACATTGTTTTTAAAACCCAAAATTTAATTATGGGTGATAACACACAGAGATTAACCAATAATTTGTATGTCTGCAAGGTGCATATTATAAAGACAAATGAAATGGGACCAAATAAACATCTACTCAGCAGTTTTTCTGGGGACTTGTACAATCTATTTCCTATCATTGATCACTTTAATCTATTTGTTTTCAGTCTTTGTCTGTTCAGCCATAGTTCAAAACCCAGGCATCTGTTTAGATGTAAAAAGCTCTCACAGTAATAGGAAATTTGATTTAATGATCTAAAAAATGAATGATCTTTAAGACCAAGCCATTTTACTTCTTTAAAACTATACTAGAAGGAACAGCTAAGTGAATTTCAAATTCTATTTTGACAGCAATTACAAAGCCTATAGTGAACTACTGTTTCTACTCGCCTTTCTAAACAACTTTTAACATCTCCTTTAAGGTGAATTATAAGCATCAAAATATAGTGGACTAAAATAATTCCAACTCAAATTATGGAGACGGAAAACCAAAACTTTGGTCTGTACACTGTCCTGAGTTTGATAAAAGTAATATTTTTATCATAAAGTGTCTCACTTTTGGAACATGAGGATTAAATTCCACAGCTCTATGAATTGCTTCCACAGCATTAATTTCCGCTGTGCTTAAACCTCGTCTGGAGGCTGTTTCTGGAGAGAATCTGTAAGAAAACCACAAAATTAAGAAATGAATATTTAAAAAATATGGATTTAGATCATAATCTAATCAGAGTTTCTGGTGATGATCAAAGACAAAACCAAATAACTACTAAACATCAAATTAAAGCCTTGGTCCAACATATAATAAAGGCAGCATAAGAAATGGAAACCTTCAAATTTAGGTAACGGAAGACTTCAGAATAAGATCATTTAAGGCACACTTTTATTTTGAGAATAAAATATGAAAGGCTACATGGGGATATCCAGAGAATCTCCCAAAACAGAAGTACATTCTTATCAAATTTTCACGAAAAGGAAACAGACTGTGAATACTCCATTTTAATTCATGTAAATAGTAATCTAAAGTAACCAACCTTTTGGTTGGTTTCTGAATATCTTATTTGTGGAATAAAGTGAAATTCGTTAAAGGCAGCCACAAATGCAAGGAATACAGAACAATTCAGAATTATAATCTCAGAACAGATAGTATGAAATTGTTTCCCCTATCACACATCTTATCATTATCATCATAGCTACTGTGCACTATTCCTAGTATGTACTTTCTGTCTAGCATTGTTTCAGTCATTTAGCACACGTGATCCTCACAGAACCACCCTACAGTACTATTATCCTTATTTTACAGATGAGGAAGAGACTCAAACTGACTAACTTGCCCAAAGATCCACACCTGGATATGGTAGACTTGAATATGAGCCCAGGTTTACTTCAGCTCTAAAAAAGGTTTCCTTTGCTCTTTCCACTACACACAGTCTGGAGTCTCAGAGTCTCCTAAGATCAAGGTTATTCAGAAGGAAGTAGAGAGGAAAGTGAACATTGCTCGAAGTCAGTGGATGACAAACATAGTACTGAGTTCAGCAGTCTTTCTAAATTATTGTGGTTCCCATAACTACTTACTTATCTGAAACAGTCCTTGTCTTCAACAGTGCTGCTGTATAACAGATTGCTGCTGACTTTGGAAGGCTTATATCTGTAATAATAATTTTCAGTTTAGGTAAGAATTACCAAAAATATCTGAAGACAATTTTTAATAAAAGTAATTCATATGACAAATTCAACAGCTATAATATACTAGTAGTACTAGAAGCATGTGGACATGTAAGTTGGAAGACCTGAGTTCGAATCTTGATTCTACTATTTACTAGCTATGCATCCTTGATCCAGCAATTTTTTATTTTAGTGTTGCTGTCACACTTTAATTCAGAAGTCAGTATAAAAGTTTAATACATGTAGCGAACTGCAGTGAGACAGGAGTAGGTTTTGTTTTTCTATAAGCAACTTCTTTAACCTCAGCTTAGAAAAATGGTACTTTTCTGGAAGAAATTAAATTATGTCTGTGAAAGCCCTCAGCATAATGGTAAAAAGTACTCAACAAATGTTTATAATAATCTGCTTTCAAAATATACTATTCAGGGGGAAAGGCACAGTATAGCTGAAACTACTATGTAAAAACTCTACCTATTCAGAGAGAAAAACTAAGATTCAAAAAACAATAGAAATATTTAAATCCAGGTAATACAACCATGGGTGATTTTAATTTTTTCTTCTCCCCATGATTTTACATTTTCTACATTTTCTTAAATGATAATTTGCTATAAAATAAAAGATTAATTTGGAACAATAATAAATTTAATTATATAAATATTTCCTAAAGAATGCACAAAATAGAAAAATCAATTGTGATACACTTCATAAACAAAACAAAGGATAAAAAATTCATTTGATAAACAATGAAATAAAATAAAACACAAATTCATTTGATGATATCAACAGATGTAGAAAAAGCATTGAAAAGATTCAACATCTATTTATGATAAAAACTCTCAGCAAAGTGGGGATAAAGGGAACATACCTCCAAACATTAAGGCTATATATGAAAACTACAGCTAACATCATAATAACGAAGCGTTGGAAGCTTTTTCTTCCTCTAAGATTGAGAATAAGACAAAGAGGTCCACTTTCACTACATGTATCTATAATAATAAAAGCATAATATGCTAATTAGACAGGACAGCCGAACGACCTTTCAGACATCCTTCTGGACAACCTTCTGGATGAAGCCGAGGCTGCGAGGGCCAAGGCCAGCCTCGGTGGCTGCGAGGGCTGAGCCCCTTGCACGAATTTCGTGCATCAGGCCTCTAGTTCAACATAATTCAACATAATATTGGAAGTTCTAGTCACAGCAATCAGAAAGAGAAATAAAAAGAAAACTGGAAAGGAAAATGTAAAAATGTCACTATTTGCAAATGACATGATACCCTAAAGATTCCACCAAAAATACATTAAAACTAATAAATAAAGTCAGTAAAATCTGAGAACACAAAATTAATATTCAGAAATCTATTGCATTTTTACACACTAGTAACAAACTATCAGAAAGAGAAATTAAGAACACAACCCTAATTATAATTGCATCAAAAAGAATAAAATACTGCCTGGCCAGTATGGCTCAGTGGTTGAGCATTGACCCATGAACCAGGAGGTCATGATTCGATTCCCGGTCAGAGCACATGCCTGGATTGTAGGCTTGATCCCCAGTGGGGGCATGTAGAAGGCAGCCGATCGATGATGTTTATCTCTCATCGATGTTTTTAACTTTCTATCCCTTTCCCTTTCTCTTTCTCTAAAAATCAATAAAAACACATTTTTAAAAAAAAAACAGAATAAAATACATAGTAATAAATTTAACCAAAGAGATAAAAGATCTCTGCTATTAAAACTATAAGACATTGATGAAAGAAATTGAAGAAGACACAAATAAATGGAAGGATATACCATGCTCATGGATTGGAAAAATAAGTATTGTCAAAATCCATATCACCCAAAGCAATCTATGGACTTAATGCAATCCCTATCAAAATACCAATGGCATTTTTCATAGAACTAGAACAAATAATCCTAAAATTTATGTGGAACCATACAAAAAACACATAGTCAAAGCAATCTTGAGGGGAAAAAAAACAGAGTTGGAGGTATTATGCTACCTCAATTCAAATTATATTACAAAGCTATAATAATCAAAACAGTATGGTCTTGGGTGGCACAAAACAGATCAATGGAGCAGAATAGAGAGTCCAGAAGTAAACCCAAGCTGATATGGTCAAATTAATCTATGACAAAGGAGGCAAGAATATACAATGGGGTAAAGACAACAGTATTGGAAAAACTAGGTAGATACATGCAATAAAATGAAACCAGACTACTTTCTTATACCATATACAAAAAAAACCTCAAAATTGATTAAAGACCTAAAACCATAAAACTCCTAGAAGGAAACATAGCCAATAAACTCTTTGACAATGGACTTACCAATATTTTTTTAAATATATCTCTGAGGGCAAAGATAATAAAAGCAAAAGTAGACAAATGAGACTACATCAAACTAAAGGGCTTTTGTACCACAAAGGAAACGATCTACAAAACAAAATAACAAACTAGTGACTGAGAGATCTTTAAAAAAGATATCTCTGATAAAGGATTAATACCCAAAATATATAAAGAACTCATACAACTCAACATAAAAAAAACAATTCGATTAAAAAATGGGAAGAGGACTTAAGTAGACATTTCTCCAAAGAAGACATACAGATGGCCAACAAACACATGAAAAGATGCTCAACATCACTAATAATCAGCAAAATGCAAATCAAACCACAATGATATATCACTTCACATCTGTCAGAATGGCTATTATCAAAAAGACAGCAAAGAATACATGTTGGAGAGAAGGTGGAAAAAAAGAAGCCAAGGGACTGTAAACTGGTATAGCCACTATGGAAAACAGCACGGATGTTCCTCAAAAAATTAAAAATAGAACTACAAAATGACCCAGCAATCCAACTTCTGGGTATTTATTCAAAGAAATCCAAAACACTAATTCAAAAAGATATGCACCCCTATGTTCAATGCAGCATTATTTACAAGAGCCAAGATATGGAAGCAACCTAAGTGTCCACTAATAGACAAATGGATACAGATGTCATACGTAGTAATCTACACTAATAAAAGAGAAATATGCAAATTGGTGTCACTCTGCTATGCCCACCAGCCAATCATGATGAGTATGCAAATTAACCCAACAAAGATAGCAACTAATTTGCATACACAGGCACTGAGCAAAGACTGAAGACGACTGAAGATGGCAGTGGCGGCTGACTCTCATAGCAAGTCAGCCTGGAGGTCAAATCACCCCCGGTATTGCCGACAACAATCAAGGCTTAACTATAGCAAGACTGCGCACAAAGACCACAAGGGGGTGCACCAAGAAAGCATAAATAATTCGGAGACAAAGAAACATGACAGAAAT
>NW_006290034.1:7097316-7104455 GCF_000327345.1 Myotis davidii
ACTGGGAATGAACTGGTGATCATAATAGAATCAGGGACATAGAAAGGGAATGGACTGACTATTCTTTGGGGGGAAAGGGGTGTGGGAGATGCCGGAAGAGACTGGACAAAAATCGTGCACCTATGGATGAGGACACTGGGTGGGGAGGGAACTGGGAGGAGGAGAGTTATGGGGGAAAAAAGAGGAAGAAATGTAATAATCTGAACAATAAAGATTTAATTAAAAAAAAAAAAAGATGGCAGTGGCCATGGAGCTGGAGCGAGCAGGAGGCCTGGGTTGCTCCCGGCGACGGAGGAAGACAAGCTTCCAGCCCGCCCTGGACTCTGCTCAAGGAGTGGCCCTCGGTGACCCAGGCTTCCAGCCAGCCCTTGCCTCCGCTCGAGGAGCTGGACAAAAAAAAAAAAAGGAGGGCCTGGGAGCAGCCAGAGCAGAGAAGCCAAGCCTCGCTGCTGCGGCTGGACCAAAGGCCTAGGTTGGATGCTGGAGGAAAATCGATGCCGGCAGCCAGGGGAAGGAAGGCCTATTGTGCGAATCTTTGTGCAACGGGCCACTAGTATACAATAAAATATTATTTGGCCATAAAAAAAGAAAGAAATTTTGCCATTTGCTACAACATGGATGGACCTAGAGTATTATCCTAAGTGAAATAAGGCATAGTGAGAAAGACAAATACTATATGATTTCACTTATATGTGAAATCTAAAAAACAAAATAAATGAACCAACAAAAACACAGAAATAACCAGATAGATACAGAGAACAAACTAATGGTTGCCAGATGGGAGAGGGTTGGGGAAAATGAGAGGAAAAGGTGAAGGGGATTAACAAGTATCAACTGCCAGTTATAAAATTAGTCTTGGAGATGTAAAGTACAGCATAGGAAATATATATATATATGTATATATATATATATTATATATATATATAAAAGCCAAGCGACCAGAACTACAGAATGACAAGTCGCTATGACGTGCACTGCAATGGCCAACTGGCCCAATCGGCCCCAATCAGCAACCCTGCAACCACCTGCAGCCCCTCCCCCTAGCCGGCCCTGCCTCTGATCCCCCACACCCCAATCGGGGGCGGGGCCAGCCGACCTACCTCCTGCATCCCCTCACCGCCAGTGGCCCCCACCCATGCATGAATTCGTACACTGGGCCTCTAGTAGTCAATAATATTATAATAATTATATATGAAGTCTGATGGGTACTAGGTTTATCTGCTGATTACCTCATAGGTATATAAATGCCTAATCAATATGTTATATACCTGAACCTAATTTAATATTGTATGTCAACTAAAATAAAAAATAATGCCTAAAATAATATTATTAGGAGTAAGGCCACAGAATTCCTTTGAAGTTTTCGATTTTATAGATGTTCCGGCAAATGAAGAACTAAAGAACTAAATTGCTTTTAACTTCACAAGTCTAGAATGGTAAAAACTGGGGACTCATAAAAATAACTGAAAACACAGAAGCATATCTAAGTTGTGAGTTTTATTTTAGATTTAATGAATCAGGTCCTATCCGCTGTTTTATATTTGGTTCCTAAGCTTGTTCATCATAAGCATCATAAGCAGGCCATGCATCTGATCAGTTACATATGGAAAGAATTTCTCATAAATTTCTCCATGAGCCCACAGTATTCTGAAGCACTTCGTAAGAATTCCAGATGTTTAAAAGAAATAAACTTCTCTTTCCAAGTGTAACACATTTCAAACCTGCCAAGTCATAAGGATTCCCAAGCTAATGGGTAGGAACTTACAAATGGACAAGTGTGAATAAAACTAGTATGTCCTCTTGGAGTGAAAGATATGATCAGAAGCATTGTGCTAGTTAGGATATATGCAGCTTGGGTTTAAGAGCTGATGACTCACTCAGAATGAGGAGAAACGCTATGCCTTGTAAAATTCTCCCAACTCCATTTGTGTTAAATGTGCACTGTTATAGTATAACTAAAGGCCCGAAATTCATGCATGGGTAGGGTCCCTTGGCCTGGCTGGTGATCAGAACCAATCTGTAGGGTGAGGGCGACTGGGGGGCCCCTGCTGGCACTTGCCTTGGCCATCCTGGCACCACCCACTAGCCGGCCCCGCCCTCCCACCGCCGCCGCTGCCAGTCGCCTCCCTCTACAGGGCAACAGGCAGACGACCCCCTCTGGCACATGTCTTGGCTGGCCTGGGGCCTGAGGGCAGCTCTTGCGTTGAGTGTCTGCCCCCTGGTGGTCAGTGCACGTCACAGCAACCAGTCGTTCCACCGTTCGGTCAATTTGCATATTAGGCTTTTATTATAGAGGATAATAAAAATAGGCATTATATTGACTTCTCATTATTAGAAGACTAGTACAAAGAAATGGAATACCTGGATTTAAGTTCAGGCTTGCCACTTCCTGGCTGGGAGACCTTACCCAATTACTTAACCTTCAACTCCAGTTTTCTTTTTACTAACTGGAGATAGTAAAAATTCTTTTTCTACCACATCACAAGATTATTATAAATATCAAATAAGATAAATTATGCTTTGTAACTAAAAAGCATTGTAAAATGTTATTCTGAATTACTCCTATACATACATATTACTAAGCAACTTCTGTTAGCCTTCCCTGACACTCCCAAATAAATGAGGTACCGTCCTTTGTGCACAGCACCTCATACTTTTCCAATTATCTCAGCTAACACATCATGTTTCAATATAATTACTATTCATTTGTCTGTCTGTTCCACTAAACTGTAAATCGTACGTGAGCTAAGTCCATGTCCTTTTGTTCACTACTGTATGCCAAGTGCCTCACTCATAGTAGGTACTCAGCAAATAAATATTGACAGAAGAAAAGTTCCTCCTTACAGGCCTGTGCTTGCAAAATTCCTGATAAGGAAGATTCTTTTTTAAAAATTATTTATCAAATTTATTGGAGTGACATTGGTTAATAAAATTATATAGGTTTAAAGTGTACAATTCTATAACACATCACCAGTATATTGTACTATGTGTCAAATCTCCTTCCATCACTATCTATTTGACATCCTTTTTCCTTGGCTACCTCCCACCACTCCTTTTTCCCTCTGGTAACCACCACACTACTGTCTGCATCTACGATTTTTTTGTGTGTGTTTTTTTGTCTTGTTTGTTCATTTGTTACTTTTTTTTTTTTTAAATATATATTTTATTGATTTTCTACAGAGAGGAAGGGAGAGAGATAGAAAGTCAGAAACATCGATGAGAGAGAGACATCGATCAGCTGCCTCCTGCACATCCCCCACTGGGGATGTGCCCGCAACCCAGGTACACACCCCTGACCAGAATCGAACCTGGGACCTTTCAGTCCGCAGGCCGACGCTCCATCCACTGAGCCAAACCGGTTTTGGCTTCATTTGTTACTTTTAATTTTATATCCCACATGAGTAAAATCATATGGTTCTTTAGTTTTTCTGTCTGACTTATATTACTTAGCAAGATATTCCCAAAATCTTTGAAAGACTCTTTTTAAAGAATTTTGTATTAGTTTCAGGTGTATAGCATAATGGTTAGACCTTAACCATATACTTTACAAAGTGTTCCCCCCCAATATTTCCAGTACCCATTTGGCACCATGCATAGTTATTACAATTGAAATGACATTTCCTATGCTATACTTTGCATCCCCATGACTATTTTGTGAAGTAGTGCCAATTAGTACTTCTTAATCCCTTCCCCTTTTTCACTCAGCAACCATTGATCTATTTTCTGTATCTATGAGTCCTGTTTCAATTTTGTTTGTTCATTTATTTTGTTCTTTAGATTCCATATATAAGTGAAATCATAATGTATTTTCTTTACTGATTGACTTCTCTAAACATAACATTCTAGGTCCATCTGTACTGTCGCAAATGGTAAGATTTCATTCTTTTTTATAGTCGAGTAATCGTCTATTGTAAATATGTACCACAGCTTTTTTTATCTACTCATCTATTAAACGGCACTTGAGATGCTTCCAAATCTTGGCTATTGTAAATAACACAGCAATGACCACAGGGATGCATATATTTTTTCAAATTAGTGTTTTGGTTTCTTTGGATATACATCCAGAAGTGTAATCACTGGATCATAAGGCAGTTCCATTTTTTAAAAATATATATTTTATTGATTTAGAGAGAGAGAAAGGGAGAGGGATAGAGAGATAGAAACACTGATAAGAGAGAAACATCATCGATCACCTGCCTTCTGTAGGCCCCCCACAGGGGATGAAGCCTGCAACCTGGGCATGTGCCCTGACCAAGAATGGAACCCGTGGTCTCCTGGCTCCTAGCTCCACACTCACCCGCTGAGCTACACCAGCTGGGCAAGGCAGTTCCATTTTTAATTTTTTGAATAATCTCCATACTGTTTTCCATAGTGGATGCACCAATCTGCATTCCCACCAACAGTGCATAAGGGATCCCTTTTCTCCACATCTTTTTTTTTTTTTTAATATATTTCTTTATTGATTTCAGAGAGAAAGGAAGAGGGAGAGAGACAGAAACATCAATGATGAGAGAGAATCATTGATTGGCTGCCTCCTGCACACCCCACACTGGGGATCGAGCCCACAACCCAGGCAAGTGCCCTTGGCTGGAATTGAACCCGGGACCCTTCAGTACAAAGGCCGATACTCTATCCACTGAGCCAAACCGGCTAGGGCATCCCCATCTTCACTGACAGGTGTGAGATGGTTCTCATTGTGGTTTTAATTTGAATCACTTAGAAGATTCTTAATAGCAACTTGCACCCATGGATTCTAAATATTGACTGGTAAGAATGATAAAAGAAAATCACAGAAATACTAGAATAGAATCGTACTTATGATTACATAATTTTAAAAAATTCTTTAACCATGTGATCAACTAAAACAAGTATCACTCACCATCATATTTTGCTAGGACTGCCTGAACATCTGCATAGGCCTGTAATTCTAAAAGTGATTCTAGGAGATTTTCATGGATGTTCCACATGGTAAGAGGAGGAAATTCTTTCATCAACTATATTGTAAAAGAAAAAAAATATTAAAATTACAGCAAAGGAACTCAATGGAGTTGAATCAGATTCACTGATACAAAAATTCTTTTGTTTCTTAACAAAACTGTGGAGACTCTATCCTTAAGCAATAATATCTTTTCATAAAAACTATCAATTAAAAAACAATGATTCTACATTAAAATAACTGGCAACTCAAACCACATTTTTAGTTTTTTGAAGAATATGAAGGTCCAGTTATCAAATTCACTTACATCTCTCATTATTTTTACTGCTTCTCTTATTCTTCCTAATTTTCTTGCACACATTGCCAATCTTCTTTTAATATAAGCCAGTACATTGGTATCTCTCCCTATTTAAAAAAAAATGACACAGCTATCATTTTTGTATTATGATTTTCTATTTCATTAACATATCCATTAATTTTATTTACTTACTCTGGCAACTTTAATTAAAATTAAATGTGTCAGAATGGAAAAATATTAATGATTATTGTATTTGGGTGATGAACATTAAATGTGGGTTCATTATACTGCTCTATTTGTGTATATGTTTGAAGTTTTTTATATTAAAAGCATAATATGTATATATATTGAATTACTTTTACCTCTACCAATAGGTAACCTGAGAATAAAAATTTTTTTAAAATATATTTTATTGATTTTTTACAGAGAGGAAGGGAGAGGAATAGAGAGTTAGAAACATCGACTAGAGAGAAACATAGATCAGCTGCCTCCTGCACGCCCCCCACTGGGGATGTGCCAACAACCAAGGTACATGTCCTTGACCGGAATTGAACCTGGGACCCTTGAGTCTGCAGGCTGATGCTCTATCCACTGAGCCAAACCAGTTAGGACTGAATAAAGATTTTAAAGACAAAATTCCCATGGCTAGTGCAAACTTTTGCTCATTAGATAGTAACTAATAAACTATAAAACTACTTATAGAAAGAGCAAACTAATAGTTCTATAACTATCTCAACCATATTTGAGATGATACAAGGACAGACAGCTTAACTTTTTTTATAAATGCAGTTTCATTAGTTCCAGACTGCAAAATCATATATTCTCACAGTTGTGTTTTATAACAAGCATTAATGAAACATACTGTATACATCAATATTTACTTAGAGAGAAAACGTAAACCAAATTTTAATTTCCACAAATAAAAGATTTAGAACTTAACTGCTAGCAGATAATGCATTATGTAAACATATGTCAATTTATGGCCCACTATCTGCCAAAATCATGAAACTAAAACTCTCTGGCCACACAAAAAAAGCAGGAAGCAGCAGTACTACGGATTCTAACATCTTTGGTAAAAGTGTCTCAATCATAATTGGGAGAGTATCTCTGTAAGGAGAAAGAAAGGACCTCAGTTGCTATGGCTCATAAGATCTCAAACACAACAGAGAAAAATCAACCACAGAAAGAATCCATGCCAAGTATGGCTGGTTTTTGTGCTAAAGGGGCCACTCCCTGGCACTATATAGAGATACATATAGTCTGAAGAGCAAACCAATTGATGTCCCCCTAAGATTGCTTGGGGTAAGGTAAGGATAAAGGTAATAGCTGCTTGTCATTACTAGAAGGCTCTCATGGTTCTAAGTTGTATTCTCCAATGACCAGCCCAATTCTCACATGAAACAAATTACTATTAAGTCTTAGAGTGGCACATCTCTCAATAACAAGAGCAGATCTGTTTCCTTCCACAAGCATTCTCTAGCCAGTATGTACTTTAGTCTTTCTGGCTTGTAGATATTATGAATAGATTATCACTTAGGAAAAGTAGCTACCTCTAAGTATTAAGTTTATTATTGTTGTTTTGTGTTTTAAACATAAAAGAGCCAATTGCCGGAAGTAAAAAAACAGGTAAAAATTCGTTCTAATTTGCTTACTCAGTTGGGCTTCATGCTGAGGACTTTGGTGTTGACACTGCTGCGATCGCCTATAAATCGTTTCTCCTGCCTTGAGTGCCTGCTTAAATAACTTTTCAACATCAACAATAGTTGTTGCTTCTTCCTCAGCCAGTAGAATATATGCAGAGGCACAGCTATGGAGAAAGCAAGCAAGACAATTTTAAAACAGTAAAGCAAGTATATCTCTTGGATATGTCCCTTTGTTCTTTGTTATATTTCCCTGCCTTTCCCT
>NW_006290034.1:7104508-7106697 GCF_000327345.1 Myotis davidii
TAAAAACAACTTCCATCAATATTTCAATTTATTAGGGGCATACTGGTATAGTCTTAATGTCTTATTTGCACATTTTTTCTTTTTCTATCTTTCTTTCCCTCCCTTTACTTTCTTTTACTTCTATATTCATTCTGATGTTATCCTGTATTTTCCTTTTGTGAAAGAGGGGAGAAAAGAAGATATATAAAGAATTATTTAACAGTTATTCAAGGGACTATATACTCTAGTGGTCATGCCTGCTCTTAGTCACTATGTACTTTGTAATATCCATCAAATGGATAATGGAGGTATAGGAAAGTGTGATGTTTGACAAGAATATCACATGGCCAGTTAGGCACCTTTCCAATTCAACTCAGAAACATATTCCAGGACTAGTCTTTTTTCACTACTTACACTGATATTTCCTCTTTGTGCTGCCCCATCCTCTCTTGGCCTTATCAACAATGGCACTGCAAAATCCCTTTCCTCCTACAATCCTCCTCTCACCTGTCACATCCATGCTGACTCCAACTTTCCCTTTTCTTCACCCCACCAAAACACAGATTTCTCTTTATATCCTTTAAGACAAAGGCTGGCTAATAAAATAACTTGTTTGGGGACAAAAAGAAGGAGAAACAGAAAATTTCCTTTCTATTCCCAGAAATAACTAGTTCATTTCTCTTATAGAGACGTCCTAGTTCTGATTATCTAAGCATAGGTTGTCCAGTATTGTGGTCACTGGCCTCATGTAGTTACTGAGCACTTGAAATGTGTCTAGTCCAAACTGAGATGCACATCAGTCAGTGTATGTCAGTGTAAAACGCATACTGAATTTTGAAGACTTAAAAGAATATAAAATACTTCATTAACAATTTATTTTTAATGTTGAATATATTTTAAAACATATTAATATGTTGAATATAGCTAAATAAAATGTGTTATTCAAGTTAACTGCATATATTTTTTTACTTCTTAAATGTGGCTACCAGAAAATTTATGTTACATATATGACTTGCATTACAATAGGGGAGAAATTATTAATAAAAGTACAAGGTGAGCATGGAACAAAAGTGATGGCAAGATAGCAACAAAAAATTGGAGACAAGCCCTGCCTGGTATGGCTCATTTGGTTGAGCATCATCCCATGCACCAAGAAGTCATGGGTTTGATTCCAGGTCAGGGCACATGCCCAGGTTGTGGGCTTGATCCCCAGTAAGGGGCATGCAGAAGGCAGCCAATTGATCAATCTATTGATGTTTCTCTCTCTCTCCCTCTCCCTTCCTCTCTCTCTAAAATCAATTAAAACATATTTTTAAAAATTTTTTTTCATTGGGGACAAGACAGATCTTTCATTTGGAAAATGCAAATCATACCATTTCAGCATCCTTCAACTAATACTTTAATTTGAAGCATATAATTTCACTAATCAACAGAGACTTCTTCATTACATTGGATTAAATTAATTTGTCTATCCTTATGAATTATTTTAGCTTCATAGTAAGTTTTGAAATCAGGAAGTAAATCCTCTAACTTTATTCTTCTTTTACAAGACTGTTTTGGCTATTTGAGATCTCTTGCAATTCTAAGTGAATTTTATAATCAGCTTGTCCTTTCTGCAAAAAATACCAACTGACATTTTGATTGAAATTACATTGAATTTGTAGATCAACTGGAGGAGTACTGCCATCTTAACAATATTAAGTCTTCAATCCATGAACATGGGATGTCTTTCCATTTATTTAGGTCTTCTTTAACTTCTTTCAACAATACTTTTTAGTTTTTAGTGTACAAGTCTTCTACCTCCTTGGTTAAACTTATTCTTTCTTTTTTTTTAAATTGATTTCAGAGAGGAAGGGAGAAGGAGAGAGATAGAAACATCAATGATGAGAATCACTGATCGGCTGCCCCCCACTGGGGATTGAGGCTGCAACCCTGACATGTGCCCTGACTGGGAATGGAACCATGACCTCCTGGTTTATAGGTCCATTCTCAACCACTGAGCCACATCAGCTGAGCTGAAGTTCTTAAGTATTTTAATATTTCTTATGCTATTGTAAATGGAATTGTTTTCTTATTTTCCTTTTCAGATAGTTCATTGCTAGTGTATAGAAATACAACTTATTTTTATGTGTTGATCTTGTCTCTTGCAACTTTGTTGATGTCATTTATTAGCTCTGATAATTTGTGTGTGTGTGTGTGTGTATATATAT
>NW_006290034.1:7106753-7115205 GCF_000327345.1 Myotis davidii
CTTTAATATCCTGCATGTATTATGTCATCTGTGAATAGTGATAGATCGGTATGCTCAATAGTGTACCAAAGGTTTCTTAGGTTCTGTTCATTTTCTTCATTCCTTTATTTTTATTTCTCCTCAGACTAGGTAATCTTAATTGGTCTAAATCCAGTTTACTGATTTTTTCCTGCCTGCTCAAATCTGTTGCTGTATTCATATAGAAAAATTTTTATTTTGGTGATATTTTTCAACTCTAGAATTTCTATTTAGCTCCTTTTACTTATTTCTATCTCTTTCTACCTACTTTTTAATGATGAGACATAATTCTCCTATTTTCCTTTAATTCTTTGTACATGGCTTCCTTTACCTTTTTGAGCATGTTTAATTAAAATAGTTGATTTAGACCTGGCTGGTGTGGCTCAGTCAGTTGAGCATTCCCCTATGCACTGTAAAGATGCCAGTCTGATTGTCAGTCAGGGCACATACACAAGTTGTGGTTTAATCTCCAGTTAGGATGCATATGGAAGGCAATCAATTGGTGTTTCTCACATCAATGTTTCTCTCTCTTTCTACGTGTCTCTCTAAAATCAATTAAAAACACATTTTAAAAAATAAAAGTTTATTTAAAGACTTAGGAAGTACAAAGTCTGGGCTTCCTCAAGGGACAATTTCTATTCATTTCCTTTCTTTTCTGTGTATGGGGCATATTTTGTTTCTTTTGCATGTCTTGTAATTTGTTCTTGAAAACTGGAAATTTTGAATATTATAATCTGGAAACTCTAAAAATCAGATTTCTTCTCCTCCCCAAAGTTTGTTGTTACTGCTTATTGTAGTTGTTTGTTTAGTGACTTTCTGACTTATTTTGTAAAGTTCGTATTCTCTATCATGTGTGACCAATATGGTTAAGATGGCAGTACTCCTTCAGCTTAGTGGGCAGCCAATAAATTTGGTAAAGATTGCCTTAAACACCTGGAACCAAAAACAAGTCTTTGCAGATGGCTTTGTGTGTGTTTGTGTTGGGGCACACCTTCAACATTCAATCAGCCAGTTTATAATTCTGCCTTAGCCTTAACTTTCTGTTTGTACAGAAGCTGAGAATTAGACAAACATGAGAGCTTAGGGTCTTCTTAAGCATGTACCTTGGGCAGGTGTGCAGCCTTTGAGATTTTCAGGAATATATGGTAGCTTTTCAAAATCTCTATTTCCAAAGTATCTCATTCCCCAGCTTTCCTCCAAAGCTTTGATTTGTCTATTTTTTGCCCCAACTTTTATCCCTTGCCCCAGGCAGCAGGAACTAGTGTATTTGCCTTTAAATGTTTTAACAAATGCCCCTCTCCCCCAATGCAGTTGTGTCAGTACGGGGTGAGTTCCAAATATCCTAAAGAAAGGCAAGTCTCTTGGGCTGGTCCTTCAAATAAACAACCACAATTCTTTGAGAATTAGGTCCATTCTACTTCTTCTGGAAGTAGGAACCTATTACCAGGATTTGGACTGTTGTTTCCATGGGTGCCACTGAACTAGGGAGTAGGGGATGGGGCCAGTGTAAGTTAAAACATTACAAAGCTCTCTTACAGAAATTCAACTGTTTTTTTTTAACTTATTAAGCATTCTCCAAGTTGCTATAAAGTTTTGATTAGTTTCCATAGTTTCAATAAAGTTGATTTACTACTTTTGGAATTCCCTATACTACCATTTTTCTTCTGCTTTGGGAAGCTCTTCTTAATAAGGATAATATATCTGGGGAGACAGGGAAGGAGGAGGAACACAGGGGACAATGCTAATTTCACATTATTCAGGAAGTATACCCTGATTAGTCCCAACTGGGGCCATATTTTAGTATTAGATTAATACACATTGATCTGACTCATTTAAATATTAAGTTGACTTCTGATTTTACATTTTGTCTTTTCAAAATATAAAGTTTATACAAAGAGCTATAAAAAATGCTTGTTAACATGAAAAAAATTAAGTTAGAGCTACATTTTACTTAAGATACTAAAGTTTGCAGGGCTGAATGAATGCTTTAAATGAATGATTTAAACGAAAAACAAAATTAAAACAAGTGGCATAGTATTTTAGTACTCTTTAATATCAAGTATTATCACCAATTAGATCAGCACTCTCCATTTTAAAAAGTATTTCTAGCATAATTTCTATTCAATGCATAGATAAGTTTACTTTTGGAAGCAAAATACATATCGGTGAACATGACAAATTTTGTCTCTAGTATGCAAAAACAGAAAGGGGATTGCTAATGACTCCAAGTATCTAAGAAACAGACAAAAGGAAACATTAAATCATTTGCCTGGGTTTCCTTCAAAGCAAATTTATTTTCCATATATTTCAAACTTACTCATTGTTTAATTCTAAAGCTTGGTAGGCTGCTTTAATTCGAGATAAAGGATTTCTTTCCCTCCATGCCTTCTGCATAACTGTAGGAAAAATATTTCAAAAAGTAGATGATGAGATGTAAACATAAATAATCTTATGCAAAACACATGAAGAATGAGCTAGGAGAGTAAACAAAGACTTAAATAACATGTTCTTAAATGTAAGAAACAAGAAATTGGGGTGCTAGCTCACATTAACCTTATGAGAAATTTCTATTAAATTTGGAAGTTTCACATTTTATAAAAAGAAATATACTGTTTTTCTGGTCTATTTTAATAACAACACATAAGGTACTTAATCAAATTAATCACATCATTATACATGAACATTTACATACTATATGCATATAAAAATTGAGTTTGAGTGACATATTATAATCAATATGAAATATTCTAGCTCTTTATCATTTTGAAAAGGTTCTTTGGAACTGCTAGAAATATATAAAACAGTTAAAAATAAAGTCTTTGTCTAATCAATGATTCAATCTAGGAAGAATGTCTGAATTTACATTTTGTATTCAAAGGGGGGGATTAATTTAGAATATAGTACATTTAAGGAAAATGTCAGTTTCTACAAAGACTCAACAAAAGCCTGAATTAGAATCTCTCTGAAATAACAATATCAGCTATCATTTACAGTACCAAACGAAAATTTCACACTAAGTAAAGTTTCTTAAAAATTAAACAAATAAAGTAGATTCATGAAACTATCTGGCCTATTTCAAGGTTGATAAGAAAAATAGAGAATCTATAAATGTTGTTTTTGGAATAAAACCCACAACTGTCCAGAAAGAATAATGTGGAAAATGTGTGAGTTTTCCTTTGGAAACAAAATATTAGTCTTGGCTTAGAAAATAAGACAGTATATTCTACTTGTGTAACAAAAATACATTTCTAATATCAAACATGTCACCAGCTAGCTGACAGCTAATGCTTCCTCAACTTGACAAACTGATGCACATCAGCATCCATCTGATAATAACCAGGTAAATAGCATTTTACTGAAACATTAAAATACAACACAAAATTAAATGTAATATTAGATTTACCATTTTTGATGGTGGGTTCACTTCTATAAGTTACATGATACAAGTCAAATTTTGTGAATCTTTACCAATATTTTATTTTTAAATTTAAAAATGTATTTATTTAGAAGCATGCAGAATGTCAACAAAATAGCTGCAACATTTTTGAAATTACAGAATGGTATTCAGTTAACAGAACAAGAATTATTTCATATAAATTGCATCAGAGACAACTGATGATGAAAAAATTACCATCGCCATATATAATTTGTGCTGTGCACCAACAAGAACCTGCTTTAAATTTCCATGGTAATTTACACCTCCATACTGTACCAAGCAAGGTTAGTGGCTACCGAGAATATCACCAGGACAGGACTGTCTAAAAACACATTTGGTAGTGTGTTAACTATACAAAAAAGGACACAAATCTTACACAGCCTTACATTTCAATTTTTTTCTTCAGAAGGAGTGATTTGTGTATGGGAGGCGGGTTAAATGCTTTAACGACAAGAAAAGAAAACTACGCTAGAACCAACTTATTTAGCATCATCCTCTTCCTCCTCCTCATCTTCGTTTTCTTGCTTTTTTCTTTTTCAGTCTTAACAACTCCCTTTTTTGCCTCATCAGGCTCTTCTCTAGCTCGATAGGCAGTAATACCCTTCTTGTAGTTCTCCTTCAGCTTAGCAGCCTTCTTTTCATAAGGCTGCTTGTCATCTGCAGCAGTGTGATTTCATATTCCCCAGCTTCTTTGCAACATCACCAATGAACAGGCCAGGATGCTCTCCTTTGATTTTGGAGCGATACTCAGAACAAACAAGAAAAGGGCTGAAGGAGGCCTCTTGGGTGCATTGGGGGTCCTTGAATTTCCTTTTTGTTTCCCCTTTAGAAAGGATATATAAGTTTTCATTTCTCTTTCATAATAGGCCTTGTCTACCTTTGCCATGTCTTCAAATTTTCCTTTCTCTTCAGCCGACATGGTCTTCCACCTCTCTGAGCACTTCTTAGAAAACTCTAAGAAGTTGACTGAAGTACTTGGGCACTTCCTCCTTGTGCTCTTCCTGGCAGGTTTGCACAAAGAAGGCACACAAAGACATTTTGTCTCTTGGCTTCTTAGATCTCCTTTGCCCATTTTCAAAAAAAATTTTTTTAATTGATTTAAAGAGAAGGAGAGAGAGAGAGAAGAGAAGGAGGGGGAGAGAAAGGAGAGAGGAAGAGAGAGAGAGATGAGAGAGAAACATCAACTGGTTGCCTCCCACATGCACCCCAACTGGGGATCGAACCTGCAACCAGGCTATGTGTCCTGACTGGGAATCGAACCCCTACCTTTTGGTGTACAGGACAATGCTCCAACCAACTGAGCCACACTGGCCAGGAACTGCCCATGTTTAATTACTTTTCCTCAGGGAGCACACAGTCGCCAAGTGCCCGCAGCTGCCCTGACACTGTCTCTATGGAGCTCAATATACTGTGATGGCGCTCTTTACCAACATTTTAAATGGTTTGGTATTCTAGTATATTAAGAATATATCTCGCCGAAACCGGTTTGGCTCAGTGGATAGAGCGTCGGCCTGCGGACTGAAAGGGCCCAGGTTCGATTCCGGTCAAGGGCATGTACCTGGGTTGCGGGCACATCCCCAGTGGGAGATGTGCAGGAGGCGGCTGATCGATGTTTCTCTCTCATCGATGTTTCTAACTCTCTATCTCTCTCCCTTCCTCTCTGTAAAAAAATCAATAAAATATATTTAAAAAAAAAAAAGAAGAAAAAAAAAAAAAGAATATATCTCAATTTATTTAACCAATTCTCTTTTGATGGACAATTAGATTACATCCAATTTTTTGCACCAGGCCTCTAGTTTTTTTACTAAACAGAAATATTGTGAAAACACATTTCAATATCTACCTTTGTATACCTGACCAAGAAGTGGAATGGTTGGTTAAAATGTATGCATCTTTTAAAAGATTCTGAATTTATACTCCAAAATTCCTCCAAATAAAATTGCATTAATTTACATTATTTCAGGCAGTGCAGAAGAGTGATTGTTTCCCTACTACCTTACCAACACTGAATAATATCAGTCTTTATTAATACATGAAAATGATCTCATTTGCATTTACATGTCTTTTATTTCTAGTAAGGTCATCAAATCCAGCTTTAAGCATTTTTTCTTATTCTTTTGTTTTCAACTGCACTATCCAGCCTCTCAATATTATTCTTCACAACCAATGCAGTTCTAAGTCAAAGGGGAATAAAGTAAAGGAAGAAAAATGTGTATTTCCTTCTAAGAAAAGGTTAAGGAATAATTTAAAGCAAAATGCTAATTTAGTATTCACCTGTCCACTTTAAGAGCTCTCAATATGCTTAAAAATAACACAAGCAGTTAGCAATTCAATCAAATTTATTTATTTTCAATTTAAATAATATTCTAACATGGTAATAAACAGAAAAGACACTAGCATTTATCTCAATATCAGGAATCACAAATATTAATGCCTACAAAGACTAGGCAAAAAACATAAATGAATGAACTAAAAACATATGCACTGTCTAAAGAAGAATCACAGCTCAGGTCTAATTGATTAATGCCAAGTAGAAATGTAGGTCCAAGTATGCCATATTTTCCAAATTTCTCAAGTGTAAATCTGAATTTTAATGTTGTCTCCTAGTTTTTAAATGTTGAAAAAAAAATACCATGAAAATGAATTATCCAAAATCACTATTGGCTGGCCTTGAGGATATGTTTGTTCTCTGTTTTAGATAAATCAACAGGATGGGAACAAAATCTACTAATGTAGTAATTTCTGATGACAATATTCAAGAGAAATTTATCATATCACACATATATACACATTTGTCTGAAAAGATCAATATGGAACCAACAGTCCATTTCTGGATTAGCATTCACAGGTGAAGTCTGTCCTTGATTTTGGTCTTTAGCTGGGATTATGTGTACCTCTAGAAGTACATGAGGACCAAAGTGCAAGGACCAAAACAAGATGCATGGTTTTAAGAGAACCAGTTTCTAAAGCCTTAACTTTATATGATTCTTTCCTGTAACTCATCTACCTGAAGAATGTTCCTCTGATTGGTCTATGCATCATGCAGGTTTTCCATTCCTACCCAACATCCGCTTTCTCACTCCCCAAAAGACATATTCTTTTCTCCTACTTTGTAAAAGTAAGTCTCACTTCTCACCTATCCTGAATCTTCCCAAGGTGCATTGCTCTACAGTATAAAAATCTTCAGGTGCCAAAGGGACAATTTAAAGTTCAGGTTTGGGAGTAGCCATTTTTAATCAAGGAACCTATAATAGGGTTTCCACCTTTAACTTATTTTTTTAACAGTGAAGCTCATCATTATTCTGGCCCTTGGATACACTGAATTCAAGTATATAATAGAGTAGGGAGGGAGTGATAATGTTTACCACTTCCATTTATCAGCATCCCACTCCCCTTACTATCAAAGAATGCATTCTCCTACAGGAAGGTCCCCTCACAATAAGGCCAAGAGGGCATTAGTAAGAAATAATAAAGGCAGTGGAATCTTATTTTGGCCGAGATAAGATCTAGGCAAAGCTACAAGACTCTGAGACTCTATCTTTCTATCTTATAATCTGAATTCAGAAGAGAGTGGCTATCATGGGATGCATGTTAATATGTTTATCTGAATTGACAAATGAAGTCAGACTTTGTCAGAAAATAAGTCTGATTTGGTTAGTAGGATTGACAATGAAAACTCAGCCAGCCAATTAGGTTATATGGAGGGCATTTTCCAAAGTTGAAAGAGCCAAGTACGGAGCTCCAAGGATTTGACAAAAATATAATTAAAGGACACAATACCATTTAAGAGCCTTATGGTCAAAGAAAATTAATTTTTTTATTTATACTAAAAATTTATTGTGGAAAACTCATATATGTGATAAAAGACTCTCAAACACAAAATAATCATATTAAAATCATATGAAGCTTGGGATGGATATAAATTCCAGAACAAAAAGGACATATAAAATCTACTACTGTTAAAGGGTATTTCTTCACGTATTTTTCAACAGATAATGGTATGTATCAAGTCATTACATTCTTGAATTACATTCAAATATAGGATATTCTAGTTTTGTTTTCAAATTTTTCTATTTATAATACGTCAAAAACCATATTCTTTGCCATTATTTAACCTTAAGATATCAACTTAAAAATATGTGAAGGGAGCCCTGGCCAGGTGACCCAGTTCATTGAAGCATCATCCCATACACCTAAAGGTTTTAGGTTTGATTCCCAGTCAGGGCACATACGTAGGCTTCAGGTTGGATCCCATGCCCTACAGGAGATAACCGATTGACATGGATGTTTCTTTGTCTGTCTCTGTCTTATTCTTCCTCTCTCTAAAAACACCCTTTGGTGGATTTTTCTTTTTTTAAGTGAAAAGGGATACATCGTTTTTCAAAATTGCCTTAGGAGGTATGTGAACAAAAAATTTTTTGGACGACAGCTTTAGTGGACATCCATGGTTGCTACACTTTTGCCATTAATGTAAACATTAAGCATATAAATATAAAGAAATTGCTTTTTCAACTATTTACAATTAAACCCTTTAATGTAAGAATACCGAATATCCTAGGGTTTCCTGCTACCACCCATCCTTAGTATATTTAATCCAGCAAAGAGATATCACAATGAACTCACTTCAATGCTGGAAAATTGGCTATTTTTCAGACCCTCCTTATTGGTGATCTTTTTCTGCCTGTCGATGTGATGAGTAATAGTGGCAATGTGGCAATAGTTTAGTGGTTAAGAGCCAGACTTGAATTTGAAACCTAGCTTTATCATTTAACTAGAGACCCGAAGTACAAAATTCATGCAAGAGTAGGCCTTCATTTCCCCAGCTGCCGGCACTGGCTTCCCTTTGGCACCCAGGACTCGGGCTTCCATGGCAGCCTCGGCTTCCTCCGGAAGGACGTCCAGTCTAATTAGCATATTATGCTTTTGTTATTATAGCCTAGAGGCCCGGTGCACAAAAATTTGTGCACTCGGGGGGGGGGGGGGAGGCCCTCCGGCTGG
>NW_006290034.1:7115842-7121554 GCF_000327345.1 Myotis davidii
AGCAGTGGCAGACGAGGAACCTTGGCTTCCTCCATCACTGGAGCAAGCAAGCCTCCTGTTTGCTTCAGCTGCCTGGCTGCCGGCCGCCATCTTAGTTGGCAGTTAATTTGCATATCACCCTGATTAGCTGATGGGAAGCATGTCAGAGGTACAGTTAATTACCATGTTTGTCTATTATTAGCTAGGATAGCTAGATGACTTAGGCATGTTACTTGATTCCCCTTTACCTCTGGTTCTTTTTTTTTAATTGATTTCAGAGAGTAAGGGAGAGGGAGAGAGAGAGATAGAAACATCAATGATGAGAGAGAATTATTGATTGGCTGCCTCTTGCATGACCCCTACTGGGGATCAAGCCTGCAACCGGGCATGTGCCCTTGATTGGAATCGAACCCAAGACCCTTCAGTCCACAGGCCAACACTCTGTCCACTGAGCCAAACCAGCTAGGGTTACCACTGGTTCTTTATTTTTAAAATAAGGCTGATAATAGTAACTACCTCATAAGGTGATTAGTACATTTATATAAATTTCTTAGAACAATGCTTGGTGCATAATAAGTGCTTTACAAGTGTTAACTATTATTAGTGAAATTGCTGAAGACATCTGTGACACCAACACTACTCATTCATTCATACTTCCATCAGGTAATAAATATTAATATTTACAGTATGCCAGGCACTGTGCCAGACGATAGGAATTCAAAGATGATGGAATATAGTACCTGCTTTCCAAAGTTTCACACCCTATTAGGGAGGACAAACATTAAAGCAACACAAGAACATTAACAAATAATTGTTTGTGGTTGAAAATTGTTTCATTGAGGTTTGAACTAAGCACTGTAGAACTGCAGAGAAGAAAGAAGATCCCAGAGAAGACTTTCTAGAGAATGTGACTTTTAATTTGGAGCCTGAAGGATAGAAAGAAGCAGAAGGATAGATAAGGAGGAAAAGGGCATTCAAATTAGAAAGCTAGCCGTACATTTAAGAGTCTCAATATTTTTTCTATAGAGAAGAGCTTAGAGAGAATTAAACAGACATTTCTATGATCTTCCACCACTTTAAATGCATCTCTAACTTATAACTGGAATAAAATTATGTCCCATTTTTCTCTACATGCCATGCCCTAATGTTTATACTTTGTCTTACTGTTTTCTCCTATGTATAATTGCAGGTGTTAATTTTCCAGACCAAACTGGGTACATTTTTCTCTGCATAAGCAGTTGCTGCATTTTATCTGAAAGATTTTTTAAAGTAATAATAGAAGCAATATTTTAATAAAATAAATTCTTTATAAGAAGGAAAAGTAGTGTAACAGCTTAGTTTACAATCATAATTAGTTTCAATTTAATCTGGCTTTCTTATCAATAATGCAAACAACTCCAAGCCAAATAACTTTGTATATTATAATAAATAACTATAAGAGCTTTAAAAATAATCTTCATGACCACTGCTTATCCCATGAACAGAGATGACACATACCTGTGTCTGAAGGACGTAAAAAGTCTGTGTCACAGGTGAAAAAGGTCTGATGGTCCTGAGCTGACAAATTCATGTCATAGTATGTAAGTGGCTCTTTACCAGTCACCCAAGTGAGTCTTTACCAAAACAAAAGAAAATATGTAAATCAAACATGAGAGAGTATTAATTTGCTATAACAGACACTATTTAAAATTCAAACATATGCTGCTAAAAATTCCATATCAGGATGCTTTAAAAGCTTATTATAATGAATAAAAGAGATAACCTATAAAAACTACTTAGAGTATAACAGAACATAAAAAATGAAAAGGGAAAGGCTAGATTATTCAACAAACACTGTTTCAAAATTGGATTTGAAGGGATAAGACAATTTGCCTCAGATATATACCTTTTTAAGTATACTTCAGTACATTTTCAGTGAGTTAGAATGATTAAAAGTAAAAGTACAAAGAAAGAAGAAAACACAGGTTGATTTTTACCAGATATCAAGATGGTAAAGGGCTTTCAAAGCATAAAAGCAAAGAGGAACTTTTCTCAGATGTTACTAAATTAGAAATTTAAACTTTCATATTCCTCCGAGACTCACAATAGCACGTTAACAGATTGGCTAATAAATACATTTTAAAATGTGCAATCTCATTAGTCATTAACAAACAGCAAATTAAAAGAGATAATTTTTACTTTCACCTATTAAATTGGCAAATATGTATATATTGTTAGGTGGAATATGGACTCACACATACTGCTGGTATCATGTAAATTGGCATTTATATTTCTGGTTCTAGAAATCAATTAGGCAATATCTATCAAGAATCTTAAGCCGGAACCGGTTTGGCTCAGTGGATAGAGCGTCGACCTGCGGACTGCAAGGTCCCAGGTTCGATTCCGGTCAAGGGCATGTACCTGAGTTGCGGACACATCCCCAGTAGGAGATGTGCAGGAGGCAGCTAATTGACGTTTCTCTCTCATGGATGTTTCTAACTCTCTCTCTCTCTCCCTTCCTTTCTGTAAAAAAACAGTAAGATATATAAAAAAAAAAAAAAAAAGAATCTTAAAAATATTTACACCTACGTAGGGGATGGGTATACTAGCATATTATATTATACCATCCTCTCTACTTTTGTTTATTTTTCAAATTTTCCATAATCAAAATAAGATTAAAGGGAAGGGGGAAAAACTGTTCACACCCCTTGATTCAGTAATCCCAGTGCTACAAATCAACTCTAAGGAAATAATCATATATGTGGTTAAATATTTATATAAAGAGATATCCCTCTAGTGTAAATGTTAACAGTGAAATCTATGACCCAGATAGGCAAGCAGTAGAGAAGGTATGGTAAATACAAGTACTAAAAATCATGTTTTTGAAGAAATTCTGTGGGAATTTAACACATTGTGATGTTGAAGTTTTGATTCTATACATGCATATAGAAGAGAGACTGGATGGAAATACTAATAGTAATTTTTCCTTAGTGGTAAAAAGAGGTGATCTTTACTTTCTTTTTCATACATCTCTTTATTTTCTTCCCAATTCCTACAATGAATATATGTACATTTTATAATCTGAAGAAAAAGCACTTTAAAAGCACATTGTTGCCAAAACCGGTTTGGCTCGGTGGATAGAGCGTCGGACTGCGGACTGAAAGGTCCCAGGTTTGGTTCCGGTCAAGGGCATGTACCTGGGTTGCGGGCACATCCCCAGTGGGAGATGTGCAGGAGGCAGCTGATCGATGTTTCTCTCTCATCGATGTTTCTAACTCTCTATCCCTCTCCCTTCCTCTCTGTAAAAAATCAATAAAATATATTTTTTTAAAAAAATAAATAAATAAAAGCACATTGTAAATATTATTTATATAAGTACTAAAGATGTTAAGTTATTTAATAGTATGAGTTGCCTTGTTATTTAACGTTTTTAGCTATTCTGCAAGAAATTATCATAAAGAGAAAAAGGAAAAGAAAATTCTTATTCACTTAACAGTTTTGCTATCCATTCTAAAACCATAAGAAATTATTTATTAACAATCTACATTATTCCCAAAATTATTTAAAGCAGTTAAAAATATAATGTATAATATACTATATAATAAAAGCCTAATATGTTAAGTGTCCGGTCATCTGGTTGGCCATTCAACCAATTAAAGCGTAATATGCTAAGGCCGCTCAACTGCTCACTATGACATGGATTGACTACCAGGGGGCAGACACTCCAACCAGCAGGTTAGCTTGCTGCTGGGGTCCAGCCGATCAGGACTGAGCAAGACAGGCCGGAAATGTCCTGGAGCCCTCCCGCAGTCCCTCCTCAGCCCCAATCATGCACTGGTGGGGTCCCTTGGCCTGGCCTACACCCTCTCACAATCCAGGACCCCTCAGGGGATGTTGGAGAGCCGGTTTGGGCCCAATTCCGCAGGACAGGCCAAGGGACCCCACTGGTGCATGAATTCGTGCACTGGGCCTCTAGTCCAGTGATGGCGAACCTTTGAGCTCGGCGTGCCAGCATTTTGAAAAACCCTAACTTAACTCTGGTGCCATGTCACATATAGAAATTTTTTGATATTTGCAACCATAGTAAAACAAAGACTTAGATTTTTGATATTTATTTTACATATTTAAATGCCATTTAACAAAGAAAAATCAACCAAAAAAATGAGTTCACATGTCATCTCTGACACGCATGTCATAGGTTCACCATCATTGCTCTAGTTAATAACATAAACTAGAAGTAAATTAAAAACACTAAGTAAAGTAAAAACTAGGATTGGGCCATAAAATGGAATCTGGAATGAGGCTAACATGAAATATATACACTTGCTAAGGGTTAGCTACAATATGACCACATAATTACTATCATTGCAATTTGGACTTTTACATTAAGATAAACTACTCATTCAAAGAAGCATACGTGTTCTTAATACTAAGATAAGAAACTTCTCTTTAAAACCTTCATGAAGTAGACACTGTAAAATATAACAAATAGCCTAAAACCTTTTTTAATAAACACAGTGAGAAGTTCAAGGATCTGTCTCTTGCAGAATCCCTTAATACAGGCTAGTGGCATCTCTCATAAAAGCCTAGTTTTCACTTCCCAGGACTGACTGTCCTACACTATCAAGTCCTTAAGCACAGAGATTATTACTTAATCATTTAGTATCCCCATCATTTTACACAGTGCCCATACATAACAGACACATAATGTTTCTTGTTCAATGAATTAAATAACATGTCCAGTCTATCTCCAGGTAAAACACAGCCCTTCTCAAAATAAAAGTAAACTGCCCTAACCGGTTTGGCTCAGTGGATAGAGCATCGGCCAAGAAACTGAAGGGTCCCAGGTTCGATTCCGGTCAAGGGCATGTACCTTAGTTGTGGGCACATCCCCAGTACGGAGTGTGCAGGAGGCAGCTGATGGATGTCTCTCTCTCATCGATGTTTCTAACTCTCTATTCCTCTCCCTTCCTCTCTGTTAAAAGTCAATAAAGTATATTTTTTAAAAATAAATAAATAAAAGTAAACTATCTTTGGTCATAAGTTTCAAAAAATGTTTTCTCATTTAGTGTATAAACCAGGAGAGAAATGGATACAGTAGAGCACATAGAAAATGGCAATATAAAAGTACTACACCCTGGACTGTGGCACAAATGAAATTCATATTCACATTCAGAGTGATATTTTCTAGTGACTGCTCAAATAAATTTTGAAATCGAGCACATATGCACAGGAATATACTGACATTTGTAATTTTTTCTTAATCTTATAAATTCTTTGAAAAGGCTTTCTGCCATAAACCGGGGGTCAAATGTATACTTATTATGCATTATGAACACTATTATAATAAGTACTATCAAGATGCTGCCAACTAAACTGCTAATCATTTTATCTTACTAGTATATATCAGTATCTCCAACTAAAAGGGCTATGATAGAGTTATAAAAACAAGTGTTTCCATAATACTTTTACTCTAAAACCAATGCTGTAATTATACTAAAAGCAAAATGGAGACAGAACCTAGAGAGGCAGAACCTAGAGACAGACCCGAGACACAGAACTTAGATGAAGATCCTAGACACAGAACTTAGAAGACAGAACCTACACAGAACCTAGAGAGAGAAGAACTTCGCTGGAGAGAACATGGCAAAAGATCCTGGACAGAATCTGGCTACAGAACTTGGTTGGAGAACCTAGACAGAACCTGGCTGAAGAACCCAGCTACAGAACCTGGCTGGAGAACCTGGAGAACAC
>NW_006290034.1:7122567-7130730 GCF_000327345.1 Myotis davidii
GCCGGGACCCTTGAGTCCGCAGGCTGACGCTCTATCCACTGAGCCAAACCAGTTAGGGCAAGAAAAACCTACTTTATTATATAACGGATTTTGGCTTTAACGGACACTCCCTTGCCTGAATTAGTCCGTTTTATTGTTATTTTTAAAAGTCAGAACTGTCCAAGAAAATGGGCATATTTGAGCATCTAGTCCAACCAGCTCATTTCAAAGGCAGGAAAATTGAGGCCTAAAGAATTTTAATGACTGTTCAAGGTTATAAAGAGAGTGTGACACAGCTGATCACAGAATAAAAGGCTTACTTTTAAGTTTCCCTTGTATCAGGCTGTTGCCTTGTGAGTGTATATTTTCATGAAAATGCATTAGCCAGCCAAGACCGGTTTGGCTCAGTGGATAGAGCGTCAGCCTGCGGACTGAAAGGTCCCGGGTTCGATTCCGGTCTAGGGCATGTACTTGGGTTGCGGGCACATCCCCGGTGGGAGATGTGCAGGGGGCAGTCAGTCAATTATTCTCTCTCATCATTGATGTTTCTCTCTCTCTCCCTCTTCCTTCCTCTCTGAACAATCAAAGATTTAATTATTGAAAAAATAAAAAATAAAAAAATAAAAGCAAAATGTATTACCTCCTATATTCTGCTCCTCTGAAAAGGTTTAGAGGGTTTCTCCATACCTTGCATTCTAAAAAACAAAGGAGAAAAGGGAGGAAGTGAGAAAATTTAATCAAATGCTGTTAAACCTTAATTCACCAACATTTATTGTATAGTCAATGTATACTAAGTACAGTGCTAGCCACTGATAGCTCAAAGATAAGTAAGGCAGGGATCACCCTACTGTCACAGAGCATACAATTAAATCTAGTCATTCCCTTATTTCTGTCTTCATAGCATCTGGTTCATAATTCAATTATAGCACTTACCATATTATAATGTGATTATCTGTTTGGTTTTAAGTTTCCCCCTTTGATTTCTTTTAAATGTTTTATTGATTTTAGAGAGAGAGGAAGGGAGAGGGAAAGAAACATAGATGTAAGAGAAACATCGATCAGCTGCCTCCAGAATGCCCCCTACTGGGGATGGAGCCAGCCACCCAGGCATGTGCCTTGACCAGGAATCGAACTAGGAATTGAACTGCCGACCTCTCGGTACACAGGGAGGATGCTCAGCCAACTGAGCGACACCAGCCAGGGCCCTCTTATTTTTGTAATTGATTTTTGTTTGAGAGAGTGAGAGAGAAGAAGGGAGAAAGAGAGAGAAACATTAATTTGCTATTCAACTTATTTATGCATTTATTGGTTGACTCTTGTATGTGCCCTGACTGTGGGGATTGAACTCACAACCTTGATGTATGGGGATGACATTTTAACCAACTGAGCTACCCAGCCATTATTTGCCTTTTTAATTGTGTTGACTTGAACTCAACCCTGAGAGTGAGGACTTAAATTTTGTGCCCAGGCACCTGACATACTTCACCCTAGTCCCAGTACTGCAACATTGAGCTGATGGTACAAAATCAATGGTGGGTAAAACTGCTAGTATTTTAGCCCGAGTCAAGGCAGTGACACCAAATCATACTGGTCGTCATTGGATTCGTTACTGGCTAGCCCAGTAAAACAAGGCAATACCAAGTATGAGGATTGTCCTCCTGTCCTAATCTCCTTCCCGCTGATTGGACTGTGGATATGATAGGTGGAGCCAGAGTGGCTGTCTTAGACCACAAGGCAAAACTGCATTTAGAGACGGCAGGCTAACAAAATAGGAGTCTGGGTCTCTGATGATTCTCATTCTCTAGATCAATATATACAGGGATAGACAAACTTCTCTTTATTGTTGTGAGTTTCTATCTCCCAAGCTAAACACAATCTTAACTATACAGCTCTAAAGACTAACTATATAGCTCTGAAAACATTAGATAAGTAATCACCTGACACATTCTGTCTGCTGTTTTCACTTTCTCTGCTGTTGGAAAGAGAAGCTGGCTCTGACATGCTTCTTTCTGTTCCTCCCATCAATGGTCGCAAATGGTTTACCGACACTTGCTCAATAAAAGATGTACCATGTTTATGGAAGTACCACCATTCAAATATCTATGACAAACAGAAAACATCTTTCATTTAATACAGAACTAATGAGCAGATATGAGCTCAAATTAAAACATTATCTCAAGGTGTTCCTTTAATTCAGCATTTTAAATGTACTCTCCTTCCAAAAAAAATAAGCCAAATATAAGATTACCCTAACATATACGAGCAAAAGTGAAATATTTCTTTCATAGCTTCGTCATGAAATTTAGACAAGCTTAGGCAAAATGAAAAGAAATACATCTGTAAATAAAGCATTAAAAACAATAAAAAGGTTTAATCTATAGATTGTTATATTACATTGTCATTTTATTCTATCTGTAGCATAATTGGAAAAAAAATAAATTTGAAACAACTAGCATGATGGATTAGACTAGGTTTAGAATGCCCCCATTTGACTCCCAATTTTACTATCTATTTATTAGCTTTGTGCCTTGGGCAAGTCACTTAACTGCTAAACTCTCAGAACATCAATGTCCTATCTACTAAATATGCTTAATAAGAATTATAAGTGTCCCTTGAGAAATAAAGTACTATTCCAGTATTTGACAGTATTATCAATGTAGGTTAAGGGTCAGGTTGATTCCAATTTTGGACCATTTAAAAAACAGGATATTCACTTCTTTCTGTTTCCATGGTTTATCACTATTACAAAAAGAGGAATCAAAAGAAGCTCTTTGTGCTGAATTAGCAGAAAGTTTCACATTTGAACACTCCAACTTTCTCAATTCCCTTTGCCTGACTCTTTTGGTTACAGCTTAAATGACACCTCATTGGGGAACTTTTCCTGATTCACAAACAGAAAGCTGTACTCCCATTGGATCTTATTATCCTTTGATAGTAATCGTTTCACTTGTAATAATTAAACAACTGATTTTGTTGCTATCTTTCAAGCACCCAAAGAACACGACCCCTTTAGGAAGGAGTAACACAACCAGCACAGCTAGCTTCCTCATTTCCTTCCTTACTGAAGAATCGCTATTTCAGTGAGGCCTTCCCCAACTTCCCTGTATAAAATGTCAGCCTTCTCCTCTGACACTTCATATGCCTTTTGCTGCTTCATTTTCTCCTTTAGCACTTACCACTAATAGTAAGAACATACTATTTGTTTTACTTATTTATCTTTTATTATATATTGCTCTAATATAATGTAAGTTCCACAAGGATTTTTTTCCCGTTTTGTTCATTGCTACCAGCTCAGCAACACTGTGTAAAACCCTGTAGGTACGAAACTGAAAAAATGTCAAATGAATCAATGTCCATAATCACCTGTAGACCACATTTCGTGAGGACAGAAGCTGTGTTTATCTGCTTACCATGGTATCCCCAACATCTAAAAGAGTGCCTAACAAATATTTATAAATATTTGTTAAATGAATCATCAATCAATCAGGGACTTTATAGATTAAAACTGTTCAAATGACTAGTAACTAGTTTCTGATTGTAAAATAACTTTAATACCTTCCTTCCCTTGCTTGTGGACCACCTTCCCTTACAAAGTCAACAGATAGCATATTCTCTACCCTGTAGCAGACAAATGTGCTGGTATTACTTTACTTAAAGAATAAACAAACATATCCACACTACTTAAGAGACTACCATCTCTTTAAAAACTATTTTGCTGCCCTAACTGGTTTGGCTCAATGAATAGAGCGTCAGCCTGCGGACTCAAGGGTCCCAGGTTCAATTCCGCTCAAGGGCATGTACCTTGGTTGTGGGCACATACCCAGTAGGGAATGTGCTGGAGACAACTGATTGATGTTTCTAACTCTCTATCCCTCTTCCTTCCTCTCTGTAAAAAATCAATAAAAAAATATTTAAAAAAAAACTATTTTGCTATGATCTGTGAGACAGAGAGAGAGGTATCAGTTCTTAAACCTTTAAGAATGTTACTTTTTGCTTCAGTAAACAACACAACAAACATGTTAAAAAGATGCCAAAAGTATGATGTCATTTTGTACACTGAAGCCCAATTACTCCATGGACCAAATGCTATAACATTTATAGGACAGTGCTAGAAAATCAAGGGGCAGAATTTTTTCTATCATGCCACTAACGTCTTATGCTCAATCTAGAATGGTTTTTCCTGCTTTCTTTTACTGAGTTAGCAGGCAGTTAATCACCACCAAATATAGCCCCAGATTGGCTTCTTTTACTAAGAAATGGGATGAAACTTCTTTAAAACAACCAAAAGAAATCACAAAGCAGAAGTTATTCATGTGACAGAAAAGACAAGATTTATATTACATCAGTCAGGGACATTAATCATAAAGGCAACAATGACAAAATGTGTCCTTCACTATATGAAGTGTTGGCAGTTTTTTAATTAGTTAATATGTTAGTTGTTTTTATTTACCTTTTGAATCAACTTTTTAACACAAATGAGCAATAATAATTGCTAATACTTACCAAGCATAGTGCCAAGTTCTTTACATGCATTAATTTTCACAACAACTGATTTCAGAAAGAACATCTATTCCCGCTTTAAATAACTAGCTCTGGTTCACACCATCCATACTTGGTAGAACTAGGACTCTTACTCAGGTTTACCAGACTTCAGAGGTTCTAACCATTACACAGGCTACCTCCGAAACATACCACAGTGTATGTATATATGTAAGTGTGTGTGTATATATACACACAAGCTTGGTAAGTCCAGGTGGTGAAAGAAATTATAAACATAACCTTTGCTAATGAAAACTCATCAATTTTGCAAGAGTGATAACAAAATTTAACCTTTAAGATGTTTCCTAATTTTAAAACTTTGGTTTAGCCCTAGCCAGTTTGGCTCAGTGGATAGAACATCAGTCTGCGGACTGTACAGTTCCTGGTTCAATTACAAAGGGCATTGTACCTCAGTTGCAAGCTCGATCCCCAGCCCTTGTTGGGACATGCAGGAGGCAACCAATCGCTGTGTCTCTCTCACAGTGATGTTTCTCAGTCTCTCCCCCTTCCCTCCACTATCTTTAAAAATCAATGAGTAATATCCTCAGGTGAGGAGTAACAAAACAAAACAAAAAAAAGCTTTGGTTTAAAAAGATCGTATGTATTTTTGATGGGTAGCTCAATTGGTTAGAGCATATGCCAAGTTGCGGGTTCAATCCTTAGTCAGGGCACATGCAAGAATCAACCAATGAATGCATAAATAAGTGGAAGAACAAATCGATGTTTCTTTCTCTTTTCCTCTCTCTAAAAATCAATCAATAAATAAAATTTAAAAGATAATATATAACATATATAAATTTCCCCTTATAAATCAGGAGATTAAGACTCAGAATTTAGCCCTAACTGGTTTGGCTCAGTGGAAAGAGCATTGGCCTGCAGACTGAAAGGTCCCAGGTTCAATTCCAGTCAAGGGCATGCACTTTGGTTGTAGGCACATCCACAGTAGGAGGTGTGCAGGAGACAGCTGATTGAAGTTTCTCTCTCATCCATATTTCTAACTCTCTATCCCCCCCCTTCCTCTCTGTAAAAAATCAGTAAGATTATTTTTTTTAAAAAAGGCTCAGAATTTATGTGATTTGCCCAGTTATAAGCCAGTAAGTGGCAGAGTCAAGACTTAAAACCACATCTTCTAGTTCTAAAACCAATGTTTTTTCTATTACATCAGCTGTTTAAAGATCATTTATTTTCTTTATTTTGACTCATACTGTATTGATTAAATGTGCTTAATTATGAATGGACTTTATAAATCAATACATTTTGAGGCTTACTGGTATACTAACCCATAGTTTTCATCCTGAATTCCTCAATAACTTTTTTTAAGTCAAGAGAAAAATCCCTTTCTTGTCTGGCATTTCACTTTAACAAAATGGTCAAGTGTTAGTCCTTATAAAAAAAAAAGACAAAACCAAAACACTCCAATACAAATGCTATTATTTCTACTATAGCTGGAGAGCACCACCTAGAGATGAGAAAAAAGTACAGAAAAATTCCTTGGCCATGCACACCATAATACTTCCTAAGATTTGTATGTGTAGCAATACTTTTCCAAAGTTTCTTCCATTTCTAGGGATGGTAACAAAAAGTATAAACTTGAAAAAAATTTTTGAATTAAAAATGCAAGCTGGATGAAATAAGACAAGAAAAGGCTGAATTAAAGTTAAATTGACTTCTTTATTGTAGGACTTCTCAGAATAACAGCCCAAATTCATTAAATGCTCACTCTGTATGAGCTATCAGTTTGTTACTAACTTTTACACACCTTACCTCATTTAGTCATCATAATCCTATGAAGTAGATAGTGTTATTACCACATCCGCCCCCCCTTTCACACCTCAGAAAACTGGGGGATAGAAAAGTTAATGTGCCCTAAGTCACACCATCAAATCCTGCTCTTAAACACTCCAGAGAAGATAACTGGCAGCCTATAAGCTGAATTCAAGACACAGATAAATTTTTAGTTTGTCCAATGCTGCCAACATTAACATATTGTGAGATTTTATATAAAAACTTGTGTATCCAGATTCTCTTGGGATCATTTGGAAAATCTGGTAATAATGGTCCACAAGTCTACATGGCAACGATCAGCTTTAGCCCTTCCTAGAAGTAGCATGCATTGTCCAGTCTACCCAGCCCTCAAAGTAAGAATTCAGTTTTTCACTGTGCCCACTTCACTCATTTTTGTTACCAAGATGGGCCCTGCAAGTATTTAAACGCAATTCACCTCTCAATTCCCTACATAATATAAGTCTTTTATAAACAAGTGCACACTGTCAATCTCTAAAAGTGGAGAGGAGATGCGGTGGCTTTTTCAAGATACTGAACACATTTTGAGGATGCTGATCTACACATATTTATAACTATTGTAACTGTATAAAGAGTTGTGATCTTTAGATAAATACAAAAGCATGAAGGAAATGGAAACTACTTACAAATATTAGTCCTGATATCAAAGAACATGTCCCTGTAAGTGCCACATAGAATTTGGACGTCAGTGAATTTAAAAATACTGTCACTGCCAAAAGGAAAAAAAAATCAAAGTTTAAAAAAAAATGCAAATTCAAAGTACTCAAGTTACAAATATGCAGGTGTCTTTACAAGTGGGGGAACAAAAGTGGATTAATATCTAGTACGACATTCATTTGAGAAAGCTGTAATTTTTTGAAAGCTACTTTAACGTCCCACTGTATGCTACCCTCAAAAAAAAAAAAGTTGCTTTTCCGTGGCCAGGAGCTCGGCTGGTGGCCAGGTAGCTGGGCTGGTGGAGTAGCAGGGCTAGTGAAGTAGCTGGGCTGGTTAGAGCAGGGGAAAATAGCCCAAGGAGAGTAGCGACAAACCGAGAGCTCCCTCCCTGCAGCTGACTCGCTCGAAGTCTGGGCCAGAATCTTCAAATAAACTGTCTCATAAATACTTTGGATTTTAGACACCAAAAAATGCACAATACTTAGTCTCATCTAAATGATGTACCTGGTTAACACGTAGGAAAATGACACACTTTCACTGAGTGGAATAACCACCAGTAGGCACTTCATTAACTGGTTACAGAGACCATCGAATTGGCTCCACCAAACCGGGTAGGAAGGCCCAGTTATTTAGCTTGTTTTTGTGTTCGCTGTATCTGAATGTACATAATAACTATGTTCTTAAAAAAAAAAAATCAAAACCACTTCGGAGCATTATCCCAGCATTCCGTGCCATCTCATGGGACAGAAAGGGGGGCATTTAAGCTGCAGTCGCGACCTAACAGAGCTGCTCCCATTCGTGCCGAGGCCGAGGCCGCGTTCGGGGCTGCAGGAACCTCCGCCCCGGCCACGTGGCAAGCCGTCCGCCGACGTGGCGAGGGCCCACTGCCGTGTGGGGCTCTCTCTCCCTTCACTACCTGAATTTCCCTAGTTTATTACCGAAGGTAAAGCCCTAACAACGAACAAACCAAAAAAAAAAAATCTCACGAAAACTGTGTGCTGACAGAATTATTTAAACACGAGGGCGGTTGGCCAGGATCCGGGGCCCTCACACACTCGAGTAGAGGAGCGCTCGTCTCCGTGGGCTCGGCCGGGCACGGCCCGGGGAGCGGAGGGCAGGCGGGCGGCTCGCAGGCCCGATTTTCCCGGGATCCTACCAATGGCGGGAGTTGTGTGCCTAAACCCT
>NW_006290034.1:7131104-7131522 GCF_000327345.1 Myotis davidii
AGGGACCGAGGTTTGGGAGGTAAAGGAGCGTCCCTGGGCGGGGGCTACCTGCTCCTTCCGAGGGCGGCCCGGGGGGGATAGCGGCACCTCCTCCGGAGAAACTGGGCTGGGCTGTGACCCCGGAGTGAAGTGATTTTGCTTCCACGCGCGTGAGGGTCACCCTTCGCCCCCATTTCCTGGACTTTGAAAAGCCACCGGCCCAACAGGGACCGAGCAACACTTAGGCCCCTTGGACGGGGAAAACCTAGAGGAGTAGCGAGTGCTGTTTGGTCGGATGGGGCTCGGGCGCCAAGAGCAGTCGAGACCCGCTCCCCGCGTCCTGCAGATGAGAGGGGAAGTGAATGTAACTCAGTGAGGACGGCATTAGACTTAAAATCACTTCAGGCAAAGGCGACTGACTTCCCGGCGCGGGCGCTCC
>NW_006290034.1:7131773-7132110 GCF_000327345.1 Myotis davidii
AGCCCGGAAGGGCCCCCCGGGGGAAAGAAGCCGCTCAGCCCCGCAGGCGTCCGCCTCCCGCGCTCGGGACGCTTTCCTCCCGAGGGTCTTCCCCCTGGCGCCCCGTGGCCCCAGTTCCCCATTTCTCAACTCTCTTCCTCCCGGGCCTGCGGCACAGCCCGCTGGCCTTGCTGCCAGAAAAGAGACTTTTCCCTTATGGAGTCGTGGCTGCGGACTCTCCTCTGTAATTGAGAGAGGGGACGATGGTGATGTCGCGACCTGTGAAGCAGCAGTTGTACCGCCTTGAGCTGTTGGGGCTCAGCCCGTTCGCCGTCCTCCCCCCCCCCCCCCCCCCCCC
>NW_006290034.1:7132132-7138821 GCF_000327345.1 Myotis davidii
GGCGGGTCACTTCCTGGTCTGGTGGCCCCTTCACTTCCCTTCCGCCCTTCCTTCCCCTGGAAGTGATTCTGCTGTCACGACTCCTGGACAGAGCGGTCCCTCCGTGGTGCCCGCCTCTCCCCGGGTCCCAGGAGCTGGGCTGTTCGCAGTGACCCCCGTGGGAGCCTCCGGACACTGGGGGCCCTGCAGACACTCCCTGGACCGCCTGGGTCTACCCCGGGCCCCGCGGGACTCCATCCCTTGCGTCTGATAGCCTCTTGATGATAGTTGAAAAATGGTTTTCAGTTTCTTGTTAACCGATTAAGATTCGCCAACGGGTTTTTGTGTGGGTTGTGTGTTTTTTTTTTAACTCCAGAAAGGTTTTATAGAGCACGTAAACCTCAGGGTAACGCATTCAAGCCTGGGCAAAAGCATCGTGTCTCCTCTGATGCTCCCCTGCGATGTCTGATTACAGTGGAGTTTGTCAGTGTGTAATTTGTGTGCTGCTTCCTTCAAAAGTGTCTTAAATACAAGAGCATATTCTTTGTCAGGTGGAATAACTTTTTTTTATTTCCTGACAGCTGCGCATCTTTCTTAACAGCTTTTCGGGCTTTTCGGTAACTATGAGATTTTAGGGCCTGCGGAAATTAGAATTATTTCATTAGGTGACCAACTTTATATCTTTTTAACAACTTATTGTGTGTGTGTGTATATATATATATTTCAGAGAGGAAAGGAGAGAGAGAGAAACATCGATGATGAGAGACAATCATTGATCGGCTGCCTCCCGCACACCCCTTCAGCCTGCAGGCTCTATCCACTGAGCCAAATCCGCTAGGGCAGTTGACTTACTTTAGGACAAGAATTATGTCTTTTGTTTCCTATAGTGGCGTGCAAAATGTGCACGCTTGAGTGCTTTGTAAATGTATTTCAGCTCTTCCTCTCTCTCTCTTCTCTCTTTTTTTTTTTTTCAATAAAAAGATTGGGATGGTGGAGGGGACTGTTTATGCTCCAGGAGTCCTCTGTACAGAATGATCTGACACAGGATACCTACATATGGCATGCCATTTTGAAATACTGAGGAATGTGCTAAACACTCACAAGCCATTGAACAGCACTTTAGCATTAAATTTTCTCATTCTTGGAAATTCCCATAAACATGTAAGTTTGGGGAGGGAGGAAGCATTTTATATGAACTTGTGCAGGAGAGAATACTATAATAAGTCCTTTTTCTAACGCAAACATGATTCAGATGAAGTTAAATTACAGTGAAAATCATAGGATAACAAAATATTTTTTAGTCCAACTGATGAGTCACTTATTTTAAGCAAAAATATTGTTACAACAAGATATCACTAAGTATTTAAATAACAATAAACAGTAAACTTTGAATGAAGTTTATTGTGCCCAAGTAATACTACATTTACCAGTGCTGTCAGGTTTTTGTCTTTTACACTGAGTTAGAATGCCTTTTTTTAAAAAATATATTTTATTGATTTTTTACAGAGAGGAAGGGAGAGAGATAGTTAGAAACATCGATGAGAGAGAAACATCGATTAGCTGCCTCCTGCACATCTCCTACTGGGGATGTGCCCACAACCCAGGTACATGCCCTTGACCGGAATTGAACCCGGGACCCCTCAGTCCGCAGGCCAACGCTCTACTGAGCCAAACCGGTTTCGGCTAGAATGCCTTTTTAATTAAGTTTGGAAAATATATGTGTATTTCAAAATGCAAATAAAAATATCTTTGAATATTGTCAGTGTTTAATAACATTCATAGTATTGATTTTCTAATAATAGATCTGACCTCAATAATAGATGAGGTTCCTTTCATCTCCCAGCATACCTGATGTGTTGCTTAATTTTAATAATGACATAGTAAGGAAATCAAAATTAATAAGGTAAATCTGCCAAAAAAGATGAATTTCACGTTCAGTAAACAGTTTTTAAATTAACCACATTGTCTTCATTAGTGTGGATAATAAAGAATAATTGCTATAGTAAGTGTCTCAATAAATCCATATGATTTGAGATTTCTGATATTTTGTTAGATTCTTATTCACAGACAGATGAAACTGATAGTATTTCTCTGTTGTGGATCTATAAGTAAAAAGGAAGGGCTTTGGCTTGTAAGATTTCTTCACTTCTCTTCAGCTTCATACCCTCCTTGCTCCCTTTCCCAGGCTTCTGCATCCTTTTAACTGAATTCAAGAATTGAGAAAGTATTTTTCCAACAAGACTTGTTGATGTGAATATCTTAGCATTCAGAAACATAAGTAACTCTTAAATGAGATTCTTATCCTATAAAATTTTCACAACCACAGCACTATTACAAACAAATATTTAAAAAGATTTTTAGCCTTAATTTGGATTGGCTCTTCCTTGAAGGAACTCTAAAGTTTCCATTTTTTCTGTTTTTAAGGGAGACCTCAACTGCATTTGATTTGGGGTTGTTTTTTTGTTTTTTAAAGGATATATGTCATGATGCCAGTACAGTTTTTTATTTTTGTTACATTTTCTGAAAGCAGTGAACATAGAGGTGAATTTCATGATGATGGGCTCTGATTTCCTTGCAAGTATTTCTATAAAAGCTAGTAAGATCAACCATTTTCATAACTAGCTGCTGAAGTTTTTATCACTTTATAAAGAGGAAGTTGGGTTTTTTAACTTCTGCATTGTTACCTGAAATGGTCATGATGAGCTGCCTAAATAAAACAGGAAGTAGAAAGTGTAATAACTTGTAGAAATAAGTGCTTTCAGTCCTATCCTCCGTTTCAGTTTCTGAGAAGGAGCTCTACACTTCTAGCTACTAAGACCCTTCCGTTACTTGGTTCCAAGAGCTTAACAAGACCAAAATGACAAGATACAGTAGTGAGGAAACTTGAAATACGAGATGAGCAACTTGTTTGGGCTCTTTGCATGTCTGTTTCCTTTATTTCATGATTCAGCATTTTTCTTATCCTCAAGATTTTGTCACATAATAAAATAAAATATGAAGTTTAGAACTGGATCAGTGGGCTCTTTTTCTTATCTCCTCCCAGTTCAGAATGCTTGCATCTCTTAATAGCCAGCATTCTCTTAGATGCAGTTGGGCTCAATATATTCAGGCCTCACACAATCTCCTTTGTAGTTTTAGCCTTTTTGCGGGAAACCGGCTTAGTCTGCTCACCATAGCCACTCTGCTTCCTGTCACAACGCCACTGTCCCTGCACATTCAGGGGATCATTGCCCTTCTCATGCTGTGTTACTTTCTGGTGTTGGTGCTTGCCACACTTCTTACAGAAAGTCCTGTGTGTTTTAAGAACATTCACCGTGTTTGCGAGAGCACTAAGGGCACAGAAAGCTGATTCAGCATCTTAAAAAAAATGCAGAGAGAATTTTAAGGCTAAAAACAGTGCGACTGGCATATTTTTTCCCTTCAGCCTAACTAGTGGAATATTTGTGTACAACCGCAAAAATACCATAACTGAAAAGTGGATCTGTATGCTTTAAGTTTAGACAATGATCCCATCTTTCTTTCTTTTTTAATATATATTTTATTGATTTTTTTACAGAGAGGAAGGGAGAGAGATAGAGAGCCAGAAACATCGATGAGAGAGAAACATCGGTCAGCTGCCTCCTGCACACCTCCCACTGGGGCTCGTTGATTGACCAGATGAGTTATTACCCTTATCAAGTAAACCCTGAAGCTTATTTGCAGTGGTCTTTTCTAACAAATCCTCAATTAGTATTAACACTATTCTTTTCTCTTCCCTTTTTCCAGTTAGCTTTGCTGATGAGTATTCATATAATCTGTTATAAAATCCTTGGACAGGAGCATAAATTTTCAGCAAGTACAAAATCAGATGCCCAATCTTTGGTTAAGTATAGGTATATTATAATTTATTTTAGAACATCTAGCAATTTTATTAGGGCTAGCCTTAATGTGAAGCAAAGTAGTGTAATATGTCAGAAAATTCAAACCATGCTTTTTTCACTACACTTCATTCCATGTAACAGTGATTGAAAAGAAAAACAGAATAGGAGGCCTTCATTTACTGAATAATAAATGAGATACTGTGATGTAGTGGGAAAGAATGATTCTGAGAATCAGGAGATTTGGCCTCTCTCTCCCTGCTGTGCTTTTAGCCACCAGTGTGATTTTGGAAAAAATCACTAACCTCTGTAGGTTTCAGTTTTCCTATAAAATTGGGAGATAAGAGGAATTGGATGAAACCAGCCGAACAGAATTTAATGAACTTTTTCAAACTCTGATTTTAAAAAAATATGTTTTAAAATTGAAACATTAAAATGTTCAAGGAGTTTCTGTCATTATCTGCATTTGCACATTTGCCCTAATAACAAAACGGAATTCCTTGGTAACTAAAACCATGTTTTTATCCAATGCCTAGCATAGGACCAGGTAGATAGTGTAGGCCCAGCTTATCGGTATGAATGAGACCAATTAGTTACACCTTCATTCATTTTAGTATTTCCCCAACTCATGCTCCTTCATCTCTCTCTTCCCTCCACCCCCAACTGTTTCTGATAATCTCTAGATATTTCTTATGTTCAGTTTGTGTCCACACTCTGGGTGCCTCTCGGTATTCATTGTCCTTGAGCATCTACTGCTATTATTGGTGCCCTGCCTTGTCACTACTGGAAACATTTGACACCCCTCCACCCCCACCCCCCGGGAGCATTTTTCCTAGTAAACCCTATAAAGCTGCAGAGTATTACGCATACCAAAATGACTGTATGTATATACTTCTAGCCTTGCAAAACCCCAAATAAAAGTATTTCCTTCATCTGCTATAAATCCCCTCCTTTAGAACCCAGAAAAACACTAGGATCAGATATCATTTGCTCTTTCCTCTCTCCATTGCACAAATCTAAGAGTATAGGTTTTCTCATCTTCTTGAAATAAATAAATAAATATCCGTATATGGATCATCTTCTGAAAATAAGCCTAGATAGGGAAAAGTAGTTGTGTTACTGAAGACAATGTGACTGCTTTGGGATTTCTGAACTAGGTGATAATTTTAATATGCTCTTACTGTTATTTTCCTCTCTGCCTGCATCAGAACCTCCTGTTAATCTCATCATTTCTGTTCATCCCATTCTTCTCTTTTAATCACACAAGCTCAGAACATTGGCATTATCTTTTTCACTTAGTCTTCCCTCTCATGTTCAATTAGTACTCCAGTCCCGTTCATTCTTCTTTTTATTAGATTCTGTTCCTTCATTTTAAAAAAAAGTATTTTAGGCATATAGGAACTATAACTACATGCTTCAAATTAAAATGGTAGAAAAAGGCTTAAGTAAAAACTCCCCTCCACCCGTTTTCCAAGCACCCAGTTCCCCTGAGAGGCAACCAATATACCAGTTTCCTTTCTATCTTTTCAGTTAACAATATATCTAACCTGTCCACATTCCTACTACTATTGTCGGTATTCACATCATCTATACACTGTATTGTATGTTCACCACCCCAAGTCAAGTCTCCTTCCATCATCATTCCCCCTATACCCTCCTCTACCTCCCTTCCTCCCCCACCAATTACCACACTGTTGTCAGTGTCCATGAGTTTTTTCTCTTTTATGGAAAACTTTTTTTTTATCAGTAAAAAAGTTGCCATTATTTATAATTATTGATGAAGATTGTAATAATGGAGAATATAAGGTGACTAGGACCTAAAGGTTCAAACAAGGGATATATTTGCCCGGGCTGTGTGCTCAGTGGTTGAGTGTTCAATTCTTGGTCAGGGCATATGCCCGAGTTGCGGGCTTGATCCCCAGTGTGGGGTGTACAGGAGGCAGCTGATCAATAGTTCTCTCTTATCATTGCTGTTTCTATCTCTCTCCCTCTCCCATCAATCAAAAAAGTGTATTAAAAAAAGTAAACAAGGGATATCTATTTATATAAAAGGCTAAGTAATCGACCGTGTGTATTCTGACTGGCTGGCCAGCTGGCACATGTGCCGTGCACTGGTGATTTCAGAATAAACATTGACTCGTGCATGTGCGATACATATAAAGCTCTTGCAGGCGACAATCACACGCGTGTTTTAATTTTATAATACTATATTATATATACTATTTCGACATGTAATTTTTTGCAGTAATGTAATTACTGCACGAATCTTTCTTCTAATTAATTTCCTTTCAATGTGCACAAATCCATGTACCAGGCCACTAGTATTGAAAATGTTATAATCTGCTAATTCCTTTCCTTTTTATTTGTTACTTTTCATAATTCTCTGTAAATTTTATTTCTCTAGGTACGCATAGCTGCTAAATTCATCACTCATGCACCCCCAGGGGAATTTAATGAAGTATTCAATGGTGAGTAAAGATTGGTATTTAGTTATTTAAGCCCTCCTTAGCAACATAAGCACTCATTGAGTACTTGTTAACTCTTTTAATCCTTACAACATACTATAGTTATAGCTAAAGAAATCAATATTCAAAGAGGCTGAAATAATATACTCAGTATCACCCAGCTATAATACTAGTGTCAGAGCATACTGAGGTCTGAGTCAAAAACATGGTATTAACACGTAAATTGGGATACCTATCTTCGTAAGTATTTCTCTCTCGGACCGCGGCCACCACGGCTAGAGAGCGGACGATAAGTCCTGAGTAGGGGCAACAGGGGATTGAGAAAAAGAAAGAGACAGACAGAGACAGTTGGGAAAACTGGGACCAGGTGGGACGCTGCCCTCGGGTG
>NW_006290034.1:7138878-7161505 GCF_000327345.1 Myotis davidii
TTATTATATACAGCATGAGTCTAGGACGGTGGTTCTCAACCTTCCTAATGTGCGACCCTTTAATACAGTTTCTCATGTTGTGGTGACTCACAACCATAAAATTATTTTCGTTGCTACTTCATAACTGTAATTTTGCTACTGTTATGAATCGTAATGTAAATATCTGATATGCAGGATGTATTTTCATTGTTACGAATTGAACATAATTAAAGCATAGTGATTAATCACAAAAACAATATGTAATTATATATGGGTTTTCCGATGGTCTTAGGCGACCCCTGTGAAAGGGTCGTTCGACCCCCAAAGGGGTCGCGACCCACAGGTTGAGAACTGGTGTTCTAGAACGTTTTTACTAGAGTTTAAGACAAAGGAAATTATATGAAATCATGGTTAAAGATCAAGCTGCAATTCTTCATTCTCGTGGCTTCTTTGTAATTGTCACTCCTGGCTGAGCCCGGATAATTGCGTCTGTTTCTTTCGCCTGGCTGAACTTAGATAATGAAACCCACTCTCTGGCACCTGACCTAAGGGTCAGGCTGACAACATACCTGCCTCTGGCACGGAATGTTTCCAGAACGTGCCTCTGCTGATGCCACTGGATTCATCCGACAATTAGCTCATGTGCCTTCCCAGGCACTCTCTACATATTTTATGTGAGAAAAGATTTAAAGTAGTTTAATATCAGTAAGTGTAGAAAGAATATTAAGTTGTTTTCATCATTTTTTATCTGTCATTATAAATCATAGCTTAAATTTCTTCAGTGCTTTCATTCAGAAAGTGCCATAGTATAGGAGATTTTCTAGAGCCATTGGGACTAAACTGGCTGCATCTGGAAAGTTTGTTATATTTGCACATGTCAGCTTGTTACCCTCTCAAGATTCTCATTCATTAGATCTGGGGTGGAATCTGTTATATCAAGTTCTCTCAGCTGATTCTGAGTCACAGCCAGTTTGGGGATCATTATTCTAATACATTTACAACCTTCCATATTATTCAGACTTTTTTTTTTTAATATGTTTTTATTGATTTTAGAGGAGAGAAAGGGAGAGAGAGAACAGAGACAAAAACATTGAGTAGTTGCCTCCAGTAAGCACCCCAACCAGGAATCAAACCAGGACCTGGGTATGTGCCCTCACCAGGAATGGAATCAGTGATCCTTTGGTGCAAGGAACGATGCTCAAACAACTGAGCCACACCAGCCAGGGCCTATTCACTGTCTTAACACAGCTTACAGCGTGAAAAATGTAGATGAGGCATCTTGAACTTCACAATAAAAGCAATCATCATAATCTCAATTTATCTTAAGGGGACCCTAAAGTAAAACCATAATCTTTATGCGTCTTGGTTCAGTTTAGCAAACATTTATTTTGAAATTCTGGTTTTACATGAGAAGGTTACCTATTTGAGAGGGATTGTGTGATACTCATCTGTATCTGACCCAGCATCATAGAACAATCATAATCTCCATTGATAAAATTGATGTAGAGAAAGAGTAAGTAGGAGAACATATAAACATTTACTATATGGAGTAAATAATGCAACAGAAAAATGAAGACATTCTATTATAGACTTATTTGTAGATTTTGAGCACTAACAGCAAAGAGAAACAAATGCAACCTTTCTAGTCTTCCACATTGACTGAATGTAAATTTTCAACGACTGAGCTTTTAGAATATACTCCTTTGACTTGTCTTTATCTGACTGATTAGTTCAGATAAATTCTTAATAATATTAATGATCTTCATAATTAGACGTCCCTTGTTTTATTTTTGAGAACTGAATGTACAATACCATGAAAATAATTGATACCAAATTGGTGTGACTCAATTGGGCACCCTCCAGTGCACCAAGAGGTTGCTGGTTCAATTCCCTGTCAGGACACATGCCTGGGTAGCTGATCCATGTTTCTGTCTCTCTCTCCCTGTCCTTTTCCCCTCTCCAAAATCAATAGAAACATATTTTACAAAAAAAGAATTGGCAAGCTACCTGTGACCTCAGGGCTGGTTTTTATTGGCCTGCTACACATCTGGCCTCTGCCAATCCTTTCTTTCAGAAGCCCCAAGAGTCAGTGGCCTTCAGTTGTAATTAGTGTTCCCCCTTGGAATTAATTCTTGGTAGTTTCTACTAACAAAAGAAAAGTGACTAGACTCTTAACACAGCTTTTTTTATAAGATTGTAGGCTCCCACGTGAGATTATTCTAAGAAAGATATGTTCAGCAACTTCACTGCCACTGACTAAATTGTGCCCAGCTTTCTTAGTCTGATGTTACAGATAAACTTGCATTTCTTTTTTTTTTTTCCTATGTTTTTATTGATTTTAGAAAAGAAGGAAGAGGGAGGGAGAGAGACATCAATGATGAGAGCATCACTGGTTGGCTTCCTCCTGCACATCCCTTACTGGGGATCAAGCCCTCAACCCGGGCATGTGCCCTTGACCAGAATCGAACTCGGGACCCTTCAGTCCCCAGGCTGAAGCTCTATCCATTGAGCCAAACCAGCTAGGGCAAACTTGCAATTCTTACTCTGATTTTAAAGGATTCTTTAGATACAAAATTAACAGTCCTTACTTTAACCCTCTATAAACCATGTTTTTCATTTGCTAAGAAATTTTTTGAGAATTGTATGCAAATCTATGAACATTAGCAGCTGTTTGTTTGCATTTTGAGAAACAATATATCCAAAGACTAATCTTTCAAAATCGGATTTTTAAAAAATCAAATTTAGATCCCTGGCCAGGTAGCTCGGTTGGTTAGAGTGTCGTCCCACCAAGGTTGCAGGTTATCTCTGGTCAGGGCACGTAGAAGAAGCAACCAATGAATATATAAGTGGAACAACAAATCAATGTTTCTCTCTCCTTCCCTTTCTCTCTCTCAAATCATAAATTAAAAAATTTTTAATCTAATTTAGAAATCCGCTAAACTCTCAAGTTTGTCCTATTGAACATTGTAATTTTAACATCTTTTAACAATTTTTTTTCTTCCTCAGATGTTCGGCTACTACTTAGTAATGACAATCTCCTCAGGGAAGGGGCAGCACAGTAAGTATCTTTAAAAATCTGTTTACAGTGTTATTCTAATATTGCATAAACTATGTTAATAGTAAACTGACACCCTGAAAACTTAGCTTAAAGTACTTCAGAATGAAGCAGTTTATTTTAGCAGTTTTAGTTGTTTTATTCTTAGAGAAAACGTGTTCCACCAAAATGTTTACTTTCTTAAAGCTTATATTATTTTGCTTATTATATTATTTTACTTATTAGTTATTTATTATGGTGTGAATTTCTCCCATTACAGCAGCGTTAAATGTTGGCTCTTGGGTTTTCTCCTATAGTTGTTTTAGCTCCTGTTGAATTTTTAAAAAACAGTTACAGAAAGATTAGGCTGGAGTTGAAGAATAAAAATGTTTCTCAAATTGCCAAAGAATAGCAGATATTCATAAAGTGAATTTATGGTAAGAATTAACAGTAGAGCCCAGATGATGTGGCTCAGTGGTTGAGTGTCAACCCATGAACCACAGGGTTGCGATTCGATGCCCAGTCAGGGCACGTGCCCTTGTTGCAGGCTCATTCCCCAGTAGGGGGCATGCAGGAGGCAGCCGATCAATGATTCTCTCTCATCATTGATGTTTCTATCTCTCTCTCCTCTCTGAAATCAATAAAAAATAAATAAAAGAATTAATCATAGAATAATAGCACGGTTATTCTACCCAGTCATTGACTTCTTATACTTGTCAGGCTAATCTTTATAAAAAAGCATTTTCATTTTGTCTTTGTTTTAAAAAAGTTACAGTGGTAGCCTTAGGTGGTTTGGCTCAGTGGATAGAGCATCAGCTTACATACAGACTGAAGGATCCCAGGTTCAAGTTCAGTCAAGGGCGCATGCCCTGGTTGTGGGCTGGACCCCCAGAAGGGAGTGTGCAGGAAGCATCCGATCAATGAGTTTCTCTCATCATTGATGTTTCTATCTCTCTCTCCCTCTCCCTTCCTCTCTGAAATCAATAAAAATATATGTTTTTTTTAAATGTTATAGTGGTATAGGTTTGCTTGTTTTGTTTTTGTTATGTCTTCAGTTCTAAACACTGTCTAGCTTTCAAGGCTGGTTATCTGGCTTTATCACTACTCTCCTTTACTCTTCAGTATATTTTATTTAATTTACTCTCTATCCAACTGGTCCAGAGTTCCTTTGTAAAGAGGAAAACATAATTGGATATGTCTGGGAAAGGGTGAGGTGGGGAGATGGGATAAGGACTTTGATGCAGAACATCAAATAATTATGAATGCATTTGGTATGAAATATAATTGGTTTAGATATTAACTATAGAAAGCTGTTAAGCTGCTGCCTGGGAAACAGTCATCTTCTGCCCTATCCATACTGCTTTTTGGAACTCATTTTGGGACCAGATTCTACAAACCTAAAATTTGCACACCATCACTATAATTATCATTATGAAAGATATCCTAATTATACATTGATTTAGACACACACTAAAGAGACATTCTAATTTCCCTTAAGTGCATAGATTCTGCCATAGAAAAAAAACATTAATGGCTGGCTAGTTCAACCTGTTTACCCTGTGCCCTTTCATTGAAAAAATCTCATCTATGTTTTGTCAACATTTGGTTATTCCATCTGAATGCTTCTAATAATGAATTAGCTATTTCACAAGGCAAGTTCTGCAGTCTTCCTGCCTTATTGGTCTTAGTTTTATCCTTGAGAGCTACCCAAACTTAAATCTTCTCTGTACTTGGCAAGGGGGATTGGGAGTGGGATGTCAAGATCCAAGGGTGAGTACATCCTAAGCCTGTTGTCCATTTCCAGTTAGGAGTGACAGTAGAATTTGGGGTGAGTTCAGATGCTTCAATAGTTTTAATTACACTGACAATAAAGCTTGGTATTTATTAATAGTCTGGTTCTTATGGACTCTAGATTCTTGGAAAACCTCTTCCTAAAGAGAATGTCTTATGCTCAAATATTTGATTTTCCATACAAATGAAGTGTTCAGTTTTATTTCCAATAATGAGGTACTTTGGTCCCTTGGTCCTAGTCCTCATAGGTAGCACTCAGTAAGTGTTGTCCCAGTAATTATCATCCTCATCATTGCCTTCTATGTAAAATGAAAAAGGCTTAAACAACCTAGGAGTTACCCTCTTTCCTGGATTTCCACCAGAATCATTCTCTGATAATTCCGAACACTTCTGCACTAAGTAGGGTTTTGTAGACCATGTTAAAGAGGAGGTTTTATTCTGAGAGAGGTGGGAAATTATTAGTGTTTTAAGCAGAGAATAACATGATACTCTTACATTTTAGGATAATCACTGGCTGCTATGTAGGGGTGGGCAAAGATTGAAGTAAAATGAGTGCTTAGAAGACCGAGTGGTTCAGAGATAAATGATGGTGGTTTGGACTAGAGAAGCAATTTTTAACCAGTGTGCTACAAGAATTTTTAAAACATTCAACTCGTGACCATTTATTAGGGGGCACTGACTTCTTTTCCCTTAGATTGTCAAATTTTAATAAATGACAGTACCCTACACAACAATAGCTGTTTGGTGTGAATACCCTGTCTTGAACCATAAATATATGTCATATAATGTAGTTGCATCTTATTGGTCACCTTGCATAATAAGGTTGTAACTGATTAGTTAATTCTTGGTACCAGAAATCCTTATATACAAATACAGGCACCTAATTTTTTAAAAGTCACTTTGGAGCAAAAAAGGTAGGTAATTAGTGTGTATGTGAATCAAAATTATACTTAGAGTGACAGTGGTAGAATTGGTGGGAAGGAGTAAGACTTAATATGTACTCAAGGTAGAACTACTAGATTTACTGATGGGTTAGATGTGAAGTATGAGAGAAAGAAGGACCAAGGATGATCTGATGGTAACAGATTTTAGTGTTGATATTTGTAATCTACAGTCTAGGACATACCCTAGAATGAAGTACTTATTTTTTCCCTATTCTTAAGCTTTTTTAAAAAAAATAATAAATATGAACACTTAATTTATATTTCATTCTAAAGAGCCAGTGTATTTAGGACTTATTTTGCTACATGGCGATATGGTATTATAAGGAAATGATTCATTAAAAGACACAACAATAGCTTAGGATGAGAAGATTGATGATTAGCCTTAAATATTTGATGTTCAAATATTTGTTACTTTGGTTTCTCTTGAAAAGTCTAGGAAAGATTCTATGCTTTGCTTAAAAGGAGTGATCTGGCAGATGTTTTAGCGGGTTAAAATTGGGCTGGAGAGATGTTTAATTCTTCTCTTGGCAAGTGAATTGTGTGAGAAGACTGATACTTCATAAGCATATTATAAGTGTATTATGTATTTTTATACTGAAGTTTATTTCCATCTTTCTTTTGCCTTATATTTTACTTTAGCTTACTTTGTAAGATGTACTAGGAAGCAATTGAAAATGCAGATTTAAGCAAAAGATGAAAACATGAATAATAAAAAATATGAAAAATAAAGAAAATGCAAAGTTTCATAAATCTAGCACTGAAGAAATAAACAATATGAGGCACGTACTATGAATCTTTATTCTATCCCTTTTTTTTCTTTTTTTATAACCTCTACTCAGCCTTAGGTTCTCCTCTGAGACTTGACTGATGCTCAGCTCTCACCTCACTCTCCCCATGTCAGATACATTCCAGTACATTTAATTTTTTGGTATTTTTAAAAAATATTTTTATTGATTTTTAGAGGAAGAGGAAGGGAGAGAGAGAAAAACATCCATGTAAGAGTGGAGCATCCATCGTCTGCCTCCTGCACACCCTCTGTTGGGGATTGAGCCTGAAACCTGGGCATGTACCCTGACGGAATCAAACCAGCCACCTTTCGATGCACAGGAGGATGCCCAACCAACTGAGCCACACTGGCCAGGGTGCCTTCCGGAACATTTAATTATGGTCTCTCCTACGTCAGAGCCCAGAACAAAGAAAACAAGATTTCTAAAATAGTGCCTCAATTGAAGATACTTTTTGAATTACTGAAAGCTCCTATCTAAATGATTAAACTGTTGGTAATTCACTATAATCAGATAGCTTAAAATTTAGGAACCATCCAAATGTGAGCTGTGTTGGAGTTTAGGAGTGGAGAGGAAAAGGGAATTTCAGAGCTTAGTGCACTTCTGAGATGCTGTGGAGAGGAGTTCCTGCGGAAAACTGGAAGACATTACAGTATCACCAGTTGCCTAGAGATAAAGGGAAAAAGACCAGGGAGTGTTTCACCTTCTCTTTTGCTATTATGTGAAGTACGTTTTGTGTTTATAATTCTTTCTTTTTTATTTTTTTTTCACTTTTGAAAAACAGTGCATTTTCCCAGTATAACATGGATCAGTTCACACCTGTGAAGATAGAAGGATATGAAGATCAGGTAAAAATTATTTCTATTTCATAAGCTATGCCTGAAAGATAATAGAAATCCTATAAACCAAAGTAGATATAAAAATGGCTAATTTTGTCAACATTTCCATATAAGTAATCACCAACTTAAAAATGTAGTCAAAAGGAGATCAGATTCTTAGCCATAACAGGAAAAAAAAAGATATTACTTGGACAATTAAAGAAAGATGTATGGTTTATTAGATATCACAGCATATAACAAAGAATCAACCACAGTGGGTCAACTAAATGGAGATCTTATTTTTGTTACGTAGGCATTCGGAGGTAATAGGGCTGATATGGCAGCCCTGTGGTGTCATCAGAAACCCAAATTGCTTCTAGCTCTATTCTGCCATTCTTGGGTATGGTTTTCATTATGCTCTCAAGATAGCTGCTCCATTTCTGGGCAGTGAATCTGTGTTCGAGGAAGGAAAGACGAGTTAGGTTTGAAAGTTGCTATTGGTCATTCCAGAAGCCTCTTCCAATCATATGTTTTTGCCAGAATGCATATCATTCCTAGCTGGGAATTGTCATTTTTTAATTGAATACATTACCTTCTTGAAAACCTTTGAGGCTCTGTTAAGGAAAAAGGAGAAAGTGGATATTAGATAGGAAACTAATGAGAGTCTTCTGCCACACAGTTCATATAAACTCACACATTTTGATCAGAAAAATAAATGGAAAACAATAGATTTAAGTGTCATGTTTCTGGATAAGAAATATAAATAATATGGAAAGCTTATCTGAGTAGAAATATCCTATATAATAAAAGGCTAATATGCAAATCAACCGAACGGTGGAACGACTAAGTCGCTATGAGACACACTGACCACCAAGGGGCAGACACTCAATGCAGGAGCTGCCCCCCTGGTGGTCAGTGCGCAGAAGCCAGGCTCACAGCTGGCGAGTGCAATAGCAGTGGTGAGACCCTCTCCCGCTTCCACGGCAGCATTAAGATTGTCTGACAGACAGCTTAGGGCTGCTCCCCCCTAAGCCGTCAGTCGGACATCTCCCAAGGGCTCCCAGACTGCGAGAGGGTGCAGGCTGGGCTGAGGGAACCCCCCAAGTGCACAAATATCATGCACCAGCCTGTAGAAAATGATATGAGAACATTCGTTTTTCAAATAGATTTTATACAATTCTTGTGAAAATTATTATTGACCATACAGCAGTATTCTGATCAAGAACAACAGTGAAGGGAGACTGCTAGCAAACATAAAGACAAGCAATGGGTGGAGAAACCTTAAACCTAAGTATCATAAACAGAAGGAAAAGAAAACAGTTCCTAAAATGTATAAGATTAATCTAACTGATTTTCAGTGCCAACTATATATCTAGATTATTTCTTGGGTTTAAAATTTATCTTTTTTTGAAAGGAAAAAAAAAATAATGTAACGGCAAGCCCATCCCTCTGGGTATCTCGTAGTGTTTCATGCCAGAGCAAACTGACCTTGAACCATTGCCTGTCCCCTACTCCTGGGCTGTAGTAGGAAATGGAAAGTGAATCATAACTTGAGTAATAACAAAACATTAGAAAAATTTGTAAAAGAAAGTGGCTTCTGCATAATATGTTTTACAAATAAGATTTTAAAAGGAGGTAATCTGCACTTCAAACATCTGTAATAATAAAAGCGTAATATGTAAATCAGACCAGACAGCCAAACGACCTTCTGGACAACCTTCCGGACGAAGCCAGGGCTGCGAGGGCTGAGCTCCTTGCACAAATTTTGTGCATCGGGCCTCTAGTAATAGATAAAAAGATTATTCAGATACCTAAGGATGTTGTCAAGAGTTCATTGAATAAATAAGGAACAGACATGAACCAACTGCACCCAGTAGGGGAATATAAAGCAAACTTGGGAATGTGTTAGATTGCCTAGTAATAGAAATTAAAGAAGTGCAGATTAAAATTTTAATGTGATATATTTACCTTTTAGTTACAAAAGTTGCAACATTAAGAAGAAGCTTTATGAGGGTTAGACTAAAGAATAAAATTGTTTGATGGAAATATTGGTAAGGAAGAAATCTGACTAAATGAAAAGTTAACTGTCTTCTTCAGAAATTTTATTTGCTTTGTAAAATGTGTCAGCAACTGTCTTTTTTTTACAAAAGTTACTCATGATTGTAATTATTCTTTGGAAGGTCTTAATTACAGAACACGGTGACTTGGGTAACAGCAGATTTTTAGATCCCAGAAACAAAATTTCCTTTAAGTTTGATCACTTACGGAAAGAAGCAAGTGACCCCCAGCCAGAGGAAGTAGATGGAGGTCTGAAGTCTTGGAGAGAATCCTGTGACAGCGTTTTAAGGGCCTATGTGAAAGACCATTACTCCAGTGGCTTCTGTACTGTTAAGTATCTGCCTGTTTCATTATGAGAGTATTTCATTGCTATCCTTTACCCATTCTTTGAGGGTGTTGGCCAGCCAAACATCACTTCTTTCTTCTTAGGTACAGTCTCCTGCATTTTATTCCCTGAATAATGTTTGAAAGGGGTATGAATGGAAAATTTTATATGGAAAATTATTTTCTTAAATCCCAATTGCATAAAAATTTTAAATCTCAGTCAATGTATCCTATTTCACATTTTGTCAGAAATTACCTCACTCCCACCAAGAAAAAAAGAAAAAAGGCCCTAGCTGGTTTGGCTCAGTGGATAGAGCCTGCAAACTGAAGGGTCCCTGGTTGCAGGCTTGATCCCTAGTAGGGGGACGCAGGAGGCAGCCAATCAGCGATTCTCTCTCATCGATGTTTCTCTCTCCCTCTTCCCCTCTCCCTGTCTGAAATCAATTAAAAAAATTTTGTTTAAGTCAGCAAAGGTCTTTAGCTTAGACGTGTTTCTAACTATGAGCTAGACATCTTCTATCTAAGTTTCCCAATTTGTTAATGGTACCACCCACCCTCTTTCTAGTTACCCAAGCATGCAAGTACTTACTTGCTTTTGCCCTTCACTTGTGCTTCTGCATCTTGCTGTCCATTGCTACTACTCTAATTTACTGCCTAGATTAATTCCGTGGCCTCCTGATTAATATTGGTTATTTAGTTCTGGAGGCGATATAACAAACCCTAGTTTCTTACCTGAACATTACTCATCTTTTATTCCCAGGCTCTACTTATGAGACCATCATCTGTCTTATAAGGTCCAGCCTAACTGGAACCCCCTGTATCAGAAACCAGTATTTCTCTCTGTATTCCTGTACCTCTGTCTCTTCTAGAACTTAATATGTTCTGCTTAGTGTTCATATCCCATGAATTCTTTTGGATTTTCAGCTCATCCTCTCTGATTCTTTATCTCCCCAAAAGATTTAGCGATTTAGCACACTGTTTTTATACAACATTTGTTGTTTAGATCAAATGTGTTTTCAGAGTCTAACTTTTTTTTTTAACAATAGGTTTATGCTAAAACTATAGATGGGCAACAGACCATTATTGCGTGTATTGAAAGCCACCAGTTTCAGCCTAAAAATTTCTGGTAAGAAAGTAGATGTTCTATTTGTATCTCATTTATATTGGAAAGGAACCAAACCAGATTAATAAAGTGCCCAGTTAAAAGTCTGAGTTTGCCCTGGCTGGGTTCATCAGTTGATTGAGCATTGTCCCAACCTGCTAAAGTTTCAGGTTCGATCCTTGGTCAGGGCACATATAAGAATCAACCAGTGAATGCATAAGTTAAATAACAAATTGATGTTTCCCTTTCTCTCTCTCTCTAAAAAAAAAAAAAAGAAGTCTGAGTTTTACTTGGATTTGGTTAACAATACTTTGGTTAATTGCATAACACAGCAGCTCATCCATTTGTTTGTGGAAGAGGCACTCATGAACAGATTAGCATGGATTTTTACTCCAATATAAAAAATGAAAGTAAAAATAACTTTGAAAAGGCTTATGATTAGGCCACTTGTATGCAAACATATTTGATTTGTTAAACTAGAAATGATTTGTTTCCTTTTTTCTCTTTCCCAAATTATCTGCCTCAGTGAGAAATCACCTTTTACGTACGCTTATTGCTAATTCTATAGTGATGTGTGTGTGTCTTTTAATAGGAATGGTCGTTGGAGATCAGAATGGAAGTTCACCATCACACCACCTACAGCCCAGGTGGTTGGAGTACTTAAGATTCAGGTGAGATTCCCAACATGTTAATAGGCCACATATTAAAATGTCACATCTTCCACAGAAACATTCAAGTTGGAATTTGTTCTGTTATGAAAAATAAGAAACAACTATATGTAGCTGCAAAGGGTGACAAATGGTAGTGAATAGAAATAGAAGCTTCCTTCCTGGGGAAGTAAACAGAGAGCTATTCTAGCTTGATAAAGGATAGTCATGTGGAATGTACTGCTTGCTTGTTATTTTCTTCTTTCAAAGATAATCTAAGACCTTCCCAGAAATTATCAAAAAATAGTTCTAGGAAATAGAAAAATAAGTAATTATTAAGAAATGACTATATAGCAGCTACTGTAACTTACGGTCTTTCATGTATATTGTCTCACTTAAGTATTTACATATACATAAAACTTAGCTCTTCGGTTTGAAGAAAGCTAAATGAATGGGTTATTTTGTTTTGTTTATTTTACAATAGTGACAAGATTTTAAAATCAAGTAAATAAAACAGGAATTTTTATAAAGATTGCATGAGAAAATATAAGGAATAAGTAAAATGTATTGCAGAACGCCTAACACATAGTAATGACTTAATAAATAATGCTAAGGTACTGCAGATTATTGCTCCTTTCTTTTCCTTTTCTGCTTTATCTCTGAAAACATTTCCTTTTATCCAATTATCTCCTGATAGTGTGGACTAGATAAAGGAAACAGGCATTACCTGGACTATTGTTCTGGAATTATGCCCCCAATTTTAGTTCCCTTCCCTTTATTTTGTTCATAACACAAGTATAATCTTTCTAAAATAATCCCTTTTCCTGGGTCCCCATCACTCATAATAGGAGAAAGTCTGAATTCTTAACATGGTTTCTAAGGCTGTTTGCTCTTCACAGTCTATCTCCAGCTTACTTCGTAGCAAACGTCTCACAATGCCACACTCCCCTCCTCCACACATCCTTATCTGCAGTCAGTTCTTTGTTCTTCCCTCAAGGAAACCAGTTATGCTCCATTCTCTTGTCCTTTTTTATCCCCTTGCTAGATACCCTTCTCTACCTTGTCCACTTAGATGACAACTCCTGTTTCCAAGACCCTGTGCAAATGCACTTAACAAAGGAAATTCTCATCTTATTCTGTATGACCAGTTTATAGCCATGTTAAGATGACTGAACCTGTCTTGTAAGTTGCCAAGATTTCCTGAGCCTTATGTCATTGATTGATTAGTCTGTCTCTTGTGTATTCCTCTTTTTTTGCTAATTGTTTTCATAATTACAGCACCCACTTTACCTTATATCCTTACAACTGCTTTTGTCTTTCTTATTTTTGTAGCCTAATTTACCAATATTTGTTTTTCAATCCTGTCTTTACCCCTCAAACTTTTCCTGCACTTGGTCAAATCTGCTTATCAATATTGATGATACTGTATATGGAAAGATGGGTAAGGAATTAGAACCCATTAAAATTCCTTGGTTTTCACAGAGAAAAACTAATGTTTAATGATTTTATTTTAATACCGTTAAGCATGGAATCATTCAGGTTCTTTGCATCACAATGCCTAGTGTGGTGCCTGAAATGCATTAAGACATAATAAATGTTTGTTGAACTCAATAATCAGTTTTCCCTGCAAAGGAAAGAGAGAATTCTTAAATTTGAGTGTTCTGTGCATTTTAACCACCATAGTAAATTACCATTGGTAATAATAATTATTCATTCAGAGTTGGTAAGATTGGGAATGGCTTAAGGCATGGATATGTGCTCTAAGCAACAGGTTTCTATATGAACTACACATAAACTTGCTCACAACATTGTTTCACACAGGTACACTATTATGAAGATGGCAATGTTCAGTTGGTTAGTCATAAAGATGTACAGGATTCAGTAACTGTTTCGGTGAGTGTGAAGAATTTAATGTCTGTCTCATTTGTGTCTTGTTTCTCTTTTAAAAATTAGTGTTGATCCTGAGGGCTGATTCTGCTGTTAGAAATTCAGTTTGTTTTCAGTGCTTTGATTTTGGCAGCTTATAAGAGTATATAACCAACCAACTATATTAGTTCAAAGTCTTTGACACAGAATAGTGGCCTTAGAGAATTGAGACTTCCGTCTTTCTCTTTCTCAGTTGTGAGATTTGCTCAAGGACAGCAATATCTTCAGTCAGTAACAACCAGGAGGAAAAGAAGATTGCCAAACTAAATCCTATTGGGCTGCATTCATATCTTTAGAGAAACAACATTTTTAGGAATATTCCATCAAAAAGTATTCTGTGTTCTGTACCTGGAAAGAAGGGATATTCTCACTACTTCTTTATATCCCTAAAAGTTACTGAGCACTCTCATGTAGCTTTTGTTTATGTGTTTTATATCTATCAGTATTTACCTTATTAGAAATAAAAAAACTGTATGGGCCAGATGAATACTAGAATTACTGGGATGATCACTTTGTAAGGCATATAAATGTCCAATCACTATGTTGTGCACCTGAAACTAATATAATATTGTGTCAACTGTAATTGAAAATATTTTTAAAGAAAAAAATTTCAAATGCAAAAAAAAGTTAAAACTGAGAAATATTAAAGTTTTATTAATTAAAAATTGCAGTAACAAGCCCATTAGTTTTTAACCTAAATAACATTTTTGTGGAAAACAACTATGTTTTTCAAACCAAAAATAATTAATGAAAAAAATGACATTTTCACAAATCATTCAATGTCTGGCTTACTAAATCCTCATGTGCTTCACACATGCCATTGGCCTCAGAGTGATCAGATCATCACACACGTAGCTTCTATGAAACTATACTGAATATACATGAGAGTAAGAGTAAAAAAGGCAAGTAGCTTTCTCTTAGTATTATTATAAAACTAGAGGCCCAGTGAACAAAATTCATGCACTGGTAGGGTCCCTAGCAGCTGCCAGCTGCTGGCTGGGTACTCCCTTCCCCCAGCCGCCTGCCCCTACCCCCCACCCCTGCTGCTGGTCACTGGTCGCCCTGCAATTCATATCTGCGGGGCATCAGGTCCCCACTCAGCTCCCTCAGCACCTGGGAGCTCGGTGTCAGTGGGATGATCAAATCAGCGGGGTGATGGGCCCTGCCTGGCGACCAGTGGCTTGCACCAGCCTTGGCTTGGCATTGCCCACTCACCCACTCCACTATCCCGCCCCAGTCCTGCTCTCATTGGGGCCCATCGCGTCCTGCAGCGCTTCCACTGCCACCCGCTGCTAGTGCCACGTCGCCAACGCCCGCTATGTTCTGTGCCGCTCCCTGGTGGTCAGTGCTCCCAGCAGAACTCCTGGCTGAGGGGACAATTTGCATATTACACTTTTATTAAACAGGATTGAAAATAGTTTTGACTATTTGAAAGAATCTCGGGACTGCTGCTCTGCATTAAATCTTACCCTCCTGCCTTTAATTCTGTTGTACTTAATGGTGAAAGGAAGAGAGATTCAGTTAATTTTATACCTGAATCGTGTAAAGCAAAATGTGATCGGTTGGGTTAGCATCATAAATAGTAAATAGAGGAATATATGAGCTTAACTTATATGACCAATATATCTGAGGGCATTGTTAGTATCATCTTAAAGCAGAAATATTTTCAAGGCATAAAAATCTACAGATATCACCCTAACTGGTTTGGCTCAGTAGAGAGAGAGTTGGCCCTTGACTTGAAGGTTCTCGGGTTTGATTACGGTCAAGGGCACATACCTAGGTTGCCGGCTTGATCCCCAACCCCAGTCAGTACACATGCAGGAGGCAACCAGTTGGTCTCTCTCTCTCTCTCTCTCTCTCTCTCTCTCTCTCTCTCTCTCTCTCTCTCTCTCTCTCTCTCTCTCTCTCTCTCTCTCTCTCTCTCTCTCTCTCTCTCTCTCTCTCTCTCTTCCCCTCCTTTCTACTCTCTAAAAATCAGTGGAAAAAATATCCTCGGGTGAGGATTAACAAAAATGAAAAACTATGAAGACATCATGATGGTGCCTTATGGGCATACTGTGATAGATTGGAAAGAGCATGGCCTTTTTGGGCAAAGACCTGGATTCAGATCCCATCATTATCATTCAAAAGCTGTATGATTTTGGTCAGGTCACTTAAGAGGATTCTGTTTTCTGCAAAATGGAAGTGATGATGATAACAGATCTTCACAGGGTTGTTGAAGAGAATCAAAGGAGATAATGTGCATGAGAACACTTGATAAACTATAAATTGTGCAAATGTTAGTTAAGATAGACTTCTCGCTATCTCTTTATTCACTGCTTTCACATTTTTAAAAATTCATATTTTTCTTTCCTCCTCTCTTCACTAGAGTGAAGCACAAACTGCCAAGGAGTTTATTAAAATCATAGAACATGCAGAAAATGAGTATCAGGTAAGAAGATGGGTTGTTCAGTGTTACTAAGTGTGGAGAATTTGCAGGCCTTGCAACTTGGCATTGTACTTACAATCAAGGTTTTGATATGGAAAGGGACTGTAGCCCTAGTTTAATAAATAACATAGGTGGGCTTCTTAACCCACTTCAGAAGATTGGAGAGGAGTTCAGTAGAAATATTATGTCCTGTCTGTTCTTCCTAGGGGACTCAAGAATGTCCTTGACTTCATTTACTTTACTTTCTGTTCAAGTAACTTGGCTTTAATTATCCATTGCAGACAGCAATTAGTGAAAACTATCAAACAATGTCAGACACCACATTCAAGGCCTTACGCCGGCAGCTTCCAGTTACCCGCACCAAAATCGACTGGAACAAGATACTCAGCTACAAGATTGGCAAAGAAATGCAGAATGCTTAAAGGCTGAATGTAAGATTCCTAGGTACATGGAAAGAAAGGTTTCAATGTATGGTCATATGATAAATAAGTGATTTATAAACAAGAGTGATATTTTGCTAGGGCTTTCGAAGTTAACAGGTTTTCTAGCCTCATGGAATACTGTTGAACCTATAGCATTGTCTTGATACTTTTATGTGCTCTGACTTGTAATCTTCTGTTTTCACTATATCTACTTGTAAATTTTTTTTTTTTAATTCTGCCACATTTAATGATGGAGAGAAAGGTCTATCCTGGAGTCATTTTACTGTTTAGAAAATTTTCCTAGCCATAAAGCCCTGTTTCTGATATAGACAGGTAATATGTTCTCTGCTTTTCTACCCCTGTCCTTCAAAGCACACCTGGTGCTTCCATGGTTTGTACTGATCATCAGCAGCTAAAGAGGCTGTGCTACCAACTGTATCCGAATGGAAGACACATCCATCCTCTCCCTCAACTGCCTTGATCATCTCTTAGCGCATTGCGTAACTAGTTTTCAAAAGTTTGGATTGGGGCTTTTCATGTCCTTTTGTTGGGCACAGGAAGTTTTCTGGAAATTCCATATAGCCAGCTTCTCCCGGGAAGTTGTTTTTAAATCCAAAGACTTGAACCACATTCCCTGCACATGAACGTGTTTGCTTTTTCCCTTCCTTATTGTCTCCTTCCCGTCTAGTACCATTGTAGTTGTAGATATCTGCATTTTTAGCAGAGTTTTACCCATTATTGTTTTTTTAATATTCCAGAACTGCTGACATACGAGGGATGTAGTAGAGTATCAGAGTTGAAAAATGAAGATGAAGAAATAATAGGTATCTGTGCTTTAATACATGTGGCAGGATTGTACTATAGGCAAACAAATCGAACAGCTCTGTAAATCACAAACAAAACCTAAAAATGAACCAAAGTGAAAAGGATAACTTCCTGGCAGTATCTTTCTATTGTAGCCTGTTATTTAAGGGAATACTAGTGATTTGTTCTAAATAGGATGTAAAACTTGTTCTACATGACTTTTCCTCAGTCCTGCCTGCCAAGAACTTAAATGTAACTGTGATATAGCAACCCTTCTAGGTTTATTGGCAGGTATATGTGTGATCTCAGAATACACAGGTGACATAGATATGATATGACAACTGAAACGGTGGATTCATTTACATTGTTTACACTTCTATGACCAGGCCTTAAGGGAAGGTCAGTTTTTTAAAAACCAAGTAGTGTCTTCCTACCTATCTGCATATACATGTCAAAAAAGAAGGGTGTTTGTGCTTCAGCTTTGTTTTTGCTCAGTAATACAGTCAAGCAAGAATTTGTTTCCAAGTGACCTATTGAGCTGTGTAAGCATATTTGTTTATTTCAAATAAAATATATTTGTATTATTTGTCATTCATACTATCCATCCATACCACACCATCCTCTGTATCAGGTAGTCCAATAGAAATATACCTGTTTTGTTCTTAAATGGTCTAAGTCTCCTTTTTGATCCGTCCCTTCAGCCTTAGTTCTCAGGGTAACATGTGGAAGTGTATTTGAAGAAAGCATTCAAGGGTCTGAAATTGGTTCCGACCTTCAGCTATTCTAGTTATAGTGAATAGACAAAGACTTGCAAAGAATAGGTGTGTGTTTGGAGCAATGTCTCTATGGATCATACTGCTCTTCTCTCAGAGACTACCAGTGGTTCAAAGGTTTTGTTTTGGATTTTCAATTTCTGTCAAATAGGAAAATCTAGTTGTGCTCTACCTATCACTCAGGAAGTAGGGCTCCAGTATGGTTGTAGTCACATTAAACAGGACTTAGAAATGAAAGAATCCCTGTGCCTCTAACTTAGGTAGTATTTTCACTTTGACTTAACTTGAAGTATTGCTTTTCTTCCATACAAGTGTCACTTAGCTACAGATATGTGGGAAAGGCTTTTATCCTGGTCTCCAACAGAGAACAGCTTTGGTACTTCACCCTCCACCTGAGGCCAGTTCAAATCCCCACCCCCACCCCTTTCTGAGGGACATTTAACTGTACTACACTCTGTACTCAGTGCAAACAGATTCAAACATTCTGGCCTTGGCCTTTAACTTATTAACTTAGCCATGGGTTTCCTTAGCCCCTAGAGACTTTTTTAAGAACTTAATCTCTTGCCGTAACCGGTTTGGCTCAGTGGATAGAGTGTCAGCCTGCGGACTGAAGGGTCCCAGGTTCGATTCAGGCCAAGGGCATGTACCTTGGTTGTGGGCACATCCCCAGTAGTGGGTGTGCAGGAGGCAGCTGATCAATGTTTCTCTCTCATCGATATTTCTAGCTCTCTATCCCTCTCCCTTCCTCTGTAAAAAAAATCAATAAAATATATGAAAAAAAAAAAGAACTTATCTCTGGACCATTAAAGCTCTTGGTTACTTGTATAATTGGGAGGAAGTCAACCCTCCTTGCCAAGTCCTACTGAGATCTGACTTCCTCAACCTCCTTCAACAGAATATGTGCTTTGAATTATGGCTATTTTATCACACGCTGTTGAATTCAACCTATGATATCCAAGCTGAACAAAACAGTTTTCTATGAGGCCTCACTCCTATATTTGGATTTGAAATTACACTGCTGATGACTTTTATTTGAGCCTGTGTAGCTGTGCTGTAAGTTGCCTGGTTCCAGTATTGTTCTCTATTTTATAATCTGGAACTTTGATGCTGGACTCATCTAGGTTCATGAGGTACTTGGCAAACCTTGACACATTCTCTCCAAACTCGCAAAAGACATACATACGTGAATGCCAATTTCTGATTTTATAATTTTATATAGAACTACCAAGCTACCTACTATGTGGGAAATCAAAATAGAAAGGAAGATTGGTAAATACAGAATAAAACTGGGTGGTCCAGCCCTTACCGGTTTGGCTCAGTGGATAGAGTATCAGCCTGCGGACTAAAGGGTCTCGAGTTTGATTCCGGTCAAGGGCACATGCCCTGGTTGTGGTCTAGATCCCCAGTAGGGGGCGTGCAGGAGGCAGCCGATCAATGATTCGCTTTCCTCATTGATGTTTCTTCCTCTCTGAAATCAAAGATATTTTTTAAAAAACACAAAAAACTAGATGGTCCATTAAAATAAATTAAACTAAAATTGTCCCTTGAACAGACAGGCTATACATAAAAAGACGGGATCTAAGCACCTGAAGGAAATCAATCTCACACTTCTCAAATCCAGTGTCTCAAAAAGCATTCTGTTACGCCCAGCCTGGTGTGGCTTTGTCCCATGCACCAGGAGGTCACTGGTTCAATTCCCCCGGCAGGGCACAGGCTCAGGTTGTAGGCTTGATCCACATGCAGGAGGCAGCGGGTCAATGTTTCTGTCCCTATCCCTTCCTGTCTCTGAAATCAATAAATATACTATTTTTTTAAAGCATCTGTTTTGTATATGAATGTACAGTTGACTGGTTAATTGACAGTAGTTATATTCTATAAAGTTACCAGTGAACAATGAATTTGCAAATACTGAAAAATTGCTCTTCAGAGGAATAAAAAGTTAGGTTCCTATGAGCTTCTGGTCACATTTCTTTAAACTGGTCAGTATATAATCTTATTCTATAAGTGTTTCTATTTAAATCAGCTTATTTGACATACATTGTTTATTCATTCATGTTGAACCCATGGCCAGCAGCACTTATAATTCATGCCTGGAGTGTATATAAAGGAATTTTCTTTGTAAGGCACATCACAGCCTTGTGCTTTGAAATCCTACATAGCAAGCACTTCAGTACTGTGCAGGCTTGGGGGCCATTTTAAGCAATGAAATCACCAACAAGGACAAAAATGTGATCACAAAATTGATCACGAAAAGGACATTTGTTTATAATAGGAGCTAAAACAAGAAAGGACAGCTGGTAACAGGCACTCTGGGCAGGCAACTCCACCCTCTCCCCCGTGGACTGGCCCATGAATGACGGCTAAAGTACTGCGAGTATTGATTTCAAGGTTACAAATAAGTTTTAGTGAGTAGGTGAATTTGTGAGTACAGAATTTGCAAGTAATGAGGATCAATTTGTATTTGCCACAGCCTCTCCTTTGATCTACGGTAGACTGACTCATTTCAGCATTTCGGTTTAAGGGCTGTTTCCTGTTGCCTTGGAGAGTACAGTCTAGTTTGTATACATAAAGTTAGAAAACATTCATATGCTGAATGGTAGCCATGGCCTGTGTCTCAGTGGTTAGAACAACAGCCCACGCACCGAAGGGTGTTAGGTTCGATTTCCCGTTAAGGGTAATACCTGGGTTGCAGGTTCTATCCCCAGCTCCTGTCAGGGACCGTGCCAGAGGCAAACAATACGTCTCTCTCACATGATCTCTCTCCCCTCTTCCTCCTTTGTACTCTATCTTAAAAAAAAAAAAATCAATGGAAAAAAATATCCTTGGGTGAGGATTAACAATTGTAGAACCCATGCTAACTCTGGAGTAATGGGAAAATACAAAGCTTTCAATCTTGCAAGTAGTTATCTGGTGAAGTTATATGTCTATTCCAGTAACATCATCAGGCAACGTTAACTTTCAGATGGCCTTCGGTGCTATTTGGGACCCATACTAAAATCAACCTTATTGCTTTAAAGGCAGCTTCTCACAAGTGCAGAAGAATTTGGGGGAGGTTTCAAGAGCGTGAAATGAGACCTGAGCTAGATGTGAACGGTGGAAAGGAAGACGATTCTAGACATCTAGCCAACAAGTTTGAAAATAGTTACAGCTGCGTGTGAAGTGTGTTTTTTCCAAATGAAACTGGTTTAGAAAGGTTTCATTATGAGCAAAGCTACATAACGTGACAGTACTGCACTGTCGCTATTTGTGTATGTTTTGAGGACATTCAGGAAATAGGCCTAACCAGAGACAGGGAGGAGGTTATGTAACCAAGAATAATGAGGACACCATCCATTTGCTCATCAAAATGCAGTCAGACATTGGATTTGAGTAAGGTGAGTGGTAGGTCTTTGAAATGAGTAACAAAGCATTTCGGAGGAGTCACTCTCTTCATTACTCTCAGGACCCGCCAGATAACAGTGGGAGAAAATGGCAAAAAATCCTTTTGGCTACTTTCCCAGTTTTTTCCTCGACATTGAGTAATCAATTGTTTAAGGCAACGTTTGCCCCATCCCTGTAGCTTTGGTTCCCACTGACTTTGCATTTCCTGTTGCTAAAGCCTGTTGTTCTGGCTTTAGTTGGCTGTTGGCCTGGGGAAAGGTACAGGGATAGCCCAGCTGGAGCACCACCTGGGGTCTGGACATTTCTCACACCAGGTTAGACTGAGAGTGTGACCTCCTACGGGGACTGACTTTGGAGAGCAACAGTACCTTTGAAATGTTTCTGTGTGACTTGGATTATCTTGGCTCCATTCTAGTATGTGTTTATGTGAAGCCAGAAGATGCAGAGGCTTGTGTTAGGTTTCTTGTGGTAGCCCGGCACCCTTTCGTTGGTCTGAAGTCCTTTTCTGAAGCATGCTGGTCTTTTCCTTCTCTTCCTGGTACTGATGCTGTAGCTATTAACTATTTATTGCCTGACGTAGTCTCTTGCACTCAAAAAGTTATTTTGATGATTGGGGCAACCCTTATATATAACAGTCGCAAAGAGCAATACGGACTGGAGTGCAATTAGTTTTCCAAAAATATGGCTCGAGGTGTAGTAGGATCACCGGCCTTCCCACATAGCGAAGCCTGTGTAGCAGAGAAAAGCAGTGACTTGTCCTGGCGGAGCCCCTTGTCCCTCCCTCCCACGCGTACACACCTTTATCTCAGAGACACTTGGTCCTTTCCCTCCAACTTCTCCGGCTCTGCCGCCTTCCTCCCCGAGTCTGAAAGCCCGAGAAGGGAAAGTGGGGGAGGGGGGCGTGCCGCGCGCTTCCGTGCTGGTATGTGTCCCGGGCCGTCTGGGGGAGGTGCTGGGGGAGCTGCCCCAGCCCAGCTGCAGCCGACCCAGGTCACAGCCCCTGCCCTTTGCTCTCGGCTTCCCACTGAATCCGCGGGTTCCCGGGGCTGGGCGTGGGAGTGGCCCCAGCTCGAGCTCTGAAGTCCTCCCGGACCGGTTGGGGGCCCCAGGCGGTAGCCACGTTCCTCGTCTGGCTGGGAGCCAGGGGAGGGAGTCGGGGCCAGGGGAGGGCCCTGAGGGAGGGGCAGGCTCCTTAGGAAAGAGTTAATGGGGCGGGGGGAGGGGGGAGGACGGAGCCCGGAGGGAAGCTCAGGTAGGAGAGGGAGCGAGAAGGCTAGCCTGGTGGGGACAGGGGGGCCCTGCAGGATCAAGAGTCAGAGTTAGGGTGCTTCCCCCCGCTGCACCCTCTTCTAGGGCAGCCAACTTCCTGCTGCTGCGCCGGCGACTTTCAGTTTCATTTCCCCGGACCCTC
>NW_006290034.1:7161745-7170572 GCF_000327345.1 Myotis davidii
GGCACCCCCCGCCCCCTGGTTGAGGGGCTGCTTCAGGGTCCCCTATGTCTCCCTACACCCCCACCCCTACCCCCCAAAGCTGGTGTAGGAGGGAGAACCTCAGGGAGTTCGGAAGGAGAAAAGGCACCAACTACATACGTGCCGAACCTCCGTGAGCACCTGTGGCTTCTCCATGGAGACCCAGGCCAGGCCAGTCCCCAGGCGGCCCCTTCCATCCTGTGGCTGAAGGCTGTTTGGTTGCCTTTCCTGCTGCCATCCAAATGGAAATCAAAGAGACTTCACTGTCCAACCGTAGAATTGTGCTGCAAAAACACCTCTATCAATAGGCTGCAGAAAACCAAGAAACAATTTAACAGGGATAAGTGTAAAGACTTCTACAACTGAATAAGGGGTTAGGCTGAATAACAGACCTGAAAAAGACTGGATTTTAGCAGAACGAAGGCCAGTATGGCTGCAGAAAGAGTGAAAAAAGTGTGGGATTGTGTTAATAGAAATATGTATTAGGGGGAGGGGTAGTGACTCCATATTGACCAGATTATATCTGGAATATTGGTTTCAATATCGGGTGATACCTTTTTTATTGATTGATTTTTGAGAGAGGAAGGGAGAAAGAGAGACATCGAGTTGTTCCACTTATTTATGCATTCATTGGTTGATTCTTGTATGTGCGCTGGCGGGGATCGAACCCACAACCGTGGCGTATGAGTGTCACATTTTTAAGAGGGACACTTAGAGGCTTGAGCAACATCTGAAAAAGCAGCAAAGATGAGACCTGTTTGTGCCCCCTCACTACGCTGGGCACCTTGGGTAATATAAGGATGGAAAATGTATGATCCCAGGGGAGCCATAGACGCTGTGATAGGCACACGATATACAAGAGAATTCAGAAGAGAAAGTGGCATTGACCCTGGCTTGGAAGGATAGAGTTTTAGTATTTGGAGGAGGAAGAAGAGTAAAGTTCTCAGTTGATTCATAGTCAATTGTGAGACCCAGGCAAAAGAAACCCAAAAATGTTTGCCTTGATGGGAGGAACAATTGACCTTGAATATTTTAAAGACTTTCACGGTGGAGAGAATTACACTTCTGTCCCTAAGGGGGAATTAGGTTCACTCGACATGCCCCCCTCATGCTCCCTACTCCAGGTGGAGAGTTGGATTATAATTGGTACTGTCAAGCCCAGGCTGGAATGCTGTGACATCAACCCTCAACCTCCCAGTGGGAATTCAGTGCTTCTTCCCAGGGGCTCTCCTAACTCCTTCACACCCTGGTGATAGCAGGATTACACTTTGCCTTCTTTAGAGCTGGTAGGGGCGGTCCTCTGAAGACACAGACAGGTTTTTCATCCTATTTGCACCTCCTGGCAGTCCCCCCGCCCCCCCTTAGAGCCTTGTATGTAGTAGATGCTCATTAAATGCTGTGGAACCTAACTGAATTAGTATAGTTGATCTACAAGACAATAGACTGTAGGAGAGGTATAGCTCCTGTCACCCCTGTCCCCTCCAACCCCTCACTGTCAGGAATTCTAGGGAGGTTCCTACACTGTTAGGAATTGGCCCTTTCCAACAGGGTTATTTTAGGATGTTACAACATGCTCTGCTCCCAATTCTTTCTTTTTCCCATCTCTTTATTCAGTTAGGAAACCTTCTTAAGGAGACTCTGCACTGTGCCTGTGCCTTCGTTCCTGCCTCTAAAGAGTGTATTCCAGCCCTGCCGGTGTTACTCAGTGGTTGAGCATTGGCCTATGAACCAGGAGGTCACGGTTCGATTCCCAGTCAGGTTGTGGGCTTGATCCCCAGTGGGGGGCATGCAGGAGGCAGCTGATCTAAGATTCTCATCATTGGTGTTTCAATCTCTCCCTTTCCCTTCCTCTCTGAAGTCAATCAAAATATATTTTTAAAAATAATAGTGTATTTGTCAAAGTAATAGTGATAATGATAGGAAATAAGTAGAGAGTGTTACAATGTTATAGCAATAGAAAATAATTAAAGAGTGTTATAGGAAATGTAGAAAAATTATTTTTTGTGAAATATTAAAGAGCAGAGGGAATGACCACTCCGGCCAAGCCCTAGCTGCACCGTATAGATAAGACCATAGCTGAATGCTGCCCTTAGGAATGACAGACACACCTTCTAAGTGACACTGTGATAGGTAACCAGCCTGTACTCTGAACGGGAGACTTCGGTCGTTCTTCTGCCGGCCGCCGTGGAGCAAGGCAGCCTGGAGCGGGGTCAAGAGAGGACGATCGATGTCTGAAATCAGGGACCCATTTCTAACCCTGTTCTGGCCCACAGCAGTCCGGGTGGCTGTCAGTAACATCCGTCATCACACGAGTGTTAATCAGAGTACAAGCTGGTTCTCTCCTGTCATTATCACTATTACTATGACAGTATTCTAGTGAGGAGTGGCAGATGTGTAGACCAGGCAATACAGCTGGAGTTCAAATCTAGTGGCATAGATTTTGAACAACAATCTAGTCAAGAACGAAAATCCCACCGAGTACATTTTAAAGATTTAATTGGCTTTATTGAACAATTCCTGAATCAGGCCGCCTCCCTTTACAGACAAAAGCCCTCCAAGAAGTGGTACAAACTGGAAGGTTTCATGGGCAGGAACTGGGCCGGACAAGAAAGTTATTAGCAAAAGAAAAGAAAGGATGTTTCTGGCTGGAACACCTTTGGGGGGTGGGGCCGGAGGGCTGGCGGCAGGGGTCTTATCAGGCCTATTACCTCACCAGTGTCGATCAGGAAATTCCTGGCTGGTTTGAGGTCACATTCCTGGTATTGGCTGAAACTGCCCTCAGGTCTTGGTGTGTTGTCCTGGGGGCAGGCAGCTCTACTGGGGCCTGTTGTTTCTTCCTCTTTAACATCTCTCCATTTTCCTACCTGAAGTCTGTGAAAAATGCCTTTCTCTCAGGATTGCGTGAGACCAAAATGAGCGGTGGTTGGTAAGGCCTTCATCCTGTGTGGCCTATTGCTCGGGCTTTGGGAGTTGTGGCTGTCATTTTAGAACGGAGTAGGGCCTGGTGCCCCGAAAAGTTTCTCACCTCGGGCAGGAGACTCATTATTTTATCAACAAATATTGGCCGGATGCCTCCTGAGAGCAAAGTGCTACTTGCGTGAGTCACCATGAATACACAGAAGGAACCTAACTGTCTAAGGAAGGGGGCGGTGATTAAACATAATTATTTAATGACTGTTGTGACGAGTGCTTGTAAGGAAAAGTCTAGTTATGCGTTGAGAGTGTATACCTTGCAGGCCTGACCTAGTCTAGGAATTTGAGGTTTCTGGGATAAAGTGATGTTTGAATGGAATCTTGAGAGATAAGCAAGAGTTAGCAGAAAGGAGAGGGAAGTGAGTGCGTGGTGGGGGGGGGGGGGGGGGGACAGGGAAGAGCATTCCAGACAGAGGGAGTAACCCCTTCAAAGTCTTGGGGTGACTTGAGGCCAGAGGGAGGCAGGATCTGGACGGGGTAGGACCTTGTGGACCCGCCGAGAGACATTGTGGGGTTGGTTGGTTTTCTTTTAAATCTTAACAGAAATAGGAAAGCACGAAGTTTCAAAGTAGGAGACCCACAGAATCAGGGTTTTAGGAAGATCACTGGGGCTCCTGGCGTGGAGAATGGCTTGGTACTTGGATCTCTGTCCACAGTAAAAAAAATGCACTTTACTTCAGGGCCTGATAAACCCTGCCTCAGGGAACAATATGTGTCCTTGAAACAATACCTAGCCTCACTCCCTGCCCTCTGCTGCTTTTAATTCTACTTTGTTTCAATTTTATAAAAACCCTGGTCTTGACCCACCAATGAGAGCTGCAACCCCGAGTTTGAAAATCATAGAATGAGATGTCCCTTTAAGATGGCTTCCAACTCTGATACTATGTTCTGAAATACTCCTCCTCTCGCTCCTATTCTTTCCTGAACTCAGTCTAAAAAGAATAGTTATTGTTCACTCAACAAACAGCAGGGGCCAAAGTCGGTCATTAAGGATGGATTGTCTACCCTTAGGGTGAGAACCTGTCCCTTATTTTCTTCTCTAGAATAGAATGACAATAGTTGCTACCTCCAAGGGTCATTGTGAGGATTAAAGGAGATCACGTGCATAGGTGCTCAGAACAGCGCACAGTGAGTTCTCAGTGTTTTCTATTGTTGGTGTTATTGTATTCGCATTATCATCGTGATGTGGAGGACTTAACTGAAAACATGAGACTTAATCCTGTAGACGGTGGTGGCGTTATAAATTGGAGGGCCCGATCTGATTTTTGTTCATGAGGATAGTTCTTGCCTATTTAGGAGGTGAACTAGGAGAGGGTGTGAAGGAGGAACCAGCTCCCAGAGCTTGGGAAAAAGATACCATCAGGCAGTTCACAGAAGAAATGTAAATGACTGTTCAACTGAGGGCAAGGTCCTCCAACTATATAATCATCAGGGAAAAATGCAAATTTAAACAAGACACCATTTTTTGCTCATCAGTGTCAACGGAGAAAGGCAGTTTTGCACCTAATGTTATACATTACAATCCAAAGAGAAGCAGCAAGTGGGTTACATGGGATCCATTGGTGACAGATTAGGGAGGTGGGAGACAGCAAAGCAGGGGAAACCTCTGGGATTAGATAAACAGTAAAATGATAGACACTTACATCTCTTACATAGGTGGGGACAGGACAGCCAACAATTAACGTGATAACAGGATAGTTAGCAGTCAAGGATTGAGGTGATAACCATAACAGTGAGCAGGTTTATGGTCTCTCCCGGTGTGGTCTGGGAAAAGGGCGTTATCCTGACCTTCCAAAGGTCTGTTGTCATAGGTGGACCCCTTCAAGGTAAAGATTGACTTTTGTCAGGGAAGAAGCTAGTCTAGGACATGACGACCCTGCCATAAACTACTTTTAGTTAAAAGTTTTCAGATCATCTTTGTGGTTACTTTAGGTCTCTGCGTTTACAAGGCCGCCCCACTGGGGACTGAGCCCACAACCCCGGCATATGCCCTTGACTGGAATTGAGCCCGGGACCCTTCAGTCCTCCGGCTGACGCTCTATCCACTGAGCCAAACCGGCCAGGGCTCATTTATCTCTTTATGCATGCAAGCTAGTTCATGATACCAACCAGGGTATTTTTTTGGTGGTTGTTTTATTATTTTTTTTAAAGGGGTCATGTTACACACATTTTCTTACTCAACAGCACGTCCTGGAATTAACGCCTAATTGTCTGGTGGACACCTAATGCATGTTGGGGGTTTGCCCAACATTTTATTTTTTTGTTCATTTCAAAGCAAGTTACAGACATCAGTTCACTTCAGCACAAACTGTAAATTCCAAAATTGTTTATGATTTTTTTTTTTAGTAAAATTTACATGCAATGAAACACAGACTTAGGTAAACCATTCTATGAGTTTTAACAAATGCATATACCTGTGTACAACCCCCTGTCAAGATGTAGGACATGACGTCACTCCAGAAAGTTTCCTTATCTCCTCACACCCACCCGGAAGCCACCACTGCTCTGATGCCTGTTCTAGAACTTCACTTAATGGATACACACACTAGTACTCTTTTACAGATTCAACCACTTGGTGTGTATCCATCGGGTGTTGTTTTTGTTTGTTTGTTTGTTTGTTTGTTTGTTTATCACAGAGTAATGTTCCTTGTGTGAATACAAATCACAGTTTATCCATTCTCTTGTTCATGGACGTTGATTTCAGTTTAGGGCTATTTTGAATAAAACTGCTATGACATTCTTGTACAGATTGTTTTGTAGACTTATATTTCACTTCCCTTTTTCTAAGGGGTAGAATTGCTGGGTCAGAGGGTAGGTAATATTTGCCACTTTTGTTTGTTGGAAATCTTGGGCACATTGCTTAACCTCTTTCTTTTAAAAACTTTATTGGTTTTTAGAGAGAGAGAAACATCCATTTGTTGTTCCCCTTAGTTACGCATTCATTGGTTGATTTTTTTTATGTGCCCTGACCAGGATCTGAACCCACAACCTTGGTGCATCGGGACAATGCTCTAACTAGCTGACTACCCGGCCAGGCTGGTTAACGCATTAAGCGCCCAGTCAGTCGCCAGTGACTGACACTGTACTTTCCGTCCGGAAAACAAGACAGGCTGGGCGCTTAATGTGTTAACCTCTTTTTTTGTTAACCTCTTAAGGGCTGGTCTTCGTTGTTTTGTTGTGACCTTTTCTGAGGGGAAGTTGCTCAGCCTTCCCTAGTTCCTGCCCATTTCCTGAACCTGCTGCTCACAACTTCCCAGCAATTTTAATAAAGCTCTTATCACTTAAATCCGCCTTCATTTATTCTGTTGCCTACGACTCCATCTAAAAGTAGTATGACCATTAAATATAATAATAATTTTTAAATATAAAAAGTAAAAGTAATGTGGCCATGTCTTCATATATTTAATTCCCTTTTGTTGCTTTTTCTCCTTTTATAGAGCTTGTCCGAGTTTAGACGGTCTGTATCGCCTGGCACCTCACATCCCAGCCCACTGCACGTGGTGGTGTGTGCCAGCCAGCAGTTTAATGTTTGCATTGGCATCTGTTTCATGTATAAAATAACAGTCTGGAATGATTTAAATTTTTTTTAAACATTGTAAAAATTGGTTTTGAGCCTAACCGGTTTGGCTCAGTGGATAGAGCATCAGCCTGCAGACTGAAAGGTCCCAGGTTCGATTCCAGTCAAGGGCATGGATCTTGGTTGTGGGCACATCCCCAGTGGGAGGTATGCAGGAGTCGGCTGATTGATGTTTCTCTCTCATCAATGTTTCTAACTCTATTTCTCTCCCTTCTTCTCTGTAAAAAAATCAATAAAATATATATTTTAAAAAAAAATTGATTTTGAGAGAGAGAGAGAAAAAAACATTGATGTGAGAGTGAAACATATATCAGCGGCTTCCTGCACACCCCCTATGGGGGATCAAGACTGGAACCGGAACCCGTGCATGTGCCCTAACCAGGAATTAAAACAGCAACCTTGTGGAGCCCAACCACCTAAGCCACATCCTCCCAACAAGTACTTGTCGGATAAGTTACCAATCGTAGGTCCACATTAGGTGTTAGAGTTGTATTGTTTTTTTTTAATGTAGTGCACAGCATAATACAATAATGTATACTTTTCATTAAAAAATCAGAAAATTACGGTGTGTGTTTAGTTTTACATGAAACTTCCAGACCCTTTCCAACACGATTGCATCGTTTATATTCCAACTCACAGTGCATGCGTGTTCTGTTATTCCCGTGTTCTTGTCAACATTTAGTATTGTCAGCCTTTTAAGTTATAGACGCTTGAGTGTGTGGTGCATTCTTTTCTTTTTTTAATATATTTTATTGATTTTTCACAGAGAGGAAGGGAGAGGGATAGAGAGTTAGAAACATCGATGAGAGAGAAGCATCAATCAGCTGCCTCTTGCACACTCCCTACTGGGGATGTGCCCGCAACCAAGGTACATGCCCTTGACCAGAATCAAACCCGGGACCTTTCAGTCCACGGGCCGACGCTCTATCCAGTGAGCCAAACCAGCCAGGGCTGGTGCATTCTTCTTAATGGCTGCACAATATTGCAGGAAGTGGGTGTTTATAGTTTATTCAGCCATCTCCCTATTGGTGGGCATGTGTTTTGTTTTCGGTTCTTGGCCACTGTGGATGACTCTGCAGCAAGCATCCTTATGCATATGTCCTTATACACTGGTACTTTTCTTTCCAGGGGATACATTCCTAGGACTGGGATTCCTGAGTTACAGGACACTTACATTTCTAGTGTTAGGAGATATTGCCAGATTGTTTTTCCAGAGATTGTAATCCTTCACCTCTCTATCAGCTGTGTATGACAGTTCACTTTCCCATACATACTGACAGCAATACATGTGATGACTAGTTTTCCACTTTTGTCAGTCTAATGGGAATAAAATTGTCTCTCTCTCTCGTTTTTATTGATTTCAGAAAGGAAGCGAGAGAGATAGAGCATCCATGATGAGAGAGAATCATTGATTGTCTGCCTCCTGCATGCCCCCTACTGGGGATCGAGCCTAGAGTCAAACTGACCTCCTAACTCAGCGGTTCTCAACCTGTGGGTCGAGACCCCTTTGGGGGTCGAACGACCCTTTCACAGGGGTCGCCTAAGACCATCAGAAAACACATATATAATTACATATTGTTTTTGTGATTAATCACTATGCTTTAATTATGTTCAATTTGTAACCATGAAATTGGGGGTCACCACAACATGAGGAACTGTATTAAAGGGTCACGGCATTAGGAAGGTTGAGAACCACTGTTAATTCATAGTTCGACACTCAACCATTGATCCACACTGGCTGAGTAAATGGTATCTCATTTTTACTTTAATTTGCATCTCTATTTTTGAAGCATATTTTATACTTTTTTGGTCATCTGGATTTATTCTTTAAGGTTGAATATTCAACTTTCCTATTGTTTATCTTTTTTTTCCCCTAGAAATCTAGGTGACTAGATATATAATACAAGAATTGGGGCCCTAACTGGTTTGGCTCAGTGGATGGAGCGTTGGCCTGGGGACTGAAGGGTCCCGGGTTCAATTCCGGTCAAGGGCATGTACCTTGATTGCGGGCACATCCCCAGTAGGGGGTGTGCAGGAGGCGGCTGATCGATGCTTCTCTCTCATCGATATTTCTAACTCTCTATTCCTCTCCCTTCCTCTCTGTAGAAAATCAATAAAATATATATATTTTTTTAAAAAGATGAAAGCACATAGAAACTGGAAGAAGAAAGGGGAGCAGAATGGGCTGGTTGGACACCCACATGTGGCACAGTGGAGGCCTCCTGTGAAAGGCAAGGGGTCCCATGCGCACAGCCCAGG
>NW_006290034.1:7171397-7178555 GCF_000327345.1 Myotis davidii
GGTCAAGGGCATGTACCTTGATTGCGGGCACATCCCCAGTAGGGGGTGTGCAGGAGGCGGCTGATCGATGCTTCTCTCTCATCGATATTTCTGACTCTCTGTCCCTCTCCCTTCCTCTCTGGAAAATCAATAAAATATACTTTAAAAAAAAAAAAAAAGAATTGGGGCTTTTTTTCCCAACCAGTGTGTACTAAGTTTGTGCTTAAAAAACAAACAAACATTTTTTTTATGATTGCCACCTTAGACCAGGCAGGGATGGGTGACTTTGGGTAGTAGTATCAGACATGGGGAATAATTTGAGAAGTGTTGTGATGGTAGCACCCACAGTAGAGGTTGTAAAACTTGCGAAGTTGAGTTCCTCCTGCCCCTGTGCCCACACAGAAGTTTCCAGAAATGGGCGATTTCACATAAAAAATTTGATTTGGGCTTCTCTCAAAAGCCAGATCTGGCCATCTTGGGCCTGCCTCCCCTGCTGGCAACGTCTGTCTGGAGATGAGGGCCGTTCCTCCTTACACTAATGATTCAACAATGGTGCCGTACAGGTGCCTGGCGCTGAGGGCAGCAGAGATAGTTACCTTTGGAGCCTGGCTTCTGTCTGCATTTGAGTTTGTGTTTAGTCCATGGAACGGAATGACTCACTGACCAAGGAGCCCTGGTGAAAGTTTATGGTGACCTCCTGATTTCGGTCCCTTTATGACTCCGCAGCGTTGGAGGCTGATACCTGATTTTAAGACTTCTTCCTGATACTCCTCCTTCCGGGGGTGGGGGTAGGGGACAGGTTCCTTCTCTGTTTCCTCTTCCTCCCTGGGTTGTCCTGGCCCCCACTGTTCTCAGAGGACTCACACCACCTGGGGAGATCCTAAACACTGTGATTGTAACTGCAACCTGGGGACACCCTAGTGTTAGGCTCTCCTTTGACTTTGGCCTGAATCTCCGGAGCCACCTGCCACTGGAATCTCAAACTGAGCATGTCCAAATCCAGATGTCACGGTCAGTCCCTCTGCATCCTTCTCCTCCTGTCCTTGCCTTCTATCTCAGGAAACCCCCTAAACCCACCCCACTGATTTCGGCATTGTCCTAGCCTCCTCTTCCTTCCAGACAATCACCAGACCCTCCTCACCTTACCTTCTCCGCATTTGCAGATCTGGCCCCTTTTCTCTCCTGACCACTGCCTTGTTCCTGCCCTGGCCATCTTTCAGTCGGACTGTTGCAATGGCCTTCTTCTAACCGGTCTTCTGCCTCCAGTCTTGCCTCCAGCAAATCTACCCTCCAATCCTGATGCCAGAGTGATGTGGAATGCACATCTGGTCTTGCCACTCCCCTGCTTAACACCCACCAGCCCGGGGGTTCTGTAACCACAGTGTAGCCTCTGATTCGGGCGGAAAGTAAGTTGCTGCTGCTTCTGCTCCTGCTGCTAACCATTAGTTACCATTATCACTACTAATACGGGTACTAATACGAGTAGCTAGCAGTCACTGAGCGTATTTTCTATTGTGCTTTCAAATGATGCCTTACCTTTTTAACCCAAGTCGGAGCTGATTCAAAGTTTTCTGCACCATGACACTCTCATTTATTTGGGGTGAAGGAAAAGGGCAGAGTTACAGGCAGGGGGCACCAGGGAAACGTCTGTGACTGTAAATTCTCTCACGATGCGCTAGTGGGTGAGCGTGCCGGTTCAGCCTGAATGGTTAAACAGGGATCACCATGGTCCTTAGGAGCCAGGATTCGCTTTCATTCCCTAGAAGGCATCGAGGGAGGGTGGTGAGCTGTCCAGGAAGCATGGCACATGTGGGGATGCCCTCTGGCTCCTGGGTGCCAGTAAAGGAGGAGGACTGCTGGCCTTCGGGGTCAAGGTCAGGCCTGCAGAACTATGTGTGACCTGGTCCCTGCCCACCTCTGCTGCCTCCTTCCACTCCCTCCCTTGCACTTTTCACCCTCGTACAACCAGACTGTGTGTGATACTAATCGTAGCTCGCCTTATACCACCTTATACCTTACCGAGGTCTCCTTATGTGCCAGGCACTGGGTTCAGTGGTTCACTGCCATGTCCGTCTCGGGTAACCCTCACAGCTCTGCCAGGTAAGTCTGTCGTTGTCCCCATGTTATAGAGGAGGAAAGTCAGGCTCTGAGACTCAGGTGAAGTAACCTGAAGGGAGGCGGCTAGTGACAAGCTCCTCCGCCCTTGCTCTCGCCTACTCCTCCACCTAGTGCACACTTGGCACGCACCCTTGCACCTGACGCAAGCTCCTGACGCAGGCTCCTAGGGAGACCTTCGTGAACACCCACGCCTGCCCCCAGGCTGGGCTCAGTGCTGCCCTGAAAGCCCCTCGCTGCCCCCAGGCGGTGGGCTGGGATCCAGGCGAGCCTGGGGCTCTTGCTGCTCTGAGCCCCCGCGGCTAGTCAGTGTCTGGCACATAGCAGGTCTCTGTAAGTGTTGGTTGTGTTGACTAAACCGAATTTCAGGCCCAGAACGTTGAGTTCTTGCTCCTCTGACCCGTTTTCCCTGTCTTCACCTTCTCCAGGCACAGAGCCAGCTATGTGATCTCTGGACAAGGACCCTTTCTCTTCCTGCTTGGGTTCTACCTGCGCGCTTTGGCTTCGGGTGCAAAAGTGCTGTCTGATCAGCCGCCTTGCCCGCCCCCACCGGCCGCCCGTTCTGTCTCTCTGACCCCTCTCACTCCCTCTCAGGCTGGACCCCAGGCCCACCCTTGGAATCCACTCCTTCGCTTCCCCTTAGCTTTCATTCTTCCCACCGGGCTGGCTGTATCTTTTATGGTCCCCAAGAGTTTTCCTCCCAGAAAACCTTCGTTTCTTTCTCCCTCCTGGTCCTCAAAATCAACAGCCACCATGGGACTTTCCTCCTCGGGAACACACACACACACACACCTGCTGTTTAAAACTGTCAGAGTTGGTCCTGGAGAGACCCATTGCCTTTCCTTAAAACATGGAGAAGTCCTGCGATCCCCAGCCTGAGTCTGTCCCTGTCCCGGGCCCTGTCCTGCAGCAGAGCGATCCTCAGACACCCTCCCAGCACGCTCCCTGCATCCCACTGGCCCTGTCCTCCCTCACCTCCCAGTCTCCTCTGCTTCCGGCAGCTTTGGGAAACCTGCCCCTGGCTTCTCCTCCATGCTGTATGGGATGAAGAGTGCCAATCTGGCCTATGTCACCAAGAAGCGGGTCAGGTTCTTCAAACTGGACCGCGGGACCGACGCGTCCGACACCAGCACATACCACCACAAGTCACTGTTTGCCAAGATCTTTCATGACAGGTGTGTGTGTAAGCGGGTGGGGCTTAGGGGAAGCTGTCTGGCTGAGAAAGTGTGAGTTGCCTCCCTTTGGGGTAAGGCCGTCCTTTAAGAAGTGGGGGTAAGGGTAGAAAAAAGGTAAAAAAACAGCTGCCACTCCCTGAGGGCAACATCCAACCAGGCCCCTCCCGCCCCAGCCCCTCCTTGACTCCCACTCTCCCCAGGGCTGAGTATCTTCAAGGGAAACATGGGGTGGACGTGGAAGTCCAGGGGCCCCATGAGACCCAGGATGGGCAGCTCCTGATCCCCCTGGATTTGAACCGCAAGGAGATGCTGACCCTGAGGCTTCAGAATGGAGGAACCCAGCCCGTCACCCTCACCCACGTCTTTCCACTCTCCCGGACCCCCCAGTTTAAATTCTACAAAGGGGACCAAAAGCTGCCCTGCTCACTGGGCCCCGGTGAGTGGGTTTCCAAAGGAATGAGCCTCGGGTGGGCGGGGGCTGGCCCGAGGGAGGGCTGGTGCTTGGGAACCACGCTGGTGCTGTCCTGTGGCTCCTGCCTGGGGATGGGGCCCTGTGGGGGAGTTTCCAGGGCCCGGGTGCTGGTGGGGGACCCCTCTCCCACCACCACCCCCACTCACTCAGCCCGCTCCCCCAGGTGAGTGCTATGAGCTCCTCGTCCACTGTCAGACCAGCTTCGTGGGCTACTTCCCGGCCACGGTGATCTGGGAGCTGCTGGGCCCCGAGGAGCCGGGCTCAGAAGGAGCTGGCACTTTCTACATTGCCCGCTTCCTGGCTGCCGTCGCCCACAGTCCCCTGGCCGCACAGCTGAAGCCCACGGCGCCCTTCAAGCGGGCCCGGATCACTGGAAACCCTCTCATGACCGCCCGGGTTGAGGAAGGACAGAGACCTGACCGGTAACTTCTCCCTCCAACCCAGTCCAGGCTGGGGAAGCCCCGATGCGACAGCGTGGGCCCCCTTTCCTCACTGTGAGTTCTGAACTCCTCCAGGGAGAAAGTTGCCGATATGCGGACAGTGTGAGAAAATGTTAAGGCGTTTCCACTCCGTGGTGGGTTATTAGGCATCCCCCATACACACATCTCCCTCCTTTTTTAACAGCTTTATTGAGGCAGTTCATATGCCCTTCAGTTTGCCCGTTTAAAATGTACGAGTCAGTGGTTCTTCGAATATTCACACACATGTGCAGCCATCACCACAATCTTTTTTAAATATATTTTATTGATTTTTTTACAGAGAGGAAGGGAGAGGGATAAAGAATTAGAAACATGGATGAGAGAGAAACATTGATCAGCTGCCTCCTGCACACCCCCCACTGGGGATGTGCCCACAACCAAGGTACATGCCCTTCAACGGAATCGAACCTGGGACTCTTCAGTCCGCAGGCCGACGCTCTATCCACTGAGCCAGACCGGTCAGGGGTACATGTATATTTTTAAGTTTTCAAGTATCATGCATTTTCGAGAACTGAGAATGAATGGTCTAGCCTGGGGGTGAGCAGCCTCGTGAGGTAGTGAGTTAGGCTTCCTTGGGCAAAGGCTGCTGACCCCTTTCAGCAGTGGTACTGTGTAGGGCTCCTGCATCCCCAGGTTGGGGTGCTCTCGCCTCTCTGAAGTGAGGGGCCTGTGTTTGCGACAGCTTCTCTTCCCCCGTTCCTCCAGTGCGAAGGGCTATGACCTGGAGCTAAGTTTGGTGCTGGGGACATACCACCCGCCTTCCTGCCTCCGGCGCCTGCTCCCCACCCTTCTTCAGGGAAGAAGTATCTTCACTGCCCCAAAGGAGATTGCCGAGATCAAGTAAGCACCAGTCCTCTGCACCCTCACACTCTCTGAGTCTGTTCCCCGCTGGCTTCTCCCACCCACGCGCCGCAGCCACCCCACCCTGCAGCCCCCCCTGCTCCGTTCATGCCTCACCTTACTCAGCACGCACTGCGCATGCGCAGGGCACGGTTCCAGGTGGATCGGTCACATGAGGGTCGTGCCTATATGAGTCGGGGGAGAAATGAGCATTGATCTTAACATTTCTTCAAAAGACCGTTTATCTTATAACTTCATGGAGTGATGAATGCTCCGAAGAACTAACGTAAAGCTCACCCAGAGCTCGAGCAGGGCAAGGGAGGGGATGGGTTGTGCCGCTTTGCAGAGGGCGGTCAGTCCCCACCTTTTGGAGAGGGTGACATTGGAGCAGGGAGTGACACGTGAACGAGGTGAGGGTGAAGGTCATAAGAGGAGTATGTTCCAGGCCCAGGGCTCCAGTGCCCACTCAAGGTGTTATAACAGTACTAAGAAATGTGTATTTTTATCCCCACTTCATAGGTGAGCAAATTTAACCTTGGTTACAGGTTTGTGTTCCTGATGCTTTCATAGTCCCAGAGCTGCAGATGGGAGAGGGTAGATGCTCCTGGGCATGGGGTTACCTGACCCATCCTCCTCCTGCCCCCCCCCCAACCCCCCACACCGTCACTGCTAGGGCCCAGCTAGAGACATCCCTGAAGTGCAGAAACTACGAGAGGAAATTCCAGCTACTGCTGCACCTGGAAGAGCTGCAGATGGAGCATGACATCCGGCACTATGACCTGGAGTCGGTGCCCATGAACTTGGACTCCGTCTCCCAGAACCCCAAGCTGCTCATGTTGGAGGTTGGGGCTTGGATTGGGGGTGGGGATGGGGGCTCAGCCCACTGGCTTCGGGCAGAATGCTGCTCCTGCCGGCTGGGCAAGACAAGAGGAAGGATAAAGATGTTTCTTCTCACCCCACACCCCACCCCCCACCCGCCGAGTGCTCAGCAGGGGGCAGCGTGGGCATCCTGTGCCCAGAAAGAGGGTCAGAGCAGGGCAGGGGGGAGCTATGCTATAGCTGCCATCAGCTATGTGGTCTTCACTCTCTAGGCCTGCATGCTCTTATCTGAGAAACACAGAGCTGGACCAGGTAGTTCTTGGCGCTCTTTCCAGCTCTCAGATGTTGAATGTGCCCACAGAAGCCCAGAGTTCTGTGAGAGCAGGTTCTTCACACACGTGCTGAGGAAGGGCCCTGGTGATCAGCGAGATTCCTGCGGGAACTGAGTTGTAAATGAGATTTTAGAGGCAGAGTAGGAACTGAGCCAGCTAAGGGGGCAACTGGACAGGCTGGGGATCTGGCTCCCACGTCCTGAGACCTGCACGGGAGGCTGTCCAGCATCCCTGTGCTTGGCATCTCTGAGCAGCTTGGACAGACTTGGCTCTTCCCTGGTCCCCTGACTCCGCACTTGTTGATTGGAGGGGAAAGAGGCAAAGTCCCCTGAGTCTTGGGGTGGAAGGGGGCTCTTTGGTGAGCCTCCCTGAGATGGAATCTTACTTGTTTTCACACCCCATAGGTTCCTGGGGTGGCCGAGAGCCGCCCCTCAGTGCTCCGGGGAGACCACCTGTTTGCCGTTTTGTGCTCCGAGGCTCAGCAGAAGGACCCCATCACCTACAAGGGCTTTGTGCACAGGGTGGAGTTGGACTGTGTCAAGCTGAGCTTTTCCCCGAGGTGGGTGTTGGGGGAACCCTGAGCTGCCTGAAGGCTCTACAGACATCTCTCAGGCCAGCTTCTCCCTGAGATGAGTGGGATCCCAGGGATCAGACGGGAGGAATTTTCTTCAGGGGGACCCAGAAGTGCCTCAGCAAACTCCCTCCCCTGCAGGGATTGCATAGAGGTCTTGGGAAGCGGGGGTGGAGTCGGGGTAGAGGGAGAGTCTGGCCTTGAATTGCCCGCCCTCCTAACTGGCAGTCTTCCCCGCCGCTCTGCCTTCCCAAAGCCTCCTGGACCGCTTTGTGGATGGGCTGACCTTCAAGGTGAGCTTCACCTTCAACCGCCAGCCCCTGCGGGTGCAGCATCGTGCCTTGGAGCTGACGGGGCGCCACCTGCTGTGGCCCAC
>NW_006290034.1:7178597-7189596 GCF_000327345.1 Myotis davidii
CTCTTTCCTGGCCTCCCGTGGGATCCCGCGGCTGCCCTCAGATGTGACGTTCAAGTGAGACTGTGGGCTGGGTCTCTGGGCCTGGAGAACGGAGTCCAGGGTGCCTCTAGGACGCTGGATAACTTCATGTTCCTGACCCTCTGCCAGGCTGTATGACCGGAGCCTGGAGTCAAACCCAGAGCAGTTCAAGGCCATGAAGCACATTGTTATGGGCACCACCCGTCCAGCCCCCTACATCATCTTTGGGCCTCCAGGCACTGGCAAGACTGTCACCTTGGTGGAAGCCATCAAGCAGGTGGGGCCTGAGCAAAGACCTGGGGCCTACACCTGGACTCCCCCAGGCCCAAGCAGTTGCCCCCGGATTCTGGTTCCTTCCAGCTTCCTGGACGCCCCTAAGCGGGCGGGCATCACGGGTCAGTGTGGCTGTTGAGATGGTGGTGTAGGTTGTGCACTGCACGACTCTGAGTCGCCATTCCCATGTCCGTCATCACACACTTGTCTAGTTACTGCACGTTTTCCAGCATTTGACGTGCTGTTTGGACTAGCAAGGAGGCTGGGGGCTCAGAACTTGCCTTTTGTGTCACTACCTCCCTCAGCTTTGGGAGGCAGATGTCACAGTGCGCTGCCTGCATCATTGTCACGACTGAGTCTTACGCCTACTCCCTCCCCACCCCCACCCCCCACACACACAAACCCCCAGACCTGGCACCTGCTTCCCACACTGCGTATCCCCATCCCCCCAGGTGGTGAAACACTTGCCCGATGCCCACGTCCTGGCCTGCGCTCCGTCCAACTCAGGGGCTGACCTCCTCTGTCAGCGACTCCGCACCCACCTGCCCAGCTCCATCTACCGGCTCCTGGCCCCCAGCAGGGACATCCGCATGGTGCCCGAGGACATCAAGGTACCTGGGGAAGTGCAGGAAGCCACAGCATGAAGCGTGCAGGGAGGCTCTCAGGGTAGACACTGAGGCCAGGAAACTAGGTGACCTGGATTCCCACCCTCGCTGTGGGGCCTCGCCTGGGCCAGGACCTCGAGCTGGCCTTCCGTTTCCCTGTGTGTGAAATGAGAGGTGAATAAGGTTTAGGGAGAGAGCGGGGAGCGCCATGCTGATGCCCTCTCCCTTCACACCCACAGCCCTGCTGCAACTGGGACGCAACTAAAGGGGAGTTCGTGTTTCCTGCTAAGAAGAAGCTGCAGGAATATCGAGTCTTAATCACCACCCTCATCACTGCCAGCAGGTGGGAAGTGTGTATGTGTATCTCTTTTTTAAAAAAAATGTTTTTATTGAGGAGGGGAGAGGGAGAGAAAGATAGATATGTCAATGACGAGAGAGAATCAGAGATTGGTTGGCTCTTGCACACCCCCAACTGGGGATCGAGCCCGCAACCCGGGCATGTGCCCTGACCGGGAATCAAACCGTGACCTCCTGGTTCATGAGTTCAACGCTCAATCACTGAGCCACACCAGCCGGGCATATGTGTGTCTCCTGATAGTGTATATGAGTAAAGAGGTCGCAGGCTAGGGAGTGGAGGGAGGGGCCAGCTTGGTGAGGTTTGGCGGTCGGGTCCCTGGGTCTGACCCCGGCTTGGCCTGACACCTCCCAGATTGGTTTCGGCCCAGTTTCCCATCGATCATTTCACACACATCTTCATCGATGAGGCCGGACACTGCATGGAGCCCGAGAGTCTGGTGGCCATAGCAGGTAAGGGGCTCAGGCTGGGCTGCGGCTGCGCCACCCTCCGTGGGGCCGGGGAGGTCCCACCGCTGACCTTCCTCCCCGCGCGGCCTTGCCTCCCAGGGCTGATGGAAGTCAAGGAGTCGGGCGATCCCGGAGCACAGCTGGTGCTGGCAGGAGACCCTCGGCAGCTGGGGCCTGTGCTGCGCTCCCCGCTGGCCCAGAAGCACGGGCTGGGGTCCTCCCTGCTGGAGCGGCTGCTCACCTACAATGCCTTGTACAAGAAGGGCCCCGACGGCTATAACCCCCAGTTCATCACCAAGCTGCTGCGCAACTACAGGTACCGCACCCCTCCCTCCTCCCGGTATCCCACGCCTTCACGCCCTCTGCAGCCCCGCTGGAGGCCTGTTGCTCAGAGGCTGTGTGGCGGAGAGGCTGTAAGCCAGGTCGCGGTCTCTCTGGGCCCGGCAGTGCTACTCCGTGGCTGTGTAACCATCCAGGCAGCTTTGCTCTGGAACAGTTTGCTTACCTGCACATTAAGGGATGCTCAGTGGTTCCCAGACACTCGGATGTATCTGGTGCGGGGCCCAGATGAAGTTTCCAGGCAATCCGAGGAGAAATTAGAAAAATAGGAACCATGTAGTTTTTAACCCAGGTACATGCCCTTGACCGGAATCGAACCTGGGACCCTTGAGTCCGCAGGCCGACGCTCTATCCACCGAGCCAAACCGGTTTTGGCAACCATGTAGTTTTTTATTAACCTCGTTGGTATTCAAATTAAAGAGCCACCCTTCCTTTCACCAATAAGTTCATACATTTGAAATGCTCAGACGAGCTCCCAAGTCCTTAGTGCCTTAGAGGAGCCCACTAAGAATTAAACAAACGTTAGCTATTGTGTATTTGTTTTCTTTTTAAAAAAAATATATTTTATTGAGTTTTTACAGAGAGGAAGGAAGAGGGATAGAGAGTTACAAACATCGATGAGAGAGAAACATGGATCAGCTGCCTCCTGCACACCCCCCACGGGGGATGTGCCCGCAACCCAGGTTCATGCCCTTGACCGGAATCGAACCCGGGACCCTTCTAACCACAGGCAGACGCTCTATCCACTGAGCCAAACCGGTTAGGGCTATTGTGTATTTCTTATGTTTGGGGATTTAACACATTATCTCATCAGATACCGGTGATAGTAGATGATACTTGTGTGTGTGTTGCCCTTCCTCCTCAAAACTGAAACCTGAGAATGGGTTTCTGATGTCGTTTTCTTCTTTTAAATTTGGCTGGTCTTTGAAACCCCTGGACCGAATCCTCTCTGGAACCACATGTGGTTCTGTTTTCTGTGGTTGATGGTCCTAGCAGCAGACGTTTTAGGTGAAGGAACCTGCTATCCAGTGGACACAAGGCAGGAGGATAATGTGTGTGAGCCCAGAGCAGGTAGAATGGGCGAGGCAGAAGTAATCCGTTCCCGGTCTTGCTCTCCCTCCCGCCTCCGGCCTTCCAGGTCTCACCCCACCATCCTGGACATTCCTAACCAACTCTATTATGAGCGGGAGCTACAGCCGTGTGCCAACCTTGTGGACCGGGAACGCTTCTGCCAGTGGGAGGGCCTGCCTCGCAAGGTGAGGGGCTCCCGCCCCGTTCCCTCCCATTGAAGGTGCAGGGGGGGAAGTGGCTCTGAGTGGAAGCCACGGGTCTGTCCCTTCGTCCCCTTGGCCTGGGGGCCTGGGAGCCCACAGTGCCTGGAAGGGTTTGGGGTGAGAGGGAAGGGAAGGGGGGCAGGGAGCCCGGCTAAGGGTTTCCCCTGACTTGTGTACAGGGCTTCCCCATCATCTTTCACGGTGTGATGGGCAAGGATGAGCGTGAGGGCAACAGCCCCTCCTTCTTCAACCCCGAAGAGGCTGCCACGGTGACTTCGTACCTGAAGCAGCTGCTGATCTCCTCCTCCAAGAAGGGCAAAGGCCGCCTGAGCCCCCGAAATGTGGGCGTCATCTCTCCATACCGGAAGCAGGTTAGGCCCTCAATTCCCATTGAGGGTGACACACACACACACACACACACACACCCTGGTACCTCATTCCGAGGCAGACCACGAGGTGGAGGTTCCGGAGCTCAGGCCTCTGCTCGCCCCGTATCTGGGAAGCTCAGAGGTCGGCGGCCCCTCCCTGTGTGCCTCCCAGCTCCCTGGCCTCCTGCCTGACTCCCTCTTGCACTGGGGTGATGGGTGAGAGACAAGCCCTTGTCCCCATCTTCCAGGTGGAAAAAATCCGTAATTGCATCACCAGGCTGGACAAGCAGCTCCGGGGACTGGATGACATCAAGGACTTGAAGGTGACACTGACCACTGTTCCACATTTGCTCTCTGCCTGCCTTCTATGCCCCTCTCCTCCGCCCTCCCAGAGAGCCTCGGGCTCCTGCCCTGCCGCTCCAGGCTGCCCCTGCTGGTCCCACCCTGACTAAGATTCCCCCCAAGCGCTCACTTCTGAATATCTGGACCTGCGGTTCCGCTCGGGGTGCGACCAGGATGCCTGCATGTTTCGCAAACAGCCCACACCATTTTTATGATTAGGCTGGCCGGAGGCCTCTGCTCGAAGAATAAAGTCCAGATTCCCCGGCCTGCCTGACCCGTCATGTGATAGCGTCCCGCTGCCCTCCTCCCTCTGGGACAGTAGCTTCACCCTCTCTGAGGCCACGTTTCTCAACACTGGCTGCAGATAAGGATCACCTGGAGAGCTTTGGCACCACCTGTGCCAGCGCCCCACCCAGCCAATTAGCACAGCGATCTGGGGGCAGAGCCAGGGCATTGGGATGGCTTCCAGCTCCTCAGGTGATCTCGTATGCAGCCAGGGTTGGAACCAGCGCTTTACGATTTGGAGTCCTTGCCCTGGCCAGTGTGGCTCGGTTGGTTGGGCATCATCCCAGGAGGTCATCAGTTCCATTCTTGGTCAGGGCACAAGCCTGGGTTGCTGGCTCTATCCCCAGTAGGAAGTATGCAGGAGGCAGCCCATCCATGTTTCTATCTTCTCTCCCTCTTCCTTCTTCTCTCCCTCAAATCAATAAAAAACGTATTTCAAAAAGTATTTAGAGGCCTCTCTCTTAGAACTTCTGATTCAGGAGGTCTGGGTTGTATTTTTTTTAATATATTTTATTGATTTTTTACAGTGAGAAAGGGAGAGGGATAGAGAGTTAGAAACATCGATGAGAGAGGAACATCTATCAGCTGCCTCCTGCACACACACACACACCCTGGGGATAAGCCCGCAACCAAGGCACATGCCCTTGACTGGAATCGAACCCAGGACCCTTTCATCCGAAGGCCGACGCTCTATCCACTGAGCCAAACCGTTCAGGGCATGGGTTGTATTTTTTTTAACAAGTATTTAGTGATTATCTTCAGGAAAGTTTGAAAAACACTGCTGAGTTACCATGTTTTCTTTTTCTTTGTTTTAATCCTCATACAAGGATCTTTTTTTCCATTGATTTTTAGAGCGAGTGGAAGGGGGCGGGGAGAGAAACATCGATGTGAGAGAGACACATCGATTGGTTGTCTCCCACATGCACCCCGAGTGGGGCCAGGGATCGAACCTGCAGTCCTCTGGTTGTGAGGACCAACGCTCTAACCACGAGCCACACGGACCAGGGCCCACGTTTTCTGTACTTAGAACTCTCTCCAGCCCCCATCCCTACAACTGGAGCAGCTTCCAGGGCATGCTGTCCTTCCTCCTGCCCCCGTTAGAGCACTCGCTCTCTCCCCTGTGACAGCTCCAGCTCTGAGGCAGGGCTGGGCCCTCTGTGGCCCCGGTCTCAGGCCGCCCTTCCCTCTAGGTGGGCTCCGTGGAGGAGTTCCAAGGCCAAGAGCGCAGCGTCATCATCATCTCCACCGTGCGGAGCAGCCAGAGCTTCGTGCAGCTGGATCTGGACTTTAACCTGGGTTTCCTCAAGAACCCCAAGGTCTGAGGGCCGGCGGGGGGCCGGAATTCGCCCTTCTTCAGGGCCCTTGCCCCGGGTGATGCCAACACTTCTCCCTTCCAGAGGTTCAACGTGGCTGTGACCCGAGCCAAGGCTCTGCTCATCGTGGTGGGCAACCCGCTGCTCCTGGGCCATGACTCCGACTGGAAGGCGTGAGCATCCCCAAGCCCCCCACCCCCCACCCCATAGGGCAGCTGTCTCTTTAAAACTACCTCCTTGTGGCTCAGTTCATCGCAGACCTGTCCACCTCACAGACCCCCATTTCAGTTACCTGCCACTCGGAGGTTAAGCATCTTGTCCAAAGGCCCTCGCTGGTGCCCCGCAGCCAGGCACGCTTGTGTGAGTGTCCCTGTCCTCCCCTGTCCCCCCCAGATTCCTGGACTTCTGCAGAGACCATGGGGGCTATACCGGGTGCCCCTTCCCTGACAAAGTGGACCCGCAGCACGAACAGGACTTACTCAAAGGTCTGAGCAAGCTCAGCATCTCTACCTCAGGTATGGCTGGGCCGGGGCAGGCCGGGTGCTGGCTAGTGCTGGTTGGGGTGGAGGTAAGGAAGACAGCTCGCCTCCTTTCTCTCCAGGGCCCGAAAGTCACGACTACCTCTCCCAGGATCTGGAGGGTGAAGCCGACCTGCCCCTGCAAGTGGAGCCCGAGTGGAGAAACGAGCACTGAAGAGATGCAGCCGGCCTCTTGGCCTTTGCATACCAACCAGGCCTTAACCGCCCCTCACCCTGGCCCCCCACCCAAACCCAGCCCAACTGCCCCTCCAAGGGACAGGAAGGCTGGGGGAGGGAGTTTACAACCCAAGCCCTTCCCCGCTCCCCGGCAGGGAAGAATGATACAAGCTGCTAACAATGTGGGGTAAGGGGGGGAAGAAAAACTGAAAATTAAATTTTGTTCTATGCAAACACGTCCATGTCTTCTTGGCCTGGTTCCTGCTTCCAAAAGCCTCAAGCTGACCCCACAGAAGAGGGGACACTACCCAAGGCCATACCACCTCCCCCTAGAGACCAACCCAGCCCCCACGACCAGGGGAGGAAACCCAGTGGGAGGTGGCAGGGAAGCCACCCACAGGCTTCTAAGTTTAGCCTCTGCTCCAGACCACTCCCCTCCCCCGCCCCCAAGGCCCAGAGCAAGGCATGACCTCATCCTTTGCTCCAGACTCCGCCCTGCCTGCCAGAGTCCTGCCTTTGCAAACAGGGGCCAGCCTGGTTAGCAACTAGAAAGAGGAGGAGAGCCGGGATACAGGCTCAAGGCCAACACAGAGCCCAGAAGAGAAAGACAGGAAGCTGCTCCTATACATGTTGAAGCCTGTGGCCCTTTTATTCGTGCCCCCCAGCAGGTACAGCCAGAAAACGGCCCCTGTCCAAAGCAGAAATACCAGGGCCCAGGACTCTGGGTGAGATCCTCCAAATCCCCTTCCCCAGACATGTGAGCCAGGAGTGTATAAAGTGCTGGTGTGATGATCCTCCGGGTAAGGCCAAAGGGACCTGGGCCCCACCCTACACCCGGGCAGCCGAACTCTGCTCCAGGAGGGCGGGGCACAGCCCTTGGCTCCCAGAGTGCCTGCAGGGAGGGCGGGCCTCCACGGCCACTGCCGCCACCACTGGGGCTGGGGCCTTGGGAGACCCGATGCAGTCCTGGGCTGGAGGGAACTGGAAAAGGGAGCCTTCAGCACGGAGCCCTAAGAGGATGGGGCTTGGGGGTGTCCCTGCGCCCCTGTGAAGGGACCTCGAGGTGGGGATGGAGGAGAGGCCTGTGTGTGTGTGGGGTGGGGAGGGGGGCTCAGAGAATGGGGCAGCCCCTCCGGCGCTTATTCTTGCGGACCTGGAGGCCAGCCCGAGTGGCCATCTCGAAGACCTCCCGCACCCCCTCCTTGGTCTTGGCTGAGCACTCGAGGTAGCCAAAGGCACTGATCCTGTTCGCCATGTCCCGGCCTTCCTCAGATCGCACAGGCTCCTGGAGGATGGAAGGTGAGAAGTCAAGGGAAGCTGGTGGGGAGGTGCACCTCACCGCCACACCCTTAAGTGCAGTAACTAGAAGAAACATCTCCAGCCCTAACCCGCAAAGCACCGAAGCCCCGGCACCCTGCCGCCGCAGGGCCAGCGACCCAAGACTCACGTTTATGTTAAAATTCTCTCCATCGCCCTAGACCCGTGGTCGGCAAACTGCGGCCCCTTGAATGTGGCTCTTCCACAAAATACCACGTGCGGGCGCGCACGTACAGTGCGACTGAAACTTCGTGGCCACACTCAAGGGGCCAAAGAGCCGCATGTGGCTCGCGAGCCGCAGTTTGCCGACCACTGGCCTAGACCCACGCTACATCCTTCTGTTACCTGAACAGGCATCCAGCCCCTCCAAACGGACCTCCCTGCCTCTATGCTCACTTTCTTACAACCTTCGCCGTGTGGCTGCCAGAGTAACGTTCTGAACACAGACCTGATCACACCTGTCCCGTTTGAAACCTCAGGGTAGTCCAGCGGTTCTCAACCTGTGGGTCGCGACCCCTTTGGGGGTCAAACGACCCTTTCACAGGGGTCGCCTAAGACCATCGGAAAACACATATAATTACATATTGTTTTTGTGATTAATCGCTATGCTTTCGTTATGTTCAATTTGTAACAATGAAATTGGGGGTCACCACAACATGAGGAACTGTAGTAAAGGGTCGCGGCATTAGGAAGGTTGAGAACCACTGGGGTAGTCCATGCTCCTTATTCTGGGGTAAAGGAATCATTTTCTCTGATAAATGAATCCTGGCTAGAGATCCACCTACCAGGTCCCCTGATGAGCCAGCTCCCTCCCTCTGGGCCTTTCTTTCAGCCACTTACAATGGATTTTCTTATTCATCTTAACAGCCCCAACCACAGACGAATAAACCAAAATGCCAAGTGACCTTGGACAAGTCACTTCACTCTCCGATGGCTACCCCTCTGGTTCTCCCTCACCAGGGTGGGAGGCGGGTGCCATCATCCCTCTAACAGGGCAGTCCGCTGGAAAGAAGGCTCCCTTCGGCCCCAGCCTGGCCGCCCACCCACCTGCTTCATCTTGGCCAGCTCCCTCCGGGTGTGCTCGTCTTGCCGCAGGTCCTTCTTGTTGCCCACGAGGATGATGGGCACGTTGGGGCAGAAATGCTTCACCTCCGGAGTCCACTTCTCAGGAATGTTTTCTGCACAGACAAGACCCAACAGGTGCTGGTGCCCCCACTTAGACTAGAAAGGCCCCCTCCCTGAAGCCCTCGGTCTCCCCACAGCAGAGTCTTAGAGGGTGTTCAGCATGACAGTCCCTTTTACAGCTCAAAACCTCTCCCCTGAGCCCTCCTAAGGGCCAGAGTTCCCCCGGGGAAGGAAGCCAACAGCCCCCCGCACCCCTCCCCACAGCCTCCGCCGCCTGGGATGGCGGAAATCAGCCGAGGCAAGAGCGACCTTGGGCTGGTCGGTTCCGAAGGGTTCTGGCCCCCTCCGTCCAGGCCCTCACCCAGGCTGTCCGGGCTGTCGATGGAGAAGCACATGAGGATGACATCAGTGTCTGGGTAGGAGAGCGGCCGGAGGCGATCGTAGTCTTCCTGCCCAGCTGTGTCCCAGAGGGCCAGCTCCACCTGCCACACAGGGCCGGTGAGAAGCCAGCCCGAGGGCTTTAGCCATGCCCCCACCCTGCCACCGAGGGGTCCTCGCGGAAGCCACCGGTCCTGGAGGCTCCATGAACATCCACTGAGCACCTGCTCCGTGCCAGGAACAGTGCCGATCCCTGTCACCCACCACCAATTAGGTGAGTTTTTAAAAAATCCTCAGACATCAGCGCTTCATCTTTGTGCTGCTTATGAATTGCCACCGTGAGCATCAGTTTTACTGAATCCTCACAACCACCCTTTGAAGGAGGCCTTATCATTCCCCCCGTTTTGCAGTTGGGGGAGCATGAAGCTCAGAGGAGAAGGGTCCCTGTGTATGGAACCGGGAGGTGCGTCTAGATTTCCTGGCTGCACTTGCACTTCCTGACTGTCATTGGCGCCAGCAGGGAGAGTGCAGCGAGGCCCTGGGGGTGAAGAAGGACACGCTGGGTGCAGTGTTGGGCGGGGTCCCCGGTGCCGTGGGAAGGGGCTCTCCTTCACCTGCTTGCCGTCCACCTCGATGTCCGCGATGTAGTTCTCGAAGACGGTGGGGACGTAGACCTCTGGGAACTGGTCCTTGCTGAAGACGATGAGGAGGCAGGTCTTCCCGCAGGCCCCATCGCCCACAATCACCAGCTTCTTTCGGATCGCAGCCATGGCTGGGGCTGGCAGGGGAGAGGCAGTGCGGATTTGGGGAGAGGCCTCCTAAGTCCAAAAGCATTTCTCTGGGCCCCCCAAGACCTCCCGGAAGCCAAAGCATCCCACAAAAGGAGGGCAAGGGGCTTGCGCAGGCATGTTCTTGCTAAAAACCAACTGCTCGGGCAACTGGGCTCGAAATTCCTTATCTCGGAGTCAGGGACAGGTCTCCTCCCGATGGGTCAGAACACAGAAGTGGGGGGTGGAAAACCCAGCCACGTGGGAGCCAGACAACATGAGTTCTGACCGGATCCACTCACCCACTGGGGTCCTGGACACCTAGAGGGGGTGCTCAGGGACATGGCCAAAGAGCCAGACTTCACTTGCTACCGGGACGCTGATACCATCTAGAACACACTGTCCCTGACCCAGCACAAGTCATGCCCACCCGGTCACAGATCAAGCGGTTCCTCTCCAAGGCCACGGGCCAGAAGAACAGGCGACCAGGTGGTAGGTGGGTAAGGGAAACTGGGGGGGGCGGGGGGGGCATTTTGACAAAAGTCACCTCCCTCGGTCCCCAGAAGCCTAGGAGGGAAATGGAGAGCTTGCTATTTCGACAAATTAGGAAAGTGCGGCTCAAACAGGCATTCAGCGGTCACGACAGGGATGGCGCTCTGAGCAGGGCTGTGTGACCCCCTCGAGTCTACGTATCATCCCCGAGGTGGGAAGGAGCAGAGGGAGGGAAACCCAGACAGAGGGCAGTGGCAGCAGCCAGCAGGCTTCCCTGGCCCACCCCAGCCCGGTTCCCAAAGCCCGCCACACAAAGGCGGCTCAGTCCCCACGGTGCCCACAGCCCACACTCGGGCAGCCTGCCGTCCTCCCCCCTCCCTCCTGGGCCTGGCAGCCACACTGGGTCACTCAGCCTCGGGCAGGGGACAATGACCACACTGTCGGGAGCCACACATCCACCGCAGCAGAGCGGCTGAGAATAATCCACCAGAGAGTCACCTCCACCCACTCCGCGGAACAGCCCCTTCCTCCCCTCTGTCCAGCCAGTCCACCCAAGGCCCTGCCCACCCCTCCCTGTGACTCAGGGCGAGGAGTCAGCTTCCTG
>NW_006290034.1:7189664-7191297 GCF_000327345.1 Myotis davidii
CACAGTTCATCACACCTTCCCAGCTTCCCTGCCCTGAGCCTCGCCTCGCTTCCTGTCCCCCAGGGGAGAGGAGCTGACCTCCAGCTGGCTGAACCTCCCAGGCGGCAGGCCTAGAGGAAGAGAGAGTCCGGACTGTTGGGGCTGCTGCTGGGAGGAGCTCCCCCAAACGGAGACAAATGAGGGCCAGTCCCAGCAGCAAACAGGCAGGGAGGGAGTCGTCAAGAAAGAAGGAGATGGTAACCTGATCTCTGCCCAAAACCTAGCTGTTTCTCTTTGTCCCACATCCTGTCAAACTGGGCTGAACTCCTTTTCTCCCTACACACCACCACCTCACGGCCCTGCCTTGGTCTGCCTCGTAGGAAGCGAATATTCCAGCCCAAAGTTATTCCAGCCCAAGGCTTATCTCGGACAGCGGGGTCCTGGGGGCCTCCCTCCCCGACACACACAAGCTGGGATGAGGGAAGCAGATATGAGTCAGAGAGAATTTATAGTTGACTACACAGCCACACTCTCCCCGCCTGGAAGGGGGCTCTTCCTGACACCCCAAAAGACAGGCAAGGGGGCCTTCCCCATGCCAGCAGATCTCCTCCAAAAATGGAAACCATCCTTCAAAACAGTGACCAGCTCCCAGGTGACCAACTCCCCCGGCCCCCTGCCCCGAGCTCCATCAGTCTGCTGTGTGGGAACAGGCTGGGGTAGCAGCCCGGGCATGGAAGGAGGCCGATCACCAGTGGCTCAGGCTTCAGCGTGCCAGGCCCTCCCCCAGCAGGGCAGTTTAGGTGGCACGGGTGGTGGGGCCAGGGCATACGTTAAGTGGCCTGGAGCCTTTCCCTCAAGGCTCCGGCTGGCCCAGGCCAGGACTCTAAGGACTAAGGCCAAGAGGGCAAGGACAACAGCTCCCCAAGAGAAGCAGCCCCCGAGAAACTGCCGCACAGGCCCTAGGAGGGGCCGCGAAACCGCCAGGAATGGAGCCTGGAACTCCCGGGGCCTCCCCTGAGACAAGGCAGACCCCCACCCCGTCCTCACTCTCTCCGTTCCCAGATGACCCGGCCCGCCGTTCCCCGCCGGCCACCCTGAGTCCCAGGGCAGGAATCCGATAGCTCCTCCTCAACTTTACAACCAGAGCTGGGCCTCGGGTCTCCCAGCCCAGACCAAGTTGGGAAGCGGGAGGGGGAGGGAGAGGGTTGGAAGAAAGGAGATCCTTACACGCTCACACTCACACACTCACACGCACACGCACAAAGGAGCTGGATCCCTCCTGCTCCCCCAGCCTCCCGCCCCGCCGGCTCCAGGAGCCGTCTAGGGCGGTGTCCAGACCCCGCAGAGCAGTGGCAGCCCCCGCAGATCACCCCCCGCCCCTCTTCCCGCCATGGCCCGGCCCGCCTGGGGAAAATCCCACTTCCACCGGCCCCGACCCGGACCCGCTCCCGCACCCGCACCCCACCCCACCCAGGTCCTCCCCGGCCGCCGGGTCTGAGCTGGGCCTCCCTCGCGGAGACCCAAGTTCTCCGCTCGCCCGGTGGGGCAGGTTCCGAGTGGCCGGGACGGGAAGGGAAAGGACTCGGGCTCGGACCCCAGGAGGGAGGGGCCCGGCGGGGTAGGTCCCGGGGCCCTGGCTGCAGCCCGGGGAGGC
>NW_006290034.1:7191832-7195735 GCF_000327345.1 Myotis davidii
CCACCCGTCCTCTTCACGAGTTCCTTACCCCTCGCCTGGACTTTGCATGAGTCCAATTTCGACCTCCCCACCCACCAAAGGCGCTCCAGGAAACCCGGCTCCCCCGCTGGGAGTTCAGATCCCACCCGGAGAGTATGATCTCTGTGCCGCCAGGGACACAGAAAAGCTTTGGTATTTAATAAATATGTAGATATTGATTTACTACACAGTGTGTGTCCTTCCCTGTAAGGTGGATGAGGAGGCGGATGGAGCGTGAGGACATTTCATTAGCTTGTGCTGGGTACACTACATAGCTCCTCCTCCTACTACGCACCTTATAGATCTTCGGGTTAAGTATACACACGCCCTTTTGCCTGTAAGAAACCCAGGCTCAGAGGAGCCAAGCGGCTTGCCTCCGTTTTTGCTATTTCTGTGTGATTCAGCAAGAATTCAGACATTGGGTCTGTTGGGCTCCAAAGCAGGTGCTTTCTCCATGCTGGCCCCATGCTCCTCCAACCTGTCCCTGCCCGCCGTGTGGGGCACAGGTTTCACCAGATACTTGCTGAGAGAATGAATGAAAGTTAGAAGCCACAGAGACTTTTAAGATCTGAAGTGCACCCCACACTTAATAAATGAAGAGGCCGAGGTCCGAGCACTTTGGTCCGCAGGCCTTGAGTGTGGCCTTAGAGATATGTGCTCAGTTTAGATCAATCGCTGCCTGCAGAGAACTTGCAGTCTAGCCGGGCCTGCACAGCTTAGTGGTTGAACGTGGACCTGCGAACCAGGAGGTCATGGTTCGATTCCCAGTTAGGGCACATGCCTGGGTTGCAGGCTCAGTCCCTGATATAGGGCATGCAGAGGCAGCCAATCAGTAATGCTCTCTCATCATTGATGTTTCTAGCTCTCTCTCTCCTTCTCCCTTCCTCTTTGAAATCAATAAAAATATATTTTTTTAAAGAACTTGTGGTCTAAGTTCAGAATACAGACAACTTAAAGATAACTAAGTTATTGAACCCTTACTGCATGGGCCTGGCTCTATAGCCACGAACAGCCTTATGAGGTAGTACTGTTATCTCCATTTTACTGAGAAGCAACTTAAGGCTCACTGAGGTTACTGAGCTAGTGCTGGTCTGGCTCCAGAACCGAAACAGCAGGGCCCTAGAACTCTGGCTCTTAGCTGCTGCTGCAGACCAACTCCTAATACGGAGTAATCCAAGGAGGCAGTCACTGTAGTGGGCATGCACGGGCTGTGGGACCCCAGCCCTGAAGGACAGGTGAAGTGTTCAAGGTGATGCATAGATGTTAAATGGTTGGAGTTACCACAGGGCCACAGTCACGGAAAGGAAACCCCAAGAGGGTGGTGGTGGGGAGAGGTGAGGCTAGAGGAGGAAACAGTGGCCAGATCATGAAGGTCCTTGTATGCCACCACACTCAAGAACTGAGTGTTCTTCTAAATAGCAGGAAGGAGCCACTGAGATGTTCTCTCAAGGGAATCGCCAACTCAGATTCACTCTGCAGAAAGGACACTCTGTCTGTTATGTCCCGGGGATCTTAGGGAAAACAGGGGAGTGGCCTGGGGGCAGAGATAGATGCGTTAGGAAGCTAATGCAGTAAAGAACTAAGGTAGTGACATCAGGGGTAGAAACAAGTGGAGAAATATGAAATGTTTTTAAAATAGATAATCAAAAATAGTGGTTAGCTTGATGAGGAAGAGACGGGAGCCATGGTGACCAATTCCAAGACCAACTTCCAACTGGAGCAGCTGAGATTACGAACCAGAAGGCACGTGTTTGTGGAGAAAGTGGTGAGTTCAGTCTGAGGCATGTTGAGTGGCAGTGCCTGAGGGATGCCTCGATGTTCCATAGACAACGGAGACATGAGGGTCTACAGCTCAGGAGAGGTCTGGGCTGGAAATACTGACTTGGATGACACCAGCAGATGGATGAGGCCACAGAAGGGATGGGAGGGCATGGAGTGGGAAGAGCAAAGGGCAGAAGACAGAAACTGGGAACACTACATTTTAGTGTCAGTAGGGGTAGAAATAAGTGGGCAAAGAGGAAATATTTGTACACCAGGACTGTTCTGGTATACTTTCTACCACCCCAAGGAACTTTTTGTTACCTTTCGATCTCTATTCAAAGAAATAAAGACACATATTTATCCATCTGGTTTATTTGCCAGTAACTGTAATTTTGGATCTAATGGACACCCCTTCTTCAGTTAAATTGCCACTAAAGAAGGTCAGGGGGAGGGACAAGTTCAGAATTCGGGTTGGGAGAGGATTAAGCATGGAGAGGCTGGGATGGTGGTGGGTCAGGGGCTGAAGCCCTCAGGAGTAACTGCCTGGCCCTCCCAGGGGGATGATGAAGACAGAGATGTCATCCCCGGAACCCAGCTTGTTGTTGGGGAGACGCCAGCCACGGTCCCGGGGGGTGCCCCGGGCCCCTAGGACCAGAGCTTGGGCCAGAGCTGTGTACCTGCCAGGAGCACACGTGCACAGTCATGTACCAACATGTCCATGGGAAGACAGATACACAGGCCCTCATTGCTTCCCTTTGCCCCTTCCTTCCCCACTGTCACCCCTCACTGCCCAGGCAGCCCCTACCTGCTGGGGTCATTGGGCTCATAGGTCGACAGCACCCTGTCCACAGTGGCAGCTACCTCACAGTCACTGGTGACATCCCACAGACCATCCGTCCCCAGCACGAGCACGTCATCGGGGCAGTGCTCATACTGTGTCAGGTCATACACTCGTACCTGGTGGGGAAAGAGGGTGGAGAGGGAGCCTGGGGGTAAAGGGAACTGGGGCAAAGCCAGCCAGAGCCCCAGAAGAGGGAAGGTGAGGTGAAGGAGGTGCCCCTACGACTCACCTCTGGGAAGCAGGAGAGGAAGGGCTTGATGGGCAGGCTGGAACTGCAGACCTTGAGGTTGTGGTCACCTAAGCCCCGGGTTACCCCAATGGTGGCCATCACTCGAGCCTGAGTAAAAGGAGGCAGGGGTGCTGCCAAAACCGTCTCCCCGACTCTGAAACAGGGCCCCTCCCACCCCTGCCCTCAGGGAGAACCTCCACCGCCCTAGACAACTCGTGGTGGGTTCTCAGGCCCTCTCCCACCTCTACCCTGGAGTTTACCTTTTTGCCCTCCCCACAGACCAGAGGAAACCTGAGATCCTCCAGCTCGATCTTTTTGTAGGCCCTGGGGAGGGGGGAGTAGAGGAGGCATCACCCAGGCATCAAAGCCCCTCTCCCCTAGGAGCCACGCTCCTCACACAAACCCCTAAGAAGGGCCACATCCCCCCAGCTCCCAGCCTGGCCCAGCCTCCAGCTTCTACCATGCTGTTGGCCAGGGACTGATTGCGTTGCCATGGGAACTGGCCCAGCTCTGAGGGAAGTGTTACCAGCCGGTCATGTTCTGGTCCCGGTACAGCATCCTCTGGCCCAGCTCCTTGGACTGAACTCTGCGGGGGAACTCGAGGTGGGTGAACTCACCACCCAGCAGCTCTGGTTTCAGGAAGCCCTGGGGTCGGGAGTGGCCAGAGGTTTTAGGCTTACTGCAAGGCCTGGTGTCTACATGATCTTAATTATGGCAGACCCTTAAGTGGAGTTTACTAGAGCCACACACTGTCTGATATGAACAGGTATTAACTCATTTACTGCCCACTGCAACCCTTAAGGCAGGAACTACTGATACAAGTCAAGGGGATTGTCCAAAGTCACTCAATTAGCAAAGCACTGGAACCAGGACTCAATCCCAGCTCCAAGGCCAGGACTTAAAGCTCTAAACCATATTGCCTCTCAGGGCCCTCCCCACCCCTGCCTCCACTTCCTTCCTCAGCTGGGGCCACTGTGGGAGCACGGATCAGCCCACGCTCCTTCCTGCTAGTCCTCCACCAGCCACCAGCTCGGCTCTGCACTCCTCTGAAAGG
>NW_006290034.1:7195775-7198699 GCF_000327345.1 Myotis davidii
CAGGATGTAGGGTACAAACAGGCCCAAGACTCAACAAAGAATGGGAGTCAGGAGCTCAGTTCACACTTACCAGCAGCTGAAGACGCTGGCGCTCCGTTTCCGGGGTGAATTCCCGAGACATTGGAATGATTTCACCGTTCCGGACAATGATGGCTCTGCCCAGAGAAAGGAAAGGTTGGGGCTCGGCTCTCTTCGGCCCCCTTGTGGAGAATTCCAGAAAGACCAGGCCTTCCCTATAGTGACCCTTAGGATTTAGCATCCACACCCCTATCTTTCTTCCCCACGTGGCTCTTTCAGGCTCTTCTGTCTGTGATCCCTCCTGACCTCCTCCAGACTTTGATTTTCAACACCCGCCACCTCACTCTCTTCTGCTCCCCCACCCCAAAGAGTGCGTCCCCCATACCTGCTGTCACCTGCATTGGCCACGTACACCTTGCCCAGCAAGTAGACCACAACCAGAGCACAGCAGCCCCCCTCCACGTGGTGGCCGTGCCGCTCCTGGGCCAACTGCTCGTCCTGTCATGTGAGAAAGAGTCAAAGGCGGAGGATGAAGAAGAGCTTCCAGGCCTGCAGCCACCCCCTCCATCCAAAGGAAACCAGCCCAGCCAAGCTGCCCTGGAGAGGAGGGAAGACATGGGTGTAATGCCCCCTCCTCCTTCCCCTCTGACCCAAGGATCAGGCTTGCAAAGGTACTGTAGGTTCCCAGGGTCACCCCCCTCAGGCCACCTGACTCCCACACAGAACTGACCAGAGTATCTATCTGCCTAGCAGGCCCTTGGCCCTGGCCACCCACTCACCATGAGCTGGAAGGCATTCTCAATGGCCCCCACTACCAGGCTCTCGTGGGTCACTTCCTTCTGTGAAGGCCAGCAGGACTGAGGACCCACCAAGTGAGAGGGATCCGAGGAACCTGGGGTCCCCGGGGTGGATGAGAGGCAGAGGGGAGGTGGCGAGGGGTCCTGGAGTATCTCCACGAGGTCCTTTAGCTGCTCCCGAATGTGGCGATGCAGGAGCCTGGAGGCCATTTCAGCAGCTCCACCCCCTGCATGCCCATCAAACAGACCCCAGTAGTAGAAGCAGAGTCCCTGCTGGAGGAAAAGTGGAGATGAGTGATGGGTGGGTGTGTTTTACGCAGGGAGACGAGCAAGCCCCTGCTCTGGGCATCCACGCACACATTACAGAGAGGAGGTCGGAGCTTGGTAATAAAGGCAAATTAGATTTACTCACCCATTGACCAAGGGCCTAGATTGTATCAGAAAGTCAAGCATCAAAAAAGCCAAACTCAGAGGATGCTCACGTATTCATGGATGTGTTAATTAATTACCAATGCAAAAATAAGCATTGGTGATTAATTAAATCACCCATAAGTGCACGTGCATCTACATTTTAAGTGGAAAACTACATTCATACTGACGTGGTAGAATCTATGCCCGATAAAGACTCTGGGCCAGAAGATAGAAAGCTAGGGAGGTAAGTGGTAGGTCTTGGCATGTTTCCGATTTAAAAGCAGATGCCTAGAATCTCTGGGCAGAGGTGTCACCCTGTCTCCCTCCAGAGGCTAGGAAATGGGGGGGGGGGGCGGCTTACCTGGCTTGGGCTAGGCTCCCTAGGTGCCCCTGACACACTCCTCCGACCTTCCACATACACCACCTCACAGCAAGCCTGGTCCTCGTTGTGCCGGCTCTTGCCAGCGTTGATGACCCTGCCAGGCCAGAGTGACCACATCAGGTTGGACACCAGACCGGGTCCTGGAATAACCCCCACCTTAGACATACACACTCTCTCTGGCCTGCTGGCCAAGCTGAGAAAGGTCAAGGCCACCTGGGATCCAGGCCAGAGTGAGGAGGAGAAGGGAGGCAGGGCGAGGCACAGGGAATTCTGTCTGGGTGTCGGGCCCCACCACCTCACAGACAGGCCAGCAGCAGCACCTGTCTGCCTCAGGTCCCCATCCCTGGCTAAGCGGGCATCCCTAAGGGTGCTGGGGGTGGGGGGCGCCTGTTGAGAGCATGAGGTTTTACTTCCCTGCCTGTCAAGACCCTACCTCCCACCTGAAACCTAATCAATTCTGCTAGTGCCTGGTCCACAGCACCCCACCCTCATGGGCACACCCATCCCTATCCTAAAACCACCAGTGAAAGTTTCGGCTGCTCTGGCGAGGAGGAAGTGCTCCAGCCCAGATCGGGAAAGAGGAATTGAAATAGGGCAGGGGTGGAAGCCCACCTGGCCTGCGCAGGAGTCCCCTAACCAGCAACTCTTCCAAAATAGGAAGCGAAGGAGCTGGCGGGGCGGCCACGGGCCCACCTGCCACCCCCTGGGCGAGATCAGCACCCTCATCGCCCTCAGTGCTCCGCTAGCCCAGCACAGGCATGAAATGGACACATCCCCCGGGAGCCAGCGGGCCGCTCCCACCCGCTCCCACCGGGGGCCACCTCCTCGCCAGGCCAGCGCGATCCACCCGCGGAGGGGCGTTCAAAGGGGACTCTCCGCTTCCCCGGGGCGGCCCCCCGCGCCTGCCCCAGGGGAAGCCACGGCCGCCAGGTGTCGCGGGCTATTTCTGGGTGTGGAGGGGGAGGGGAACGAGAAGAGGGACAGGGAACTGGGGCGCGGGGGTCGGAGAGTCCGGGAGCGGGTCTTCGCAGCCGCCATCTCCTCTATTAAAAGAGGCTTCCGCTACTTGAAACCTGTCCTCCCTTAGTCATTAAAGTCCGGGCCGGACTGAGAACGGGCCAATTCATCCTTCGTGGGGTCCTCCACCTCCGGACTCCAGGAGGGAACCAGGTACCGGAGGCGGTGCGGTGCGGGTAGCCAACCACCCGGGAGGTCCCGAGGAAGGCTGCGCCGGCTGGAGAAAGGGCTGGGAGAGGTGCGGCCCGCAGCCCGGGGGACAGCGAGGGGTCTGGGGAAAGGGGGCTGCTGGCACCGAG
>NW_006290034.1:7199251-7201044 GCF_000327345.1 Myotis davidii
GTGGTGAGCACGCAGGCTGGAGCCGGCCGTCCTGCACGGAGGAGCTGCAAGTTCCCGGGCTCCGCGAGGACCACCTGGATCTGGGCGCGTGGTGGCCACTCCCACTCCGCTGCCTTTCTCAGGACCCCCGGCCGCGGCAGTAATGATGGCAACAATAATTACCATATTGAGGACTCACTGCTTAGCATGCCCTCTACAAAGGACTTTCCATATACTAGGCCATTGATACCACACACCAACCCTTCAAAATCGGTTTTATTTTATTTTTTAATTTTACTGATGACGCTCCTGTCATTTTTGCATGACTTGCCCCAAGAGGTCACACAGCCAATGAAAGATTCACACTCGTGTCAGCCCCGGGACGCCCAAACGATTCTGTCTTAAGAACCAAGCTGGTTTGCGGGGATCAGCGAGGAAGGGTCAAGAGGGAGGTGAATGGTTATTGGGAAGAGGGGAGGGGTTCCTCCTCTTAAGGCAGTGGCTGAGAGCAGTCCGGGGATGTTGAACAAGTTCTGTACCTGCCATCAGGGGGAGACAGAGGCCAGGCTAACCTTCCTGTCTGGGAAGGGGGACAGTGGTATCCAGGAGTTGATCGCTAGGCCTCCAGGGACACATACCACCCCACCCATGGTCCAAATGGAGACAAGGCCCTTGTGGCCCTACTGCAAGTCAGGGGTAGCCCTCAGGGGCCACCAGCACCCGGTTCACGGTTGGGACTCCACCTCTAGGCTTTGTGGGCAGTGTGCTTCCTGACCACAATCCTCTCTGTTCAGGGGCTAAACTGTGCCCCCCAGAAGAGTAGCTTTCAAATAAAAATCTCATAATGGTCATTCAGGTTTTTAGACTTGCTGTAATCATGCCTGCACTCAGGCCAGAGAGAGAGCCAAAGAAAAAGACGTCACAAGAAGAAGAAGAAGAAAAAAATCAGTCCCTAGGCACAGAGAATGGCGCAGGCAGCGATGCGGATAAAGAACATGCTACTGCTATGGGCATTTCCTTCCTGTTTGAGGAAAAAGTGGAACCAACGCTCAGATCAACGGCATAAGCAGCAAGCCAAAGGCTGAAGAAAAAAATATAACAGCCTGGCTATTTTTATTATTCAGTGTTTCTGGGGCAGGTTGCTTACCACTTCTCTGTGGCACCCAGCTCCCCAATCCCTGCGCTTTGCAGCACCCAGCAGGGTGTAGCTGCAAGTGGGCCACAGAGCCAGGGCCCAGGGAGCCCTAGTTCCAGCACCAGATGGTCAGCAGGGAAGTCAACAGCTCTCCTGGGCTCCAGAACAGCCTGCTGACCATGGCCGAGTCCTCAGGCTCTCCACTCCCTGAATCTCTCACTTCCTGTTCTTGGCATCATCAGCTTCCTCCTCCTCAGACTGACCCAGAACCTGGTGAGAAGGCCATCACCTCTACTCCCCCCTGAGGCAGCAGAGAGTGAGAAGGAAAAGGAGAGAGAGAGTGGGGGGGGGCGGGGGGAGGGGTGTGAAGAAGCAGACTCGTGAGATAGTCTCTTCTGCTAAGAAATGAGACTCAGTGTCAGGCCTCAGCTAGGGCAGGGGCTGGGCATCCTTAAGGTTCCTTTATCCAGGCTACATGCAGTGGCTCAGAGCTTAGAATTGAGCTTTTCCCCCTTGCCTTTCCCCTCTCCATTTCCCTGACCCCAAAACCCTCCTAACCTAAGAGGGTTGTCCCTTCTCCTAAGAGACAAAAACCACAGACTACCAGCTTCTCCCATTTGTCTACCTCCAAAATCTTACCCTGCAGAGATTAGAACATTGCAATGATGTCGCAATTTTT
>NW_006290034.1:7201186-7202137 GCF_000327345.1 Myotis davidii
ACTTAGCCAAACCGGTTTCGGCATGTCGCAATTTTTATGATGGAGAAACTGGGTCTCAGGAGTTTGGTTCCTGGGGGGGAGGATGGAGGTTAATGGGGGGCGGGGGGGAGATGAGGACACATTTGTAATTCCTTAACTAGTAAAGAATTTAAAGATAAAATAAAAGAGTTTGGTTCCGAGTTGGCGTTCACATCCCTCATTCTGTGCAATGGAGAGAATGTTCTCTACCGTTTGTGCCCAATACAGGAGTCCCTAGCTACAAGTGACTATTGAGCACTCGAAACGTGGTGAGTGCCAATGAGAATCTCAATTTTTTAAATTTATTTGATTTCTATTTCTATTTAAATAGAGTTTTATTGACTTCAGAGAGGAAGGGGGAGAGAGAAACATCAATGATGAGAATCATAGATTGGCTGCCTCCTGCACACCCCCTACTGGGGATCGAGCCTGCAACCTGGGCAGGTGCTCTGACCTGGAATCCAACCGGTTCATACGTGGAGCCTCAATCACTGAGCCACACCAGCTGGGCTGATTTCTATTTACATTTTAAAACTGCATAGCAGTTAGTGGCTACAGTATTAGACAATGCAGTTACAGAATCTTCAAGGCTCTAAAGCCCCGAGGGTCTGCGCAATCACACTCAGCGCCCCAACCCGGGAAGCCGCAATCCCTGGGAACTTGGAGGAACCTCTCTGAGCGACCCCAGCCTGCAGAGGGATGCTCACCCTGATCCAACCACTGAAATCGGAGGTCCTCTCGTCCCAGTCCCGGGGACGGGGCTCGGAATTTGGAGGATGAGTGGGCGCGGGGACCGGGAGGAGCGGGAGGTAGGGGAAGGTTAAAGGTCTGTGGTTCCCATCGTCCACCCGCTGCTGGCACGCTGGCTGCTAACTCTGCCTTTCCATAGCCTGGCTGGGGGGCACGGGACGGGGGGCGGGGGGGGACGACGGG
>NW_006290034.1:7202181-7216656 GCF_000327345.1 Myotis davidii
ATTCCACAAAGGAGGCATGAACATACAATGGAGTCAAGGCAGCCTCTTCAGTAAATGGTGTTGGAAAATTGGACAGATGCATGCAAAAAAATGAAACTAGAACACCAACTTACAACATACACAAAAATCCATGGGAGAGAGAGGACAGTTGGGTTGGCAGTGTGGCAGCTCAGGGAGAAATGGGATGCGGACTCCCTGGGAGAAGAGGAAGCTGCATTTGTAATGATGAAAGGGAAGGTTCTTGATGGGACCTGGAGAGGAGGTGTGCTCTCAGAGGAGAGGTCCCCCTAGAAGGTGGGGCGCCCTCTGCCCACAGAGCACCCGTTCCCCAGGGTCTCAGCACCACTGCGCCCTCTGCCCCCTGGGTCTTCTCTGGGCTCTCACTCGGGGGACCCAGGACGCAGAGGTGTGGGTTCTTCCCAGCCGCATCCTCCTGCCTGCCTTCGTCCACCTCCCTTTGGAGGCTGAGGGAGGCCTTAGGAAGAAACGGAGACGCTGTTGGGGCTGGAGCCTCTGAGGCTCAGAGAGCTGGGGGACCACCCCCCGCCCCCCGTCTCGCCCCCTGGAGTGGGAATGGGGGTGAGGGTGTCAGAGCTGAGCCATCTCGGGTGAGTCCAGGAAGCAGGTGTGAGGGGGTAGGAGGTGGCAGCAAAGAGGATTCGGGACCTTGGGGTCTGTCCCACGTGCCCCTTTGAGCAGCATCCTGTCGGATTCTCCTCCCTCCCAAGGCCAGACAGGTGACAGACAGCATTGGTTCTTAGACGCCTCCTACCATCAGCCCAGCTTCCCCCCTGGACAGAGAAACTCCCTCAGCTACTCTTCTGAGGCTCAGCACCCTACACGTTCCCACAGCCTGCAAGGGCCCCTGCAGATTCCCAGGGCACAGGGCAGACTGGCATCTGGGACTCTGCTTCAGTGCTCAGCCCACCCCGTTTCACCCTCAGAAGGGCCAGGGGCTCCCTCGGTCCCTTGCAGCCCCTGAAGCATCTTTCCTACTCGTCCGGGTAGAGTGAGCCTGAGGCCAGTGGATGAACACACAGAAGCTGAAAGCGCCCAGTAAAGGTGAGTTAGGAGGTCATTGAAGGTGGGGGATGGGGTGTAGGGAGACCCAGCACCCTACAAGGGAGCAGCCAGGTCCTGGATTGGGTTTGGCTCTGTGGTTCCCGGCTCTGTGGCTCTGTTTCCCTGGGATTCTCTCCATTTCTAGCCCATCTTCTGGGGTGGATTTGGGAGGCCCGAACCATTGAGGATGGAGGAGGAGAAGGAAAGGGGAGGGGAGCAGAAGCAAGGGGGTGCAGTGGGAATGGGGCAGGCTTCTGGGCTCCCCGGCTGTGCCACCCACATGCTGCCTGGCCTTGGGCAGGTCATTTGACTTGTATTAGCCTCCGTTTCATGTCTTCCTTTTTAAATTTAAATTTGTTTAAATTGAATTGCTAGGTTCAAAACCCAACATGTAACAGGGACAGGGACAAAAATAAGTCTCTCTCTACCTTTCTGTCTCCCAGCCAACCAGTTCCCCTTCTTGGTGACAACCAACGTTATCAGGTTGTTTTGAACGTTTTCAGAGCTAGCTTATGCCTATTTGAACCACACATATACTCCCTCCCTTTTACACATTTTATACACACCGTCCTGCACTTTGCTCTCCCGTCCCCACTTTATGGTGGATTATCGTTAGAGATCTTTACAGGCCTGGCACATAAAGTGTTTACCCATTCCTTTCCCCAGCTGCCTGGATGGGGCTGCATTTGTACAATGCTCCCCGAACCATTTAGCCAGTCCTTGATTGATGACTGTTTAGTGTGTATCTAGGCTTCTTGAGTATCAGTTTGCTCATCTGTAAAATAGGTACAAGTAATTTGACTCTGTAGGACAGCTGTGGAGGATTCAAGACCCTGTTTGGGACGTGCCTGGGTCAAATGCTCCAAAACTGGGAGTCAGCATTATTGTTCCTCCCATGTCACAGCCCTCCCTGGGACCCTGTCTGGTTCACCCTTCAAGGCCCCTCCTAACTGTCACCCCCACAAATCGTTCTAGCAGGACAGTCTCCCTTGCTGCTCCCTTTCCAGCTAGGAAAGCACTCCCTGCTTTCTACAGTGAGTTTGTGCCAAGCTGGGTGATGCCTGGGGACGAGGTGTGCACCCTACCCACCTCCTAGTGCACATGTGAGAGGCACTGGGGCTGGGGTTGCTTGTGCCTGGAGTCGGAGCAAGGTGTGCGCTTCTCTCTGCAGGATGCGTGAGGGGGCCGCGCGGAACTGGAGCACGGGCTGCTGGCTGCGGGCACTCTGCCTGGTCTGGCTGTGGACCCTCCTGGCCTCGGCTTCCTTGCAGCCTCCAACTCCCACAGGTTTGGGGGAGGTGGTGGGACTGGGGAGACGTTTCCCAGGATACTGGAGAGCTGGACACCACCCCACCCCGTTCTACAGCAGGCAGATCTCCTCTGAGGTTGAGTAAAGCCCACAGATTCTAGGGGTTCTGGCTCCTCCTCTGTTCTTCACCCAAGAAACCATGTTCCCCCCCCCCCCCCTTCTGCTGTCCTGGCCGGAAAACGTAGGCAGTGCCATTCTCACCTTCCCCTTCAGGCCAGAAGGTGTTCTGCAGGGAGAGAGGCCCCTGGTGGGGGCTTAAGTCTAGCCTCCTGGCCTAATTCTGTGGTTTTCCTTCTGGGATGGTAAAGCCTGTGTAAGCGGATGATCCTTGCCACACATTGTCAGCCCCAGGCCCTTGCCCTCCTGCAGGAAGCCGGGAGGTGTGGTTGGCGTGGGACTTCATCTTCTGCCCAAGGCCATGAGTGGGATGAGTGTGGCCTCACTAGGGAAGCAGGAAGGACAGGAGCACGGAGGCAGCAGGGAGGGTTCCTCCATTTCCTCCTCCCCTGAGCTGGGAGGAGGGGTGGAGGAGTGCCCAGGTGTGGGGGGGTTCGGGAGAGCAGGGTCACAGGCCTGAGCTGGCCCCCTGATCCTCTGCTGGTCCCTCCAGTCCCCGTGAAGCAAGGCACTTGCGAGGTGACGGCCTCTCACCGCTGCTGCAACCGGAACCGCATCGAGGAGCGCTCCCAGACCGTCAAGTGCTCCTGCTCCTCCGGCCAGGTGGCTGGCACCACGCGGGCAAAGCCCTCCTGCGTGGACGGTGAGTGGGAGGCCGGACTGGCGGGAGGGCCTGATGGGAGAGATAAGAAGGTCTGTCTTTTCGGCCTCGCCATCTGCTGGGGATACAATTTCCTACTCATCTCAGGGTTTCCATGTCAGCTCTCAGATGATGGGGCAACCTCTGGGGGCGGGCAGACGTGACCATCCCATTTCATAGAAGAGAAACCTCCCTCCGGCTGGCACCCACTGCCTGGCACACACAGACGCGCCCCCTCACACGGATCCTCTCACCGCCCGTTAGACTCATCGCCTCATGCTCACTCCTGCATTCTTGGCCTCCTTCCCAGGCCTCCTCCACATGGACCTCTGCCCCCTCTCACATGGACACGTGGGAGCCCCTCATCTGCACATTCCTTCACTCCTGGCCTATTCCCTTCCCCAGGCCCCACCCATGCTCAGTTTCTCACGCTCGAGTGGCAACACTATAAACATGCCCACCTGCTTGTGGACGCCTGCTCTGTGGACCCCTCTGAACGGCTCGCACACTTGCTCACATACACCAAGGGGCGTGTTGGGACTGAGCCTCTCTGCTAATGGCCTGGTGGCTCAGCTTGAGGGTTTTTCTTCGACACGCACCCCCTGCCTTCTCCCCACACTGTCTTTGGTGAGATGCCGGGGTCAGAGGGTTGAGGTTGACACGGTTGTGTGCCCGGGCCTTTCTGGGCAGCCTGAGTAGGGGAAAGACAGGGAACTGCAGGGCTCAAGCCAGCGGTGTGTGCAGGTGGGCACGTCATCCCATACAGAACCCCGCCCCCCGCCCTGACCGCACGCTGTACTCCCGGAGAGCTTAGCGCGCCCCCATTGCTCTGCTCCCACAGCCTCCATCGTCCTGCAGAGGTGGTGGTGCCAGATGGAGCCCTGCCTGCCGGGGGAGGAGTGCAAGGTGCTGCCGGACCTGTCGGGGTGGAGCTGCAGCCGGGGACACAAGGTCAAAACCACCAAGGTACCCACCCGTGGATGCTTCACCCCCTCCCGCTCCCCTTCCACCTGGGAGGGAAAAGGGGGCGCAGGAGCCCTGGGAGATGTCAGTGTCCTAAGGAGGGACCTGCAAACCATGTGGGCACAGCCCCAGACAGCCCCCCAGGTCTGTCTTGACTCTGGGGTTTGGAGCCAGGGCCCCTGTCCTTCTGAGCAAACTTCCTGATGCGTCATCTGCCTTGGTTGCCTCCTCTGCCTGGAGCGAGTTTGCCACCTGGAAAATGGCAGGTCCGCAGGAACAAAGCAGAGAGTTGAGGCAATTATCTAGATAATTCAGAGGGGACGTTGCTGTAGCCACTCTGCCTGGCCACCCCTGCCGCAGACCCCGCCGCACACTCCCAGGATTCCCAGCTCCCCATGGCTCACACCTGCCTTCCTCTAGCCCAGCGGTTCTCAACCTGTGGGTCGCGACCCCTTTGGTGGTCGAACGACCCTTTCACAGGGGTCGCCTAAGACCATCCTGCATATCAGATATTTACATTACAATTCATAACAGTAGCAACATGACAGTTATGAAGTAGCAACGAAAATAATTTTATGGTTGGGTCACAACATGAGGAACTGTATTTAAAGGGCCAGAAGGTTGAGAACAACTGCTAGCCTAATTGCCTTGCGGGGCTGTGACCCGGGAGAATTCATGGTTCACAGAGCAAGCGGTAATGAAGATGTTATCAGACTCGTGAGCAAGTCCATGTGGGTCACGGTAAACCAGTCCGTAGCTCTGTCATCGCCATTTGTACAAATGATGGTACCATGGGGCAAGCCAGAATTCTGTCTCTGCCTTCCCCGGTCACTCCCACACACAGCAAACAAACAAACAAACAAACACACACACAGGAGGGAAGGCTGCCTTCAGGGTTCCGAATGAGCAACATTTTCAGAGCACAGAACAGAGGGAGCTACAGCCTCCATATAAAGAAGAGCTCCCCATCTCCAGGCAGGCAAGGAGACAGCCATTCTGAGAATATTCAAGACCAGAAGACAGGGACGCCCTCCCCACAGAGCTGGTAACATTGTCACTATATCTTTTTTTAAATCCTCACCCAAGGATATGTTTTTTAAATTGATTTTAGAGAGAGAAGAAGGAAGAGAGAGAGAAAAAAACAAGCAAAAAACATGGATGTGAGAAAGAAGCCTCGATCGGTTGCCTCCCATCCATATCTTCCCTGGGGATGGAACCCCCAAGCTGGGTCTGTGACCTGACTGGGAATTGACCTCTCAACCTTTTTTGGTGTGTGGGACAATGCTCCAACCAACGAAGCCACCAGGCCCAGCCTGTCACATCCTAAGGTTGTGTTTGTAGGGCTGCGGATCTCTGTACCTGCAATTTCGGTAACTAATCGGAAGCTCCCTGTGTGGTAAGAGGAGCCTCACTTACGTTTGCACGGGCCACCCCGCCATGCTTTCCCAGGCTGGGAAGGGGCGGCAGCAATGACCCGCATGACCTGCATATCCTGGGAGTGTTCGTTCCCTTCTCTAACCTTCTCTCCTCACTTGCTCTCTAGGTGACACGGTAGTTCTTGGGGTCATGGCCTCGGCAGAACAGCTTGACTGAGCCGTGGACGGAAGCATGGTATCCAGTTATCAGCCGGCAAGTCTGGAGGTTCGCTTACCTGGACACACGTCCCAGGTCAAAGGCCACACCCCCTTTCCCAGGGGCGTTTCAGTTGAGCTGCTCAGCGGATATGGACAAACCTCCAGCCACAGACCTAGTGTTGCGCTGGGCTCTCCGGGTCACGATACAATACCTGCCCTCAAGGCGTGTCCAGTCAAGTCGGAGAACTGACGAAAGACGCTTTAGATCATAAGCATGTGGTAGCAGACTGTGGCTTCTGGGCCATACGCTGTGGGCATGTTGGGGGTGTGGGACTGAGACTCCCACAGCTCTGCAGCCACTGCCTGGTCACAGGGCACAAAGACAAGAGGTCACATTGACCACCCACCGCTTCTCTCCCTCACATGGGTCCAAATCCCCAGTGCACTGCTAACGTGTTGAAGGAAGACACGTGTCCCTCTGCAGACTGGCTGCACAGCCTTTGCCTGGGACTGGCTTGACTTGCGGAAGAGACGCAGAGATGAAGCCAAACTTTCCAGCGGAGCTTCTGCAGACATGGGGCCCAGTTTGGGCTGTTGGTTGTTGGGCTAGGGATGGACCGGACCTTCAGATCACTGCCGTCCAAACACCTCGAGTTTTTGCTTGTTTGAACAGGTGAGGAAACAGTCCCAGAGGGGTGAAGTGACTTGCCCAAGGTCTCACAGCTTGGGCCTCCAACTCTCTGACTACTGACCTTTTCACTTGGCCTGGATATGGGATTCCCACTGGCCTTCTATGTTGCTTCTTTTTTTTTTTCCAGAGAGTAAGGGCGAGAGAGAGAGAGAAACATCAATGATGGGAGAGAATCATTGATCGGCTGCCTCCTGCACATCTACTGGGGATTGAGCCTGCAGCCCAGGCATGTGTCCTTTACGGGAATCGAACCCGGGACCACTCAGCCCTCAGGTTGACGCTCTAGCCACTGAGCCAAGCCGGCTAGGACCCATGTTGCTTTTATCTCTGGAAGAGGAACCTTCAAAGACCTGGCTGGACAGCAGCAACATTTCTCTCGGGAAATGCTGCAGCAGTAATTTTTTTACCGAGGTCACTGCTCTCCTCCCTGAAATGATCCAGATTGCCGACACACCTGGATGTGGGGCCACTGGATCCCCACTCTGCCCTCGGGCCCCATGACAGCCCAGAGGCACCGAGCCCAGCTACAGCTGCGGCACTGAGCTGGCAGCCCTGCTGCCCACTCTGACCCATCTCTTCCAGAATCCTTAGGCTGTACCTCTCGGGCGCTAAGAGAGGGTCTGGGTGGGGTCCAGGCTGGTCAGCCCTTCAAAGGTCCTGCTGGGCTGGGTGGAACCTTTGCCCAGGGTTCCCGGGTAGACACACAGGCTTCAGGGACTGAGAGCCGGGCGACTTGGGTAGCTCATCAGTAAGACAATTCCAGGCTCAGCTGGGATGACTGGGATGCAGAGTGTGGGGGGCCTGGAGAGGAGGGGTGTCAGTACCCGCGGAGAGGGGTGGACAGTGCTGAATTCTGACCCTCAGGCGATGGATTGGGCTTGAGTTTCAGTCCCTGCCTGCTTCTCTCCCTCCCTCCCTCCACCCTGTGCAGTAGGACTAAGACTGCTCATCCCACTCCAGGGTTTATGTTCTTGTTTTTAGTTTGTTTTGTTTGGGGTAATGGGATGAACAATGATACCAGCTTCTCACTAGACTGTACATATCAGAATTCTGACGACTGAAGCGACTAAAGCTCTGCGCACAGTCGTCACGTCACGGGTGAAGTGGTCAAGGGGTAGGTCAAAGGTCATCACCTTCAAGGCTGGGGAGTGGATCAGGGTTAGCAAACTTTCTGGAAAGGCCCAGGTGATAACTATTTTAGGCTTCACAGGCCACAAAAAGTCTCTTTGGTATATTTTCCTTTGGTGTTTCTTTATTTGTTTTGTTTTTTAAAAAAGAACTTTTTAAAACGTAAAAACTATTCTTGGCCTGAGGGCTGTGCAGAACCAGGCCCCAGGCTGTTTTTGGAAGGTTGCCAGCCCCAGCGGACCTGTGCAGGCGGGCCAGCTCTCATCTCCGCAGCCTAGGTCTTCTGCCCAGGCTCCTGGCCTGCCTCCCGTGCAGCCGCAACCTGAGCAGGAGGTCTGGGTCGGGTTTTGTTTTCCTTCTAATGCTTCCTGAGAGGTCGGGGAGTGAATTATTTAGGCTACAAATGAGACAGCTTTAGCAGAGTCGGACAGGAAGAGCCTGCCCTCCCGGAGGCCAGGGTGTGGGCTTCTCCACGCCCCACCCCTGAGACTGTGCCTGGGAGGGAGGGAGCGGGCTCCGGCCCTGTGCCCATCTGCTGTGTCCACAAGCTGCTGGGCTTTGAGCTAACGGGAAGCCCCATCCCAGCCCTTCTGCACCCCCCTCCCCCCCACAGACCCCCTGCAAATGACACAGGCTTCATTAATGTGGGGTAGGGACTGGTTGGGCGGGGGGTTGGGGGGGTGAACTTTACTGGTGACATTTACCAAAGTCATGAACTCAGTGAACATTATAATTTGCTGATTAAAATTTTAATGCTTGTCTTAAGGTCAGAAAACACCAGAGAATGTCAAACACTGGATGCAGAGAAGTTGACAGAAATAGGAGAGTTGGGGAGTGGCAAGCCAGGGCTGCTGTAGTTGAGGGGGGTGGTCAGGCTGCCTGGGGATGGGACACGTGCTCCTGAGGGAGCTGAGTGGGGTGTCCAGGTGTGGGGAGGTAGGAAGAGCTTGGACTTCAGAGGGAGGCTGGCCTGGGCTAGCATCTCGCAGTGTGGCCTGGGGCACAAGGACCCTGCCTGGTACAGAATTAGTGTCATGGATTGAGAGCAAAGTGTGTAACCTCTTCTCGTGCAGCAGGCACGCAGGAAACAGCTATTGCTGTGGCGTGTCTGTGATTGCTGGGCTGAGTGGGGGCACAGACCTGCATGTGAGGGTTTGGAGCAGAATCTGTGTCGTGGCTGAGGGGTAGGGAAATGCCTAGGGTGGGAGGGTGAGTGTGGGGCGCGCGGCTGTGTGTCGCTGGAGCTATGAGCGTCTGGGAGGCCATGACCTCTCTGTAGGTGAGGTTGTCCGCAGGCTCCGTCCTTCTTGTAGAGGCCTCCAGACAAGCACGGGAGGAAACCAGAGGGGCCTCCTCCAGGGTCGTCTGGGACGGGGCACCCCTTCCTCTGCAGCAGCAGCAGCAGCTTGCAGGCCCCGACTCCGTATTCCAGACATTGCTTCCGTGCCTTCTGTCCCCGGTGACTCGTTAAAAGACTTCAAAGGAGAAACTTCAGACTGGAGACCTCGCTTGCCATCCACATTTTTTAACATTGAAGATATAACCGTACAGAACGTGTCTGTGAATGGTAATTAGCCCCTTGAGAGGCAGAACAAAGAGGAGAGAAGAGAGAGACAGTGAGCGGGAGAGGGCCGTTGAAATGCTGCCTGGATAGCAGGGGGAGGGGCGCTACGCCGGGAATTCTGCAAAATAACCTCAAGGATACACAGGCCCCATGAAGGCGATAGAGTAACAAGGACAAGACCTGATCTCAGAGAGGAGTAAGTAGGGAGAGAGAGGGAGCCGGTGTGGGAATTTTCCTTCTCGGAGGTAAATGAAGTGGCTGGGGTGCCCCCTGCACAGAGTCAGCAGAGACCAAGATGGGGTACGATAGGCACCGGAAGTATGGGGTGTGGCCCGAGGCTGGTGGTGCAGGCTCCCACCCCTGATCTTTCTTCCTGGCAAGCACTCACCCCAGCCACTTGCATCTGAATTCCTATTTTAATAAGAAGCACAAAAATGCATCTTTATTCAGTGCCAGGTCCATTTGTAAATACTGCCTTATTTCATTCTAACAAGATCCATATGAAGTAAGTACTTAGGAAATATCTCCGCTTTATAGATAAGGAGATTGGACGTCAAAGGTCACATCCAGGTCTGTCTCCTGACAGTGGACCAAGCTGCTTCTATGGCTTGGGTATTGCAAGTTTAGTTTGTTGTTTTCGAATGATTTCAATTTCCATTTTCCCTCCTGATCACCATGTAAATACATGCTCACTGAAGGGCATTTTAAATATACAGTTACAGAGAAGAATAGAAAAATAATGTCTAATTTGTAGTGATCTCTCTTTATATTTTCTTCATGGCTTTGATAATTATTGTAATGAGATGCCCTCTTAGGAATTCTTTCAACTCTAAGAAACAGACAATGTGGCTACCAACACGGAGAAAAGAGGTGTTTAAAAAATAGGTTTATTTTTCTTGTCTATCAGGATCTCTGGAAGTGGGCCGGTGCCTCTGTTAATTTAGGCCCAGCAATGGATTGACACCTTGAAATGCTCTTAGCTTTTGCCTCATGGTTACAAAATGGCCTCTGCAGCTCCGAAAATCACAGCCAGGTTCCAGGCAGTGAGAAGAGAACACGCTTTCCCAGAGGCTCCTGCCAGACTTTGGTTTGCAACGCCTGGGCCATAACTGAGTCACAAAGCAACTCGTATCTTTAAGGGAGGCTAGGGGGAAAAAAATGTGTTTCTCCACACTCTCTATTTGAAGTGGATTCGGGCCCCAGAGAGGAACTAAAACGCAAGCCTCTTTTCCAGGGTGGGGCATTCATGCTTGCTTTGGTTTCAGAGGTGTGGGTGAGGCAGAAAGATACAGCTTCGGCCCTGTGAAACAGCCCTCTGAAATTTGCACACCAACCCTCTTCCGGGAGGAGAGCCATTAGATTCACGCGAGCCTCGCTATGGACACCCCCATCGTCAGGGCCTCCTTAAGGGCATGCACACCAGGTGCCTCCTGTTCCAGACCTGTGGGTCCCAGGGATGCCCTGTGACTCGAGGCTTTGCCTCACTCTCCCTCCACCTTGCCCGGGTTTGATGCTGCCTCCTCCCTGGTCCTGAAGGGCACGAGGAAGTCACACCTGCCTGTCACGTGCGTTGTCTGTCCAGCGCTAGGCTTCCGTTCTCCTGGGATTGCCATTGCCTGAGTGCTGCTTCCCCTCCACTCCCAGCCTCATGCTTTGGGGAGCGCTGCCCAGCTCCTGCAGAACCACACGGGCCCAGCCAGATGTGACCGGTCCAGAGGCCAGCATCCCCTGCATGTCATACACTTGAATTGGCTCTTGATGGACAAGTAATAGCTGATGTTTACTGAGCACTGTTCTAAGCATTTTAGTGATACTGACTTCATCCTTCCCCCAATCGGATGGATTATACACTGTTACAAGTCTAAGTTGCAGATGAAGTTTCAGCGACATGTTCAAGTTTACTCAGCCAGAAAGCAGCAGAACCAGGATTCAAACCAAGGTAATCTGGGGTCCCCTCCGCCCATTCCCCTTATCAAGTTTCAAACAGGCACAAAGGCAGGCAGAAGAGCATAATGAATTCCCACACACTCATCACCTAAATTTAATAGCTGTTAACATTTTGCCACAATTGCTGCATCTTTTGTGTGTGTGTGTGTGTGTAAAATCTCGAATAGATAAGGACTTTAAAAAATAACATTGCCAGCCCTAGCTGGTTTGGCTCAGTGGATGGAGCTTCAGCCTGCGGACTGAAGGGTCCGGGTTCGATTCGGGCAAAGGGCACATGCCCGGGTTGCAGGCTCCATCCCCAGTGGGGGGGGTGTGCTGGAGGCAGCCGATCAATGATTCTCTCTCATCACTGATGTTTCTATCTCTCTCTCCCTCTCCCTTCCTCTCTGAAATCAATAAAGAAATCTATTTTTAAAAAATAACATTGCCAGTAGCATAATCGCACTCAACTAAATTAACAGTAATTTCTCCATATCATCCACTGCTCAGTCCATGTTCAATTTGTTCTGATTGTATAAAACATGTTTTTTTACAGTTCTTTTATGCAAATGAGGATCCCAAGTTTACATATTGCATTTGGTTGATACATCTCCTAAGTCTCTTTTAATCGGTAACATCCCCCTTCCTTTTTTTTGGTTTTTTCTCAAAAAGCCATTAATTTGTGGAAGCAGCACCGTCATTCCGCGTGCTGGAGCTGACTGTATGCTGCTGGCGTGGCTAATGTGGTTAATGTGTGACTCTACTGTAAACCAGCACTTGGATCTGGAGTGGTGATTCCTGTAGAGGTGCTGCTGGTGCTTCTCTGTTGCCCCAGGCGCTCATGTCTGTGTGCCAACATTGGCATCCCGCTGCCCGAGGACTTTAGTTGCACCGTGAAGTGCACGTACCTGGGCTCTGGGCGAGTTGGGAATGCAGGAGAATCGATGTCCACAGAGGCAGCCCTCAACCAGCGGGCCAGGAGCCGGTGGGGAAAGGCCCAGCCTCCTCCTGCTTCTGTTGGGGTGACCGACATTTATCCTCCCCTGCCCACGTTCTCCAGGGAGGTGCAGTTGTGTTGCCACAATGCACCCGTCTCGCTCTCCCGTCCCCTACTGGCATTTTCTGGGGTCACCTCCCAAATAGAGCACCTCCCCCAGGAGTCCCAGTCTCAGGATCTGCTTCTAGGGTTACACAAACCGAGACAGATGCTGCTTCACATTGTTTTGAATGAACACCTCAGATGCACTCGCCGTGTTCCAGGCACAGTGCCGGGTGCTGGCAACACAGAGAACACCTCGCTGGGTGCCTGCCCTCGAGGCGCTCACACTCACATGGAAAAGCACGGTCTAGAGTAGTTAGAACCCAGCGGGTTCGGCGCTCACGTGTTCACCTCCACTTTACACTTTTCATCTCCATTTCACAAACTGAAGGGGCGGTTTGCCACGCCCGGTAGGTGACATGACCAGGACACCCGTTCAGGCCTGTGTGACTCTGCATAGCATATTTTTTTCTCCTTTGGGTGACCAGATGTTCCTGTCTATTTCATCTCCTGGTGCTGAAGTCTTCTCCATTGCTGATGTTGCCGACTTCGTCATGAGCTCATTCTGTCTCACCCGGACCATTGAAATGTCCTCCTCACTGGCCTCCTGGCCTTGCTGCCTCCAATGCGGCTTCGATGCTGCCCAGGCGAGCTCGGAAAGCGAGAAGCAGGCCGTGCGTTCCCGCCCAGCGGGATGAGAGCCACGCTGCTCGGCCAAGACGCTGAGGCTTTTCATGGCCTGACCCTGGCCTACTGTTCTGGCCTCATCATCGAAGGCACATCCCACCTCCAAACTTCAGCGAGTCCAGGGCCACTAAATCCCTTCAGGTCCCCAAACTGACATCGGACAAGTTTCTGAACTACACTGGGCCTCACCTGCAAGAGGGAGGTAACAATAAAACTACTCACAGAGCCCTTGTGAGCATTCAGCGGAAGATTGTATACGCTGTGAAGCCCTTAGGATCCTGCCTGGCATGTTCGCACACCCAACAAACGTTGTTGACTTTAACGTTGTTAATGTTGGGATGCCTTCTTCCCCTTTTGCTTCCCAAGCTCTACTTCAAGACATCGCCAGTAGAATAGGCCATGGCCTCCGTGTGTCCCCACTGTGCAGAGGTTGACAACATTCTGTTCACTCATCAGTTAACCTGTCTGTCTCCCCCCTGAACCGTAAGGCCCTGATTACAAAGACTGTGTCTCATTGATCTTGTTTCCTAGAACTGAGCACAGTGCTGGTTCCTGGTGCCTAGTTATCGTCTGGCAGGTGGATGAATGAATGAGTGAATGAATGGCCAAGGGAACCACCGTCTCTCCCAACCTTGGCCTGGGATCCTCCCACTGCTCCTGGGTACGTGTGCCTCTTACTCCTGGTCAAGAGGTTGCTAATCTCTTGTCATCCCTGCTCCCCAACAGGCGCTCCCCCCCACTGCCCACCCCCCTCCCCTAACATCTGGCTCTGCCTGACGAAGGGCAGGATTACTGATGCCTCTCATACAGCGCGGACAGTGAGAGCCCACCCACAGCTGTTTGGGTTTTATCAGAGGCTTTGGTGAGCCACGCCTGGAGAGGGTATTTCCAGATGGGATATTCAGACGGGCAGCAGCCTACCCACGGGTTTGTTTGGCCTCCTCTGTCTCTATTTATTTCCAGGCATGAAGGCAGCAGATGGGAGCCAGTTGAGGGAGCCGGCATGACAAAGGGGTCCAAGGACGCATTCTTTCCTCTCAGAGCAGATTATTCGTGTCTGGGAAAGGCGGAGCCAAGCTGCACTGCAGGCCTGCAGGCAGTGAAGGGCTTCCTGTGAATAACGAATAATCGCATTAATAGGACCAGAGCCTTCCAAACTCAGTTGCCTGTTCTCTCCAACTCGGCTGCGTGGGGGCTATTGCTGGGTGCTCAGGGCCACTGCTCCCCGCCTCCCCCACCTTCTGAGGCCCACCTGGCTTCCTTATTCTGACTCTGACCCTAGGGATTGGCCTAAGGGTTGTCTCTGTGGAAAGACAATGGCTTGGAGTCAGGATGGGACCTTAGTGTAGGTCCTGGCACCCCCATGATCTGCTGTGACTTTGAGCAAGTCATCACTCTTTTCTAGGCCTCAGTTTCCTAATTTATACAGTGGGACCCACAGTCTCAGCCGGGTGCCCCTCCCGTGGCTGCTGTGAGGGGGAATGTGATTGTGAAAATTACCTGTTTACTGGTCTGATCCTCCCACTCCATGCTCCACGGATCAGCGGCCTCCCGCATGCCCCATCCTGGGGACCTAGCCCGCCACCCGGGCATGTGTTCTGACCGGGAATCGAACCGTGAACTCCTGGTTCATAGGTCGAAGCTCGACCACTGAGCCAGGCTGGCCAGGCATCATTATCTTATTTAATCTTATACCAATTGCTGACAAGAACAGGTGAAGTGGGAAAACCAAGATCCTGGTGGGGGAGGGACGGTCCCAGGTACACACCATGGGA
>NW_006290034.1:7216668-7218760 GCF_000327345.1 Myotis davidii
CGTTATCTTATTTAATCTTATACCAATTGCTGACGAGAACAGGTGAAGTGGGAAAACCGAGATCCTGGTTGGGGAGGGACGGTCCCAGGTACACACCATGGGAAACAGCTCCAGCACCCATTTCTCTGGTTCCTCTGCACTCCTAATTCTTTGTGTGCTGTTCCCCCACGCAGATGCTGTTCCCTTTATTAACTGCTACTTCAACTCGGGTGCAGTGGCAGCTCCTTCTGGCACCCTTTCCTGCCTCTCTAACCCGGGTTAGGAGTCTCCGTGCACTCCTCTCTGCATCGTGAGTTTGCTTCTCTTACAGCACAGATCTGGGGTTATGGGGGGCGTGGGGGGAGGCTGTCCCTCTGGGCTGGAAGCTCCCAGGGCAGGGCCATCTCTACGTCTGTGTACCCAGCACATCGGGTTGGAAATGTCTGATGAAGGAACGGAAAGTGGTTAAGTGGTTTGTTTGAGGCCACTCAACTAGGATAATAAACCTAAAAGCCAACATTTTCAAAAGGCTGAATAAATGCACTATGAACCCAGGTTTTCGCTAAGTATTTTCCACGGTCTCATACCAGGTCCTGATCAAGTGCTGCGCTCTCTCCATTGCCCTCCCGGGAGTGCCTGTCTCCCATGGAGCCAGTTACCGCGGTGGGCAGTGGAGCCCTGCCTGCTGCGGAAGAGGGGGTGTATGTCGGGGAGGGGGTCTCGGTGCTGCCCTACCCTGTGGTCATTTGCCCAGGGCTACTCCTGGGGCCTCCCACTCTCTGGTGCTTCCTGTTTGCCAGGCACGCAGATGTTCCAAATGGCAGCCTTGGGTATGTGGAGGTGGGTGGCCTGGGCTTGTGGGCCGGGCCTGGGCAGGGTCCATCAGGCTGGGGTTCAGCCCACCTCAGTGTCATTTGAGCTTCATCCTCACCTTCTGTGAAAGAGAGGTGACAGCCCACCTCCCCAGCTGGGCTGTGGGGAGGGTGGAGGAGAGGAAGGCCGGCGGCACCACTTGGCACGGCGGAGGGGATGGTGAAGATTGACAGTCATGGCTAGTGACAAGTCCTGCTCTCCTGTATGTAAGGAGAGGTTTAGAAATCCGGTGCCGAAGGAATCGCTGGGCAGGTGACTCCTAGGGAGGATGGCTTCAGGCTTGTATCTTTTTTAAAAAAATGTATTTTATTGATTTTTTACAGAGAGGAAGGGAGAGAGATAGAAACATCGATGAGAGAGAAACATCGATCAGCTGCCTCCCTCAATCTCCTACTGGGGATGTGCCTGCAACCAAGGCACACGCCCCAGACCGGAATCGAACCAGGGACCCTTCAGTACACAGGCTGACGCTCTATCCACTGAGCCAAACCGGTTTTGGCCAGACTTGTATCTTGATTACATTTCTGAGTCACCCCATTACTGGCCAGTTCACACCCAACCCACGCCCTGAGCCCTGAGAGGAAAAAGCACTTTCATCTCCGTTAGAACCTTTGGTTCAATTATGACTCCCCTGTGGGCAGGAACTGCGGGGAAGAGAGGAGAGCATGAAGGGTGCTTACGCATTGGCAGGAGGGAAGGGAAGGGCAGGGCAGGATGTGGTAGGGACCAGACGAAACTCGGCCCCAGTGGATGCCGATCATTGAAGGAATGGCCTGTGTGATTCCCACGCCTCCACCTTTGAAGATCTAGAAGTTTCAGAGAGTGGGAAGCGGAAAGGAGAATGAAGGCCAGGGCTAAGAAAGGCACACAGGCCCGTGTGGATTCTGCTCCTTCCCCGTCACTGGCCAAGGCTGCTGGCAGTACATTCAGCGAATCTATTTGACGCTAATCTTGTTCGCTGGGCAGGTGACTCCTAGGGAGGATGGCTTCAGGCTTGTATCTTTTTTAAAAAAATGTATTTTATTGATTTTTACACTGGGCAGGTGACTCCTAAGGAGGATGGCTTCAGACTTGTATCTTTTTTTAAAAAATATATTTTATTGATTTTTTTACAGAGAGGAATAGAGAGTTAGAAACATGGATGAGAGAAAAACATCGATCAGCTGCCTCCTGCACACCCCCTACTGGGGATGTGCCCACAACCAAGGTACATGCCCTTGACCGGAATCAAACCTGGGAC
>NW_006290034.1:7218879-7222795 GCF_000327345.1 Myotis davidii
CCCTGAGAGGAAAGCACTTTCATCTCCGTTAGAACCTTTGGTTCAATTATGACTCCCCTGTGGGCAGGAACTGCGGGGAAGAGAGGAGAGCATGAAGGGTGCTTACGCATTGGCAGGAGGGAAGGGAAGGGCAGGGCAGGATGTGGTAGGGACCAGACGAAACTCGGCCCCAGTGGATGCCGATCATTGAAGGAATGGCCTGTGTGATTCCCACGCCTCCACCTTTGAAGATCTAGAAGTTTCAGAGAGTGGGAAGCGGAAAGGAGAATGAAGGCCAGGGCTAAGAAAGGCACACAGGCCCGTGTGGATTCTGCTCCTTCCCCGTCACTGGCCAAGGCTGCTGGCAGTACATTCAGCGAATCTATTTGACGCTAATCTTGTTGGAAGAACTTACTGGAATTGTTCACTGCGGGAGATCATCAGATTTGTGTAAATTCCACAATGGTCTGCAAAGGCTTCATATATCTTGACAGATACGGTCTGTAAACTGCTTGTGCTCTGGTCTTGAGAGAGGAGAGGAGAGGGTGGGCTGGAGGGGACCAGTGGTGTAAGGCCCCAAGAGGTGCACAGACCCGCTTTCTTCGCTGGACCCCCACTCACAGACCCTCATTCCCCTTCTCCTGGTGGCCTGGCTCCAAAGCTGCTAGGCTTCCCCTGGGTTGGGAGGTAGGAATCTCTTAAGGATGAGGGGGTAGCTACTCCCCACTTCCCCAGATCTAATTGTCCAATAATTCCTGGCCCAATAAGCCAGAGGTTCTCAACCTGTGGGTCGCGACCCCTTTGGGGGTCGAACGACCCTTTCACAGGGGTTGCCTAAGACCATCAGAAAACACATATATAATTACATATTGTTTTTGTGATCGACCACTGTGCTTTAATTATGTTCAATTTGTAACAATGAAATTGGGGGTCACCACAACATGAGGAACTGTATTAAAGGGTCGCGGCATTAGGAAGGTTGAGAACCACTGCAATAAGCCAATAGTATTACCTTTTATAATCATTGTAGTCCCTGTAGCAACAAACTTGGTTCTTACCAGTATGTTTATAGTTTTCAATTACTAATAGAATTATTTCCTGCTTACATTTTAAAGTCATAGAAATACTTATTCTATGCAATTTCTTGTGCCTAGAAAACGTGCCATGAATAACAACCATAATAAGTAAGCATAATACACAGAAACAGCGGGTTTTTATTTATTTATTTGTTTATAATAATAGGAACTGGATTCTTGGAGCAAATGGTGGGAGGTCAAAGGTAAAAGGCAGAATGCTATGATCTGGGAGGGCAACAGGGCAGTTTGTAGAATGATGAGTTCTGGAGGGCACGCCTTTATATTTTATTTATGCTGACATGCAACCACCAATCTCCTTTCCCCAAACAAACAAGAGACAGATCCAACTCCAATCTAACCCAAGCCTAAACAAGCACATCATTTCATCATAAAATACAATCTATGTGGCCCACCATCAGACTCTAGGAATTTGGGCATGTGTGTGGTTAAGGATCTAAGAAACAGGGGAAGGAGACGGGTCCTCAAGGGGATGGGCTCTGAGACGAGAGGCTGGTCATGAGCTCAGGGGAGGACAGCTAAGGTTTCAGAGAGGTGGAGCAGATGGAAACCTAAGAGTCACTGCAAAGAGAAAAGCCATCCAACTCGATGTCAGATCACGTATGGGGTGGGGGAGGGGAGGGCTGAGGAATGATAACGTACAAACTGTAGGAGTGTTAGCTTGGGGACTAGAAAATGGTGGTATGATGGGGAGAAATGGAACTGTTAGGAAGAGGGACATTTAGTTGGATGAGAAGATACATTCAGTGGCAGTGACCTTGGCACAACTAACTGGAATGTCCTGCATTAGTGAGAGGCATGGGACTGGACTGAGCAATCATGGCAGAAGACAGAGACTTAAGAATTATTCACATCAGGAACATTTAGGGAGCCCCTGAGCGTGCCAGGAATTCAGGCAACTGCCAGGTGTAGGGGTGCCTGGGACCATAGTCAGAGGATGGCACAGATCTGTGTTTCAGTCCCACTTTGTGCATGACCTTGGGAAAGTCATTTCATGTTTTTAAACCACAATTTTCCCATCTTAAGAAAGGGAATGAATGTATCTGGCACATAATTATCAGTAATAAAGGGCCCTGGCTGGTATGGTTTGGTTGGTTGGTTGGAGCATAGTCCCACACAACAAAAGGTGGCCAGTTCGATTCCTGGCCAGGGCACATGCCGGGTTGTGGGCTCGATCCCCAGCAACAGATCAATGATTCTCTCATCATTGATGTTCCTATCTCTCTCCCCCTCTCTGAAATCAATAACAATATTTTTTTTTTTTAAAAAAAGAGAAGTTTTGACAAACCAGAGGGAAGATTGGATGACACCACTAGGCCACACCTTCCATGAGTTTTGATAAACCAGAGGGAGATTGGATGACACCACTAGGCCACACCTTCCATCCACGCACGATTTATTTCCTGAGGCCAAAGTACCCAAAGCCTCCTACCTTGTTCCTTGAAGCTAATGTCCCTTGGGCTGACACCGAAGCAAGATGTATTAATACCCACGATGGGTGATCAGCCTTCAATAAGTAATGCCGGTTGTTCTAATGTACCTGGCATGAAATATTCAGAGCTATCAATGAGTTTCAATTTAAATAGTCACCAGGGCTTCCGTCCAAATCAGTGGTGAGCTTACGCTCTATCATCTTTTCTTGCACAGATCAGATGTGGAGTGAAGGCGGAGAGTTCCAGGAAAAGGCATCAGTGGCTGACCCTGGGCAGGCCCAGGCGGTGCAGGAGGATGTGATCGGGAAGTGACCAGGGTCCTCACCTGGGCCAGGACTCCTGCCCTGGCCTGGCCCTGGCTACACTGAAGGACTCAACTGGTCATGGGAAGCCAGGTCGGAGCATTATGGGATGTCTTCCCCGGCCCCTGACTGTAAGCATTTAAAATGCATCCACTCTCTCTCGAGGCTTTATAGGAAAGCGGGGGACTCGGGATGGCCAGGTAGAGTGGGAGTCACATTCCCAGGCAGTGGGACCTCCACAGGAAACGTCGGCTGGTGGAGATTTGAGAAGGCCACGCTCAGATAGCCTGTGGACAGGGAGGTGGTTGACACATCTGTAAATCACGTCTGCTCAGGAGCTGTGGTCCTGACTGGCAGGTGGTGAGCTGGGGAGAATCTGAAGGGTGAGCTGACAGTAGCGAGCCATTCTGGAGCTAGTGGGGCGGCCCTGCTTCCCGCGTCTTGTTTTTCTGACGCTGTCTCCCTAAGGGAAGGCCGGAGAACCACATCCGTGCTGTGGTGTGGATGACTGGTGAGCACTCTGCCTTCTGGAGTTAAACATTCACTTGCATCTGAATGACGCCCAGGAGGGGGGCCGCAGGAGTGCTGTCCCCAGGAGGCTTTCCTCCAGGAAGGAGATGGGGGGCGGGGCAGGCAGGACTCCGCATGCCACAGCTCTGTCCAGTCCTAGCAAAATCGCGACTTGAGGCCACTCGTGCTCTGCTCTTCCAGGTCACACTCACCTCCCTTTCACCAGAATGCGGTTCTCAAAGAAACAAAAATAAGTACTTATGCCCGGCCAGCGCGGCTCAGTGGTTGAGCATGGACCTATGAACCAGGAGGTCATGGTTCTATTCCCGGTCAAGGGCACAGGCCCAGGTTGCAGGCTCCATCCCCAGTGTGGGGCTTGCAGGAGGCAGCCGATCCATGATTCTCTCTCATATTGATATTTCTCTCTCTCTCTTGCTCCTCCTTCCTCTCTGAAATCAATAAAAACATATATATATACACACATATATTAAATAATAATGATAATAATAAATAGATAAATAAATGAGCCCTGGTCGGTGGCTCAGGCAGTTGCAGCGTCATGGGCGTGCAGGGGTCTCAGCCCAGCCTCTGCCCGCAG
>NW_006290034.1:7223128-7226281 GCF_000327345.1 Myotis davidii
TAAAATAGACCGAGAAGAAAAGAATGAGAGCAGAGGACTTGGAAAGGTATATGCTTGCAGAGATGGAATGGATATAATCTGTGAATTTTAGTGAAAGTAAGAAATGGAGAAGATTGAATCCAAGACACAGCTGATATTTTTAGTGGTGTGAACCTACAAACTGTATGACATAATTCAGAATAGAGGAGGAGGAACGCCTTGAGGAAATGTCAGCACAATACTGCGGACATTGCTCAGACAAGAAGGACAGGTGGAGAAGGATACAGAGAAGATAAATGGTGATAGAAGGAGACTTGACTTGGTGTGGTAAACAGGCAATACAATGCACAGATGATGTATTGTAGAGTTGTATACTGTACCTGAAACCAAATAATTTTATTAACCAATGTCACCACCAAAAAATTCAATAAAGAAGAGTGACTACAAGAAAAAAAAAGGAAGTTGCTAAGATCTTAAAAGTTCTCATCACAGAACATTTAAATATGTAAGGTGATGGACATGTTAACTAAGTCTCTTGTGTAATCATTTTATAATATGCACGAGGTTGGAAACACGGAGAAGGGAGACTACAGAGGGGCCACATGTTTGTGGGCACTGAATGTGCGACAGGGTATCTTACAGCTAGCAGGGTGTGTTGTTTTTTTGGGGGGGGGGAGCCTGGGGAGACAGATTTTATGCTAAGCACTTCACCTGCATCCTCAGGACCCCCCCTGTGAAGTAGATTTTATTAACAAATAAGGAACCTGAACCCGGCCAGGGCTTATTTATTTATTATTTATTATAATTATTATTTAAAAAGTATTTTTGTTTCTTTGAGAGCCACATTCTGGTGAAAGGCAGGTGAGTGTGACCTATGTTAATACATATCCCTCAGTGGATAGAGTGTCCGCCTGGGGACTGAGGGTCCTGGCTTCGATTCCGGTCAGGGCACATGCCCGGGTTGCGGGCTCCATCCCCAGTAGGGGGCGTGCAGGAGGCAGCTGATCAATGATTCTCATCATTGATGTTTCTATCTCTCCCTCTCCCTCTCTGAAGTCCATAAAATGTGTATATAAAAAAAACAATAAGGAACCCGAAGCTCAGGTTCAGCAAATTTCTAGAAGTCACAGTGCTTAAGGGAGAAGGGCCCAAAGTGCCTCCAAGCAGGTTAGCTGGAAAAACAGCAATAGGGAAGGTGCGGAGAGGAACCGGGTTGAGGGAGCTGGAGAAGGCGGTAGGAAAAGCAGTTACGCCTTTTAATGTTTTCCCACATGTCATCCTGGCTTTAGAGTTGACAGGAGCTCGGAAATTACAGAGCCAGCCTCCCACATTCTGCAGGCGCGGAAGCTGGAACCTAGGGGCTGGAAAGACTAACCTAAAGCCACGCCGCTAAGGCATGGTTTGAAACGAGATTTCCACACGGAAATCTTTACTGCAAACCAAAGGGGATACAGTGCCCTCTAGTGTTTTCCATTCAATCTTACACCCACCCCCCCACATACATTTCTGTTTTAAAGGTTGAGAACTGGACATGGTGCAAGGTGGTCTCCTCAGTTAACCTTAGAGTTATTTGCAAACTCAGGAAAATTTCAAGCAAGTGTTCACTTCAGAAATTAGGGACATGGATGAGAAACAGCATGTTTGGTATCTTTTCATGTGCTTATTTGACATTCCTATACACTCTTTAAATTTTTTAAATTAATTGTTTGGGGAGAGAGAGAGAGAGAGAAGAAACATTGATTTGTTGCTCCACTTATTTATGCATTCTTTGGTTGAGCCTTGTATGTGCCCTGACCGGGGATAGAACCTGCAACCTTGTGTATCAGGACAATGCTCTAACTAACCAACTAAGCTGATGGGCTGATACCCATTTATATTTGCACATTAGGCTTTTATTATACAGGAGGATTAGAGTCCTATACTAGTGGATGACATAAAAAGAAAGGACCTGTGCCGAAACCGGTTTGGCTCAGTGGATAGAGCATCGGCCTGCAGACTGAAAGGTCCCAGGTTCGATTCCGGTCAAGGGCATGTACCTGGGTTGCGGGCACATCCCCAGTAGGAGATGTGCAGGAGGCAGCTGGTCGATGTTTCTCTCTCATTGATGTTTCTAACTCTCTATCTCTCTCCCTTCCTCTCTGTAAAAAATCAATAAAATATATTATAAAAAAAAGAAAGGACCTGTTTTGAAAGACATATGAAATAATACTTGTATTATTAGGAGGTCCCAAAGGGTTAAAATCTACACCTGGTAATACCTCATTTGTAGTTATGATTAAAACAGGCCTGCCCTGAGTAGATAGATGGGCAACGAACGTGAAGAGACAACTCACACGAAAGGAGAAGACTACTACACAAGTGGAAGGGAAAATGTTAATCTTTAAGAATCTTCTTCCTAGTGTGATGGCATTTAATTAAAAAAATACATTTACTGTTTTTCCGTGGGCAGGGTGTCTTCTATGATGATTTAAAAAATATTTTTTTACAATAAAAAGTCTCTTTAAAAATGTCTCTTAATTATAAAAAATTTAGGAAAATGTTCAATGAAAATACCCAATCCTGATGAAGTTGGGGGTGAAAAGGCTATAGCAGCACACATTGATACAAAATCTGTTTGAAAAGCCAGAGTTTCATGGAAAAACAACGGGATAGGTTTTATACTATTCTTAGAATGTATGTGTGCTACTTCCCTAAGTTCCTTGATAGTGAGGTAGTGTGTGCATGACAGCAGACTGGAAATGTCAGCCTCGGAGGGCGTCCGTCCTGTGGTGTCCGGGGAGCTATCCCTCTGCTGCAGCCCGCCCAGCAGTTTTCAATGTCCTGTGTCAGATCCCTTTCGGCTTAGCGTCCCCGGGACACCTAGAGGGGCGTTGGTTCCTTGGACAGAATGCTCACCGCTGAATGGGGTGGACGGTGTAAGGGATTCACAGGACGAAAACAGCATCCCAGTGGGCGAGGCCGAAGCTGTCCATTACTGCGAGCTTCTCTCACGGCAGCCTAAATCCCCCCTAATGCAACTAAGCATACAGCTAAGCCTGTTGACTTATTTCCAAGCCCTTGTGGAACAGCTCCATGTGTTGAGCTCCAATTCAGACGTCAGAGATTAACGTATCTGCTAAAGAAAGCTGCATCTTAGCCCAGCCTGCCTGTGCCTGGGATGTGACTGTGGACCTT
>NW_006290034.1:7226356-7227357 GCF_000327345.1 Myotis davidii
TAAGTGAGGTTGGGCAGTACCACTTGTCCACATGCGATTTTGTCCCTTGAAGCTCTGCAGCAAAAAGAGATGACTGCCTATGGCGGGGGATCAGCCTTTCATAAACCACCCTGACTGTTCTACTCTGGTCGCCTGCCGTGAACTAGTTAGAGCTAAAAAGGCATTTCCGTGTCAGTGGCCACCGGCTGAAACAATGGCTTCGCTCCAGTTCAGTGGTGGGCTCGGGTGTCATTGTATTTTTGAACAGGGTAGGGGTGGAGCACAGATGGAGAGTCAGGAAGAGACCAAATGGCGCCTCCCAGGCCCAGGGTGGGGACTGTGTGGTCCGGGAATACGATGGGAGGAGTGGCCAGGGCCCTCATTTTGGGTCGAGGACTTGTGTGTCCTGTCCCTAGTGTGACCCCGGCCTGCCGAGGGACTCGTGCGGTCATGGGAAGGCGGATCAGGGCATTTCAGGATGTATCCCCCAGTCTTTGATTTTAAGTATTAAAAATGCTACTAGGCTTTTGAGGTCATATAAGGGGACACGAGAGAGTGGAGGGGTCAGTATGAACACAGCTGGGAGTGTGGCTCAAATGACGGGGCGTTCAGTTCTGCACAGGAAACTCCTAGGTAACGCGAGGTTTGGGAAGGCTCAGCTCAGAGGCCCTGTCCGTGCAGAGCTGGTTGCGTGCCTGTAAGTCTTGTCTGCGGAGCTGGAGTGCCGATTGGCAGGTGTGAGTGGAAGAGTCTGAAGGGTGAGTGGACAGAGGTGAGGGCGTGGTGGTCTTAGGTCCATGTGACCCGCCATGTGCTGTTATCATTAACCCCGTCCCCAGGGTCTCTGTGAAAAAGACCCTGTCCTGGGAGGGGGTGGACTTCTTCCCCACCGGCCACCAGTAAAAGCAGCTGCTTTGCCGGTGACTAATCAGTGGTTCTCAACCTTCCGGTCCTTTAAATACAGTTCCTCATGTTGTGACCCAAACCATAAAATTATTTTCGTTGCGCCCTAACTGGTTTGG
>NW_006290034.1:7227444-7228455 GCF_000327345.1 Myotis davidii
CATAACTGTAATGTTGCTACTGTTATGAATCGTCATGTAAATATCTGATATGCAGGATGGTCTTAGGCGACCCCTGTGAAAGGGTCGTTGGACCGCCAAAGGGGTCGCGGCCCACAGGTTGAGAACCGCTGCGTGTAAGTTCTGTTCAAGCGCGCATGCACTTGAGTAAGGCTGCGTGTCAGTTCTTCCGAATCGATCCTGAATTTTGCCTTTTGCGGCGTTCCCTCCACGGATTGAAAGGCTGTTGTCGACGCCAGTGCCTTTGCTAATGCGGGTGGTTTTGACTGTGGGCTGTTCGTCGCACACGTCAGGTGGTAAGGGAGGAAACAACTTTCTTCCACCTTCATGGTTCTAATAAAAGCCACGAGGCAGATTAACAAGAGAAAATGACCCAGTTTAATGCCATGCATATGTGTGGGAACCCCACACACAGGAGAGGGTCAGAGACAGAGAGGGGGGCTTGTGTATAAAACATCCCAGGCAGGGATGAGGTCAAGCACCTTGGGGCTTCAGAAGGCCATTGCAGAGAGAGAGCGGGTTCAGAATTAACAGGTCACCCTGACCTCTAGCCAGGTAAAAAGTCCTTCTGGTCAGCTCTTCTGGTGGGACAGTCTCCTAATTTAAATTCTTCTACGTAGTTAAGCGGGGAAGCAGCAGAGGTTTCTCTTGAGCCTGCAGGGGCTCCGTTGCCTTTAGTTCAAAATAATCCGCACACCACTGAGGCGCATCCTGGGGCTCGCTCTGAACTCCCACCGAGTCCATGTGATAGGGTCCCACCTCTGGGCCAGGACAAGAGGAGGAGTCAGAAAACTCAATTCTTAAAAAAAAGTCTCTGGTGTGTTTATCTTCCCGGGTGGAGCTGAGGGAAGGGGAAACGCAGGAGGCAGACCCTCGTGGGGGCCCTGGATGGAGACACCTCCCCTTATGCCACCACAGCCGGGCCTCGGGTTTCTCACCTGCTGACCGAGGCTTAGGACCAGAGGATTTCAGAGCTGGAAGGAAGCAGGGCTC
>NW_006290034.1:7247473-7256097 GCF_000327345.1 Myotis davidii
GGGATGTGCCCCGCGGGCCGTAGTTTGCCCACAGCTGGGTTAGGGGATGATCAGGCTGGCAGGCAGAAGTGGGTAGAGGCAATCAGGCAGGCAGTCAGGTGAGCAGTTGGGAGCCAGCAGTCCCAGATTATGAAAGGGATGTGACCCCCAACCAAAAAATTATTTTCATTGCTACTTCATGACTGTAATGTTGCTACTGTTATGAATCGTCATGTAATTATCTGATATGCAGGATGGTCTTAGGCGACCCCTGTGAAAGGGTCGTTGGACAGCCAAAGGGGTCGCGACCCACAGGTTGAGAACCGCTGCGTGTAAGTTCTCCTGTTCAAGCGTGCATGCACGAGTAAGGCTGCGTGTCAGTTCTTCCGAATCGATCCTGAATTTTGCCTTTTGCGGCGTTCCCTCCACGGATTGAAAGGCTGTTGTCGACGCCAGTGCCTTTGCTAATGCGGGTGGTTTTGACTGTGGGCTGTTCGTCGCACACGTCAGGTGGTAAGGGAGGAAACAACTTTCTTCCACCTTCATGGTTCTAATAAAAGCCATGAGGCAGATTAACAAGAGAAAATGACCCAGTTTAATGCCATGCATATGTGTGGGAACCCCACACACAGGAGAGGGTCAGAGACAGAGAGGGGGGCTTGTGTATAAAACATCCCAGCCAGGGATGAGGTCATTCATGCACCTTGGGGCTTCAGAGGCCATTGCAGAGAGAGAGCAGGTTCAGAATTAACAGGTCACCCTGACCTATAGCCAGGTAAAAAGTCCTTCTAGTCAGCTCTTCTGCTGGGCCAGTCTCCTAATTTAAATTCTTCTACGTAGTTAAGCGGGGAAGGAGCAGAGGTTTCTCTTGAGCCTGCAGGGGCTCCGTTCCCTTTAGTTCAAAATAATCCGCACTCCATTGAGGCGCATCCTGGGGCTCGCTCTGAACTCCCACCAAGTCCATGTGATAGGGTCCTACCTCTGGGCCAGGACAAGAGGAGGAGTCACAAAACTCAATTCTTAAAAAAAAAAGTCTCTGGTGTGTTTATCTTCCCGGGTGGAGCTGAGGGAAGGGGAAACGCAGGAGGCAGACCCTCGTGGGGGCCCTGGATGGAGACACCTCCCCTTATGCCACCACAGCCGGGCCTCGGGTTTCTCACCTGCTGACCGAGGCTTAGGACCAGAGGATTTCAGAGCTGGAAGGAATCAGGGCTCAACGCCCATGTTTTCATCCCAGCAAGGGGAAACCGCGAGGCTTTGAGATTAAGTGAGAGTCCTGGCCTGCTTAGCTCATCCATCGGGTTATCTCTGCCGGCTTTGGCTATTTCACAACTCCGTAGAGGGGGAAGTTAACTTGTAAAAAAGCTGATAGTACAGCAGTGTGTTCCTTTCTAAGAAATGCTCATTGTGACCATTCCACAATCCGCTTGCAACCGGTTTCTATGGCTATTGACTGATTGTGGCAGTGCTTCCAGTTTTGCAACTGTTTGTACGTGTATTTCAGCATCTTTATCTGGCGGCGAGGAGCGTGGTTCTGTGTGTTCCTCAGAACTGGCTGTCCTCGTGGCGGAGGCGGTAAAGCCTTTGACACGGGTGCGTTTATACCAGGGTGAGAGTTGGCGTTGTTTCCTCTTTGAATGTGGCTGAGCGTAAATAAGTCAGTCAGCTGTTTCTCCAGCAAAATGGGTTTATTCGGGCACAACAACAAATTGCAATCCAGAGCATGCGACCCTGGCGGGCCCACAGAAGCCCACTAAACAAAGGAGGGGGAGGCTCTTTTGTGGGCAGGGGGTTGCGGGGGGCGGGGCAGAGGAAGGTGGAAAGAGCTGTTACAAGGGTATCCCCTGCCGTGCGTTGTGATTGACACAGGGCGTCCGAGCTCTGCATTCTGGCCTCCCTGTTTCATTTCAAACGAGGTTTCTGTTTATGGATTTTTACACCGTGAATCCTTTAACATCCTTCAGAGAAGAACAAGGAGGTTCAGAGAGGGGAGGGGATGTTCCCATGATCACACAGTTCGGCTGTGCCAAAGCCATGACCAGAACCCAGCTTTCCCTGGGCTCCTTGATGTTTAGGAATCGCTGATACACTTCGCAGGATTGTCCTGGGGACCAGAGGTGGAAGAGAGAAGAGAAAGTGGTACAAAAAGTGGGGCGTGCCATGCCTAGAGGGCTTCCTGTCTGGGGTGGGGGTGGGGAGAGGAGGTTCATGGGTTCCAGCCTCACATACCGGCCGTGAGGATACAGCCAGGTCATTCAGCTCCCTGGGCCTCAGTACCTGCCCTGCCTACCTCGCACCTCACCGCACGGGGCCCTGGGGAAGCAGGGTGCAGTGGGAGGGGAGACTGTGAGAGAGCAGCAGCAACTTCAGAACATGTTCCCGTGTCTTTGGTTCTCCTGTCTTCAGGAGGTAGAGTCTTAGTCCCTCCCTCCAGGGTGGGCTGATTTAGTGACTCATGTCTAACAAACAGAATAAAGGAGAAGAGATGGTGTGTGTGTGTGTGTGTGTGTGTGTGTGTGTGTGAGAGAGAGAGAGAGATGAATATAAAGTTTAAGAAGAGGCACACTAAGCTATGGTAGATAGAATATCAAACAGTGGCTGCTGTTAGGGCAGGGATCCTCAAACTTTTTAAACAGGGGGCTTCCATCGTGGTTACACTCAGGGTTTGGGGAACACCGGCCGCCCTGTCTTGAGGCTGCAGAGGCAGCCCTGCGGAGAGGCCCTGGTGAGGAACTGAGGTCAAATGAAAGCAATTCAGTCAAATGACAGAAATCCCTTTTTATCAGAAATTACTTGAAATGCAAAAGGATTAAACTCTTCAATTAAAGACATAGATGGGCAGAATGGATAAAAACACGTGTCCCAACTCTACGTTGTCTACAAAAGACTCACGTTAAAGCCAAAGACACAAATAGATTGAAAGTGAAAGGATGGAAAAGGAGATCCCATCCGAACAGTAATCAGGGGTGGCTGTCCTAAAACCATACAAAATAGACTCTAAACCAGACAAGGTAACAAGAGGCAAAGAAGGATATTACGTATTCCTAAGAGGTTCACCCCGGCCGGTGTGGCTGCGTTGGTTGGAGCGTCATCCCGTGCACCCAAAGGTTACAGGGCACATACCTAGGTTGCGGGTCCGATTCCCGGTTGGGGCTAGTACGGGAGGCAACCGATCAATGTTTCTCTCTCACATCAATTTTTCTCTTCTTCTCTCACTCTTTCTCCCTCTCTTGCCCTTCCTCTCTCTAAAATCAATAAAAACATATCCTCCGGTGAGGATTAAAGAAAAAAAAATAAAAGGTTCAATAGAGCAAGAAGATAGCACAGTTATAAACCCTCACATGCCTAATAACAGGGAAATCTATGAAGCAAAAACTGACAGAATCGAAGGGAGAAATAGCGGTGAAGAGGAAGACATGTTATTAGTGATGTCTCAGCTCTCATGTTGGGTGGCAGGGTCAGGGCTGTTAACTACACCATGTTTTATAACTAACAGTTTGTGAAAAGTGTCTTTTATACGCACAGAATACTGTATCTTAAAATATAAGTTGGAACATATTCAGGATCGCCCTGGCTGGTGCGGCTCGGTTTTCCTGTGCCCTGGAAGGTCGCCGGCTGGATTCCTGGTGGAGGCGCATGCTCGGGTTGTGGGCTGGAACCCCAGTAGGGGGCGTGCAGGAGGCAGCTGATTGATGTTTCCCTTTCATTGATGCTGCTCTCTCTCCCTCTCCCTTTCTCTCTGAAAACCAATAAAAAATATTCTTAAAAAGATAGATAAGAGCCCTACCCCATTTGGCTCAGTGGATAGGGCTTTGGCCTTTGGACGGAAGGGTCCCGGGTTGGATTCTGGCCAAGGGCACATCCTGGGTTGTGGGCTGGATCCCCAGTAGGGGGCGTGCAGGTGGCAGCCGATCAATGATTCTCTCTCATCACTGATGTTTCTATCTCCCTCTCCTCCCTTCCTCTCTGAAATCAATAAAAATATATTTTAAAAAAAGAGATAAGAGGAGAGAGTCTAGGTTGGAGGCAGGCCAGTTGGTAGTAGTGAGCGTGGGCTGTGGCACAGTCATGACACCCGTGGGACAGCGGAGCCCAGGGCTCTGGGAAGAGGGCCCCCCAGAGGGAGGGCAGCCTGGGATCCCGGCGGCGAGGCTGCAGGGCCGGCCTCGGCCACACGAGGGCGCTCCACACTCACATCGGGTGGGGGAGGCCGGATTGGAAGGAAGATGGGGAGGAGGCCTGGGGGGGCGGAGGGAGAGGAAGGAGCAGAACGCCCTCTCTGCTCCCCGGTGAGCCCTCTCTCCAGGTTTCCTGTGTGGTCCAGCCTTGAAGGTCCGTGTGAAGTCCCTCTGGCAACTGGGAGCACAGCCCTGAGAAGTTCATGCATATGTATGTCAGGGCAGCCTGCGCGGGGGAGGGCAGTGCTTGTTGGTTGAGGCGTCAGCGGTATTCCTGTGTCCTGTGTTGGGAGTGACTGCATGTAGGAGGGTATGGGAGGGTGGAAGGGGGCGTGGGGAGGAGCAGTTCCGGCTTCCCAGACCTGGGCTGGAACTCCCAAGGAGGGAGCCCTGAAGCAAGCAGCCCAGTGCTTCAGCTTCCTTTCCCCATCCGAGGAGTCCCCAGTCTGAAGGAGGAGGCATACGCCCTGGCCTTCAGCCTGGCCCGGCGGGGCTGTGTACTGGGGATTTCCTGTGGGTCTGTGGATCCCCGGCCTTCTGGTGGTAGTTAAGCGCCTTGCAGAGGCTGGGCTCATGGCCGGCTGCCCGCCGCCAGGCCCTGGCGCTGCCCACTCCTGCTGCTCGGGAACCTGGTGTCACGAAGATGTGCCCAGGGGCATAGCCCAGCAGAAATCTCGTGACCCAAGGAACACCATCGGCCTCATTTTAGACCAGAACATTTTTTTTTTTTCCTCCTGAAAGCTGCCTGGGCGGTGGCAGGAAGCCAGGTTCAGGGTAGCAGAACACGCCACTCCAAAACACGCCTCTCGGGCACCATGATTACTTTGAGCTGATTATTTTGAGAAACGAGAGGCACGGGAGGAGCTCTGGAAACGGAGCGGAGATTCCTCTTTTGACAGGGAAATGGACTTTTATAAAGAAAATCTTATTTTCCACAGGGACTCCCTTTCTATACCAGGAAGGCGACTCTAAGTCATCAGAGAATCCTATCGCTGGGGAAGGCAGTGACTTGGTCTCTCTAAACAGACCTTACCTGTTTACCGCTTTTCCCGGTGACCTTCCCCAACAGGCCTGCCCTCCCCTCCCCGTTCCTTTCTCTGGTCTTGAGCTGAAGATGGTGTTTAAAAGCTGCTGCCTTAGGCCACCTGGGAGAGTTACCTCATTTTTCCTGGGTCCCTCCCATGTAGGCATGAGGTCTGTATCTATACTCTCAGGTTGGTTTTTCTCCAATTATTCTCTCTTTTATTCCAGGGGTCTCAGCCAAGAACTCAGAAAGGAGAATTGCGTTTCCTCCCCCATAGGGGGGACCACGACCAGGGGCCTGGAGTCTTGTCCCATCCTGCCGCCCTGGTCACTGGACAGCTGCTGTGTGGTCTGGCTTCTATGGGTGGCCTGGCTTCTCAGCTGGGGATTTGAGAGCATTAGGGTTGGTGGGACGCACCCCCGCTGGGAGTCGGGGGGGGGGGGAGCAGGCTGAGGCCTGGAGCGGTGTCCCAGGGCAGGGGAAGACCAGGAGGAGGAACAGCAAGCCCAGGGGGTGCTGGGGTCTTGAAACATGAGACAAGACCAGGATGCTGCCGAGCCTAGGAGACCCGCTGGGGAGGGAGACCAAGGACGAAGTCTCACGGAGCTCTGGCCGAGCCCTCGGCCCTTGTCCGGACTTCCCCCAGCAGACCGTCCCCCCTCAGCAGCCTGGCCTTGGCCGGTACCCCTGCTATTCCCGGGGCTGCAATGCCTAGGCCCAGCCCAGCGACCATGAGAGACGTAGGAGAACAACACCTGGATGAGGCTACTCTAGGGAGTTTGGGGCTCAGGGAGCAAGGCTTAGTGACCATGTAGTTAAAAGGAAGCAGTTTGTCACCCCCAAATATGCCTTTTGGGCTATTATTTTAAGCTGGTTATTTTTATGAAACAAAAGCCTCAGACAGAAACTCTCTGACCTTCCCCTTGTTGCCTAAGGAATTGAGAGAGGACGGGCTCTGGGAAGGCAGCCATCACCCGAGAGAACTGGAGTTTAGCTCCAACTAAGTGTCTTAGAGGAGGAGCCTCCTGGGGCCCTTTGACCACAGTCTTCCTGTGTCCCATTGTTCCATTTGTTTGTCTTTTGTCCTGTGTCTCCGTTGCTAAAGATGGCCCAGCGACCACTTATTTACCAGTATTTGCTTTTCGGCCTCCATGGCATGTAAGCTGCTTTAACCGCTGACCAGTTCTCAGCCCGCAGGTCCTTCTGGAACCCCCACACGTGCCTATGTCATCAGTGCGGTTGTTTTCTCTCGTTGATCTGTCTCATGTGTACGTGCCTGTGGGACCAGCCAGAAGAACGTAGAAGAGCGGAAGGGCAGTTACTGTTCGTGCTTCACATGGCCATTAGGCAGAAGGCACTGGTGTCAGGCCTGGGCTGGTTAAACTTCCAGCTCAGCCACCTAGTAGCCATGTGACCTTAAATGAGCAAATTGCTTAACCTGAGTGGACCTCAGTTTCATCATCTGCAACATGGGAACAGTAATGACACCGCAGGGTTATGAAGGTTTGGACATTAGGAATGCAGAGTGCTCAGTCCGTAGGAAAGGCTGTTTCTGTCATCATTGTCCCATGCCTGGACCCCCTTCGATGGACTCCAGGCCTCTCTTCTCAGCTCAGACGAGAGCAGTCCTGTCATGTGCCTGCACCGCTGACAGGGAAGGGGTAGGCAGCTAATGTCACCCAGGACGGCAGTGTCCCTGCTGACAAGAGCCTCTGGGAAGATGCCTTGGTTCCAAGGACTAAATCTCCTAGTTGGCAGGCGGCATGTCCTGTGTAGGTGGGGGACTCCCTTCTCCTGGATCTCACAGCAGGAGGAATACAGAACTTCCAGAGCAGGAGGAGGCCAGGTGGCTGCCTGCTGCAACAGAGGAAGGGGCCAGGGGCTTGGCCTAAGGCTCTGCTCATGTCCCTAGACCTTTCCTATCATGGGGGTAGAGAGGAGGGGGTCAGTCTGCCAGGCAGGGGGAGGAGAGAGGCCCTGAATGCAGGCTGTGTGCCCACAGCTTTTCCCTTCTCCTTGCCCCCCCTGCACCCCACCCCGGCTGGAGCCTGCGGTCATCCAGTTAAAGCTCCTTTAGGCGAGAAGCCTTCCTGGCTCTTGCACGCGGGCCGTGAAGTTGATGGGAGGGAAGGGACTTTTTGTGAACTCAGTCCAGAGGCGGGGAGCCTGTGGGTGGGTGCCACCCAGGATCCAGTGCCAGGAGTAGATAGGGACCCACCCTTCTGGGCGTGCCTGCTGTTGAAACCTGGCAGCTACCCCGGGTTCCTCCCTGCACCCCTCCCACTCCTCTGGGTTCTCTCTGCCTCCCCCTCAACTCCCCGGGAGTGCTCTGCCTTCTCCTGTCCTCCTCCAGGCATTGTAACCGAGCCCTGGCCTGCAGTCCTGCCCTCCTCCAGTCTGTCGCACCGCCCGCCTCCAAGTGGTATTTCTGAGACCAGGGTGGTGGTCCTTCTCTCTGCCCAGTACCCACTCCAGCTCCCGCTGCCCACACGGTAGAGCTCAGATTCTTCAGGGGCCTGTCAAATCCCACGCGTCTCCGTGGCCCTCATTTCCTCGCCCGCTTCCTTTCTTGCCCACCACTCTGTGTACCCGCCTGGCTGAACTGGCCACTTGTGGGAAGTACCAAGCACCCCTCAACTTTCGGGGGTCTGTTTAAGTGCGTGCGCCCTCACGGTGGTACTTAGCATGGTCACACGCGCGCACCCGTCCCCCTGCTTAATTCGGTTAATTTCTAGTTCTTCCTTAGAGCCTCTGGTGCCACTGCTACGGGAAGGCCACCACTGACCTCCGTAAGACTGGCCCGGTCCCCCTCTGTCCTCACAGCCCTCTGAGCTCCCCTGGAGTGTATGACACACTTTGACAGTGACCCCCTTCCTTTTTTTTTAAAGGCTATTTGGGGGAGACATACACAGGGAGTCTATTGGAGATGCTATTATTGAGTTAGTGTTTATTTTTTTTAATTATTATTTTTTAAAAAATATATTTTAATTTTTACAGAGAGGAAGGGAAAGGGATAGAGAGTTGGAAACATCAATGAGAGAGAAACATCGATCAGCTGCCTCCTGCACACTCTCTACTGGGGATGTGCCCACAACCAAGGTACATGCCCTTGACCAGAATCGAACCTGGGACCTTGGAGTCCACAGGCCGACGCTCTATCCACTGAGCCAAACCGGTCAGGGCGACCCCCTTCCTTTATGATTCCGCTCTCTGCTCCCAAGTCTCATTACTTCGCCAGGGGAGGGCCCTGTCTTGCTTGCTGGCGTCTGTCCTAAGGCCTCGCCCGGTGCTGGCCCGTGGCAGGCATGGAGCCATAGCCACTGAAACGCTCCCGGGAGCCACCTTCACTGAGCATGTGCTGGGAGCCAGGACCGGGAGGTGCTCTCCAGGCACAAACGGGACTGACTCACCCTCGGGGGGCTGAGTGGCACCCAGCCTCCATT
>NW_006290034.1:7256149-7262945 GCF_000327345.1 Myotis davidii
GCTGCGTGTGCCAGACCCACTCCTTCCGGTGCTGGTGCGTGTTGTGATCCCAGGCTGAGACCCCCTGGGATTTGGAAGGTGGAAGGGAGCCACGACCCCTTCCTCCTGCTGTGGCTGCTCCTTCTGGCCAGCAGGGCCACTCAGATGGGCCTGGTCTCCTGCAGCCGCGTCCAGTGTGCACCCCACCCCAGCCGCTCCCCGAATCACAGCCATGTCAGCGCATCCCGGAACACAGCGGTGCCAGAGGCAGCCTCCGGATGCCACCTTCCTCCCCTGCCCAGGCCCACGGAGCAGGTCTTCTAGAGACCCAGCCTCCCCCCGCCTCCCCATCCTGTTACCCTGACCGCCCCATGGGCCCCTACCCCTCTGTATCACTTTTTCCTGCACTGAGCTCTGGCTGATACGACGAATATTATCTGTATTTTACAGATGAGGAAACTGAGTCACAGAGCCACACAGCCAGGGCGTGGTAGGGTGGACTCTGAACCCAGCTGAGCCCAGAGCCGCCAGCCGCTCACACTTCAGGGAATGTGTATCGTGTGTGCCAGCAGTCGCCCACCTTTCGGACCTCACGGGCCACCCGTGTCCGTGGACCACCCGTTGGTGAGCGCCAGTGTGGGAGGAGGCCCAGCGGCTTCCAGGCAGGGGCTGGGCTGGGCCCAGGGTAGGTCCTGAGCCGGTTCCCAAGGCGTCTGCCCCTTCAGAGCAGCACAGGCAGCTCAGGTTGCTGGCGCTGTCCCCGGGGCTGGGCTGACCCAGATGGGGCATGTGGGGCGGGCGGCAGCTGAGACAGGCCAGGTGTCTGAGCACCAGGCCGGGACCTCCCGGGGTTGGGCCAGGTTTGCCAGCCCTGATGCGCGGTGTTTGGAGAAACACTCCAGTGCTCAGAGCGGAATCAGAGCTTGGCAGACAGTCAGGTGGTGGTCACCGGGCCCGTGGGTCAGGAGGCCCCCTGGGGTGGCACCACCTTGGTGAACTTGGTGTGACCTCGCCCGTTCCTGGGAGCCTGATGGACGTCTCGGCCGAGTGTGTGTAGCAGAGAAGGCGGAGTGTGGCCGGCTCTTCGGCTGGACGTTCCTGCCAGTCTGCTGGGCATACGCGCTCCCATCGGGGGCTGCACCTGTAGGAGTGGCCGAGGGCTTGTCTGGTAGGAGCCAAAGAAACCGAAGGAATTGGCTGGTGCCTCAGTATCAGAGTCTCTGTGTGATTGCACCTGAGGCCACTGAGCAGGCCAGCAGTGCGTCCGTCCCTCCCCCTCCCTCCTTCCCTCCCTCCTTCCTTTTATATATTCCACAGTGAGTGCTGTCACATAACAAGCACATTCAGGTACACTCCCGGCCTCACAGAATTTACGTTCTAAGGGAAAACACATTTTCCCGAGTTTCCTTGGTGGTTGGTCCCCCTTTCAAAATAAGACGCAATAACCTTAAGTGTGCTGGTTCCCCAAGAGACACTTTGCGAATGCTGCGGGGTCCCCTCTGCCTAGCGTGAGGGCTGCCACGGCCAGAGATTTGAGGGAATCAGACATTAATCCTCACTGCCAGCTGTCTGCCAGCAAAGGCCCAGCAGGAGGGGGGCACCTCCCCTGTCTTCATCAAACCGGGCCTGGCAAAGTCCTTGAAGTTTGTCTTCTGGATTTCTAGGGCCCTCATCACACTGTGTTGTAAGCACTGTTAGCCTTTTATGGCCCAGATGAGAGCTTCCAGGAAACAGTACAGAGTCCAGACATCTTCCTTCTTTTCCTAGCCCCACCCAGGGCCCAGCTTGCTGTCTGGCACATGCCCTCCGGTCGTGGTCCCGCAAGGCTCTCTCTGAGAAACGCAGCCCGTTCGTTCTCAGCCCAGGCCAAGCGTCAGCTCCCCAGTCCCTGGAATCAAACGGGACCTCTCACCGTGCGTGTTGTTTCTGCTCATCCCTGGGAGCTCACAATCCGGCAGGGGTTTACAGAAGCAAACCAACGAGGACAGTCCACTGTGGCGCTAGATTCCAGAACAAAGCGGGAGACGTTAAGACGATGGGCGGAGGGTGACTGGGCGTCCTTTCAGGGCGTGCTGTGTCCATCCAGGGCTCAGGGACCCGGTTCTGTATGGTCTGCACAGTGGGCGGCCTTTGGCTGGGTTATTTGATAACGGCAGAGATGGAGGTAACTTGTGCGGGGCTGGTGTGTGATGCATTGTTCCTGTTCGTGGCAGAGCGAATGCAGTAGAGAATAAATCTCTGTGAGTCCAATTCTCATTTGAAACAGTTGTAAATCTTCCCGATTCCCTCCTTAATTAATGAGTTATGTACACATGTTAACCTTATCTATTTGAGAGTTACAATTTTACCATTTTGAAAGTTTTCCTTTAATAGTGTAAGAGCCATCCATGGCTGAGGTAGTGATAATACCGAGCATTTTATTCTGTGTCAGGTACTCTGCTAGGGGTTTTATAGACTTTGCTTAATTTAATTCTCATGGCAATGCTATAAGATGTCCTTTTTCAAAAGTTTTTTTTAAGTATGTTTTTAGTGACTTTAGAGAGGGAGGGAGGGAGGGAAAAACATCAATGTGAGAGAGAAATATCAATCAGCTGCATAACCCCTCCTGGGGATCAAACCTGATACCTGGGCACGTGCCCCGACCAGGAATCAAACCAGAGACCTTTTGGTGCATGGGACGATGCCCAACCAACTGAGCCACACCGGCCGGGCGAGGTGCTCTATTACTATTTCCATTTTACACGTGTAGAAACGGATGCCTAGAGGTGAAGGAACCTCCCTGACTCAGAGTTAGTAATGGATATGGAGTTTGTACCCAGCGACCTGGGATTTAACATTCAGTTGGGCTGGAGAGCAGGGTGTGGGCTGAGAACTGGCCCAGATAAAACCCAAGGGGTGTACTGGAGCTGATCGGGCAGGTACTGTGGATCAAGCTAAGGAGTTTGGACTTTATCCGCAAACAGTAGGATTTTAAGGAGAGGAGTGACATGACTAGGTGAGCTTTATTGTTTTTATTGCTTTCATTAAAGTGATAAAAGCAGCCGAGAGATTTGCCCTTTTTAGAGAAATCATTTTGGCAGCACCTTTGAGGTGAGACGGGGAGGCTGTTACAAACAAAGCCGTGGCAGGGAAGAGAACAGGAGGGATGGAAAGGAGAAGCAGTCAAGCTGATTCATCCACACAGTTGGACAACTGAAGTTTACGGGGAAGGGCGGGGCCAGGTGGAAGTTCAGGAGCCCTCCAAAGCGCCTGGCTCAGGCCTGTTCTTGCTCATTCTTAGCATTTGAGAAACAAGACAGTACTTGGGATTTAAAAGGAAAAAAGTTATCAAAAAGCCTCTATGGCTCCCATTCTGAAGAGCATCTATCCTATATAATAAAAGGGTAATATGCAAAGAGACCGAACAGGGAAGGACTAGTTGCTATGATGCGCATTGACCACCAGGGGGGCAGACGCTTCACACAGGAGCTGCCCCCTGGTGGTCAGTGCGCTCCCACAGGGGGAGCACTGCTCAACCAGAAGTCCGGCTCATGGCTGGCGAGTGCAGCAGCAGGGGCGGGAGCCTCTCCTGACTGCATGGCAGCACTACCGAGTGGTAGCAGCAGGTACAGTGGGCTGCGATGAGCCAGTGGCGTGGTGCCTGGCTCAACTCAGGCTCCGCCCTGGCCGCCTGCCACTTGGTACACTGCTGCATCCCCGAGGGGTCCAGTACTGAGAGGGCGCAGGCCAGGCTGAGGGTTCCCCTGCTCCCAGTGCATGAATGTTGTGCACTGGGCCTCTAATATATAAAAAGAGCCTGACACAGAAGCACCCAGGCCCTTTTCTTTTGGCCTCAAGGGGGGGAAAAGCAACGCTGAGAAAGGAAAAAATAACCCACAGTGACAACCACCATTAAACCTTCTCTTGATCCTTGTGCACGTACAGATTGCTAGCACACCAGGTGATTTTTAAATCCCAGCCAAGTTCTCCTCCTGGCTTCTCAATGGCTGCTGGCCACTTCCTCTTGGGACCTGGCCAGAGTAAGCTCAGGGAATGCAAATTTTAATTCTGGAATCAGGAAAGCATATTAGGAGAGGAAATCCACAAGTGAGGCAAGCACATTGTGAATTCCAGAGCCAAGGAAAGGGATTGTAAGGCTGTGCGTTTGTTGGAGAGACAAGACTGTTTTACTCATTTTGGTGTGGGACCCTAGGGATTGGTCATTATTCACCCTTCAAGGTTACCCAGGATTCCGTCTCTTCCATTCTTGTGTTTCCACTTTCCAACCACTACACCTTCAGCTCTCCCCACTGAGCTGACTGCAGTCTTGCTTTGCATTCTTCTGACAGCAGGGGAGGTGGCCTGCTAGGATGAAGGACCAGCTAAAGGGTGTTTCTTATTGTACCACCCACCTGGGATTTTGCATGAATGCTTGAAAGGCTTTTGTAAACGGATGAGCCATCCAAATACTGCCATCTCTTCTTTGTTGTTCTGGTTGATGATTTAACTGACACTTGCTTGACTGCATTGCAGAATATTCAAGCAGATTCAGATTTTATTTTTAAAACTACTGTTTGCTCAGTATAATACTACTATGCAGTGTATAGCATTAGTCCTCACAATAATTTTATTATGTTTATTTTACCAAAGAGGCTCACAGAAATTGACTTGCTCAAGAATATCTTTTTTGTTCTTGTTAGGTCCTCCTGAAATTGGGTCAGAGCCCTAGCCAGTTTGGCTCAGTGGTTAGAGTGTCGGCCTGTGGACCGAAAGGTCGCAGGTTCGATTCCTGGTCTAGGGCACATGCCCTGGTTGCAGACTCCATCCCTGGTCTGGGTCAAATGCTTGTGGAAGGCAACCAATTGATGTCTCTCACATTGATGTTTCTCTTTCTCCCTGCTCCTTCCCTTCCTCCCTCCCTCTCTCCCTCCCTCCCTCCCTCTCTCTTTTTACCAGCTAAAAAAAAATTAATGGAAAAATGTCCTCAGATGAGGATTAAAAGTATCTATTATAAAGAAGAAATGGTGTTAGCGACTTCCTCACGTACTGCCCATCACGGCACCTCCTCCATATACACTGTTCCCCACCAGACTGGAAGCCTTGGGTGCTAGGACCTGGATTTTGTTCACTGCTATGTCCTCTGTCCAGCAAGTAGTCCAGCACATCAAAGATGCTCCATGAAATACTGTTTAGATGAATGAATGGAGGCTGTCTTGTAGCCAGTGCTCTAGCCTGAAAACTGTTTTCCTTATAGCTGACCGTTCACTGCCTTCCCCTACCAGGGTGTGAGACTCATGGGGTTAAAAAACAAAATTCAGTGAAGTAGATTGAAAGGTCTAATTGGCTTTACTGAGCTATTGATCCTACCTGACAACTGGAAGGGTGCTCAGATGAGTTGTACAAAATGGAAGGTTTTATTTGCAGAAAGAGGGTGGGACTGAGAAGTTAAAAGACTGGATTTCAGGCAAGGACACCTCTCAGGGTAGGAGTGGGGCACCTTTTTTCTGCCAAGGGCCATTTGAATATTTATTACATCATTCTTGGGCCATACAGAATTATCAGCTTCAAAATTAGCCTGCTAAATTCGGTGAAACATTTAATTAACTCACCCCTGATGCCTTGGTAAAGCCAGACCAAATGACTTCCCCGGCCTTACAGAGCCTGACCCAGATGCCCCCCACCCCCGGTTAGGGAAGGCCATAGGTCTTATCAGGCAGATCACCTCGAAAGCATTGATCAGGAAATTCCAGACGGATTTGGTTAAAATTCTACTCCTGGGAGAGGCTGAAACTGTAATCAGGTTAGTTATCGAGTTTTGTTTGGTGACTTAACAACAGTGACTACAATTTGGCCTTTTTGGTTTAACAATGGGGAGACATACTGTGTTTCTTACATGGCTGGATTTTCAAAGCCGAGAGTAGTGCTTAGGACATAGTAAGGATCCGATAAACGCTGGTGGTAAATGAAGAAGTGATAGCTGGGGAGAGAGGAAATTCGCCTCCTGCTTTGTGTGTGTGTGACACCAGTGTATGTTGTTCTGATGCCGATTCAGTAAGCTAATGTTTCAGACTGCAACACTGGGACTCGGTAACTGCTGAATACTCTGGTTTCCTGAGTTAAACATTCACTTGCGGCTGAAGGATGAAATCCTAACTTGAGACCACTGTGCTTTTTAGTTCATGTCACAATCACTTCCCTTTCATCCGAGGCAACTCTAGAAGCAGCAGGAGAAAGTAACCTGCTTGTACAATCCTCAGCTTCATTTTCTGGGCCAAGTGTAGTGTCTCTTCCCTCTGTAAACCAGTAGTATGTGCTGCATTAGATGTTGTCTTTTAGTATAAATATAACCATCGTATTAATACAAGTTAGAATATGGAGAAAATATAGGAAAAACTATGCTCAAAAAACGATGACCGTATTTGTCTGTCTTTTTCACTCCATGCATTTGTTCTATGTATAGACATAGATCATGGTAATTTGTGTCTCCATTTTTCTTTTGTTAACCCTCACCTAAGGATATATATTTTTTCTATTGATTTTTTACAGAGAATGGAAGGGAGGTGGGGGGAGAGAGAGAAACATCGATGTGAGACACATCCATTGTGCCTTCTGCATGCGCCCTACCCAGGGCTGGGGATTGAGCCTGCAACCCTATCAGTGGGTCTCAACCTGTGGGTCGCGGCCCTTTCACAGGGCGAACGGCCCTTTCACAGGGGTCGCCTAAGACCATTGGAAAACACATATATGATTACATATTGTTTTTGTGATTAATCACTATGCTTTAATTATGTTCAACTTGTAACAATGAAATTGGGGGTCACCACAACCTGAGGAACTG
>NW_006290034.1:7262959-7280035 GCF_000327345.1 Myotis davidii
ATAGGTTCGCCTTCACTGGCCTAGTGAATGGTCTGACACTCTAATCACTCAACACACTGGCCAGAGATCATTTTTCATTTAACATTGTTCCATGTTTACCTCATAGGGATCCATTTATGTAATCTATATCTATATCTATAAGCATAAGCAACCGTCCAACCATTCGCTATGACGCACAATGACCACCAGGGGGCAGATGCTTCTACTGATAGCTATGATATGCACTGACTACCAGGGGGCAGACGCTCAACGCAGGAGCTGCCGAGCTGTGGTGACTTGGCAGCTGCAGCTGCAGTTCTTGGGTGATGCACCCAGAACCAGAGAAGAGGGAGCCCGATTCCCCAGCCCGGTTCTCACCCGAGAACCGCCCTCTCGCAGTCCGGGACCCCTTGGGGGATGTCGGAGAGCTGATTTTGGCCTGATCCCCACAGGCCAGGCTAAGGGACCCCACCAGTGCATAAGTCCATGCACCAGGCCTCTAGTTTTATTATAAGCATCCATTTAAATAGTTATTGATACACATTTGAGGATTTTTCAAATAAGTTGATAATTTCAAAGACATAATTTTATTTATTTTTAATCCTCACCCAAGGATTTTTCCCCAATGGTTTCTAGAGAGAGTGGAAGGGAGGGGAGGGGAGAGAAAGAAACATCAACATGAGATAGGCACATCAACTGTTTGCCTCCTGCATGTGCCCCTACATGCTGGGTAACCTGCAATCGAGGTGCGTGCTCTTGGCTAGGAATCAAACCCTTCAGTCCCCAGGCTGATGCTCTAACCACTTTGCAAAACCAGCCAGGGTGACATAATTTGCTTATATAAGTTCCAAATCTGGAGTTTTTTTTGTTTTAATTTATTGATTTGAGAAAGAAAGAAACATCAGTCAAACCTGAAACATAGATATGTGCCCCGATCAGGAACTGAACCAGCAACCTTTTTGGTGTACAGGACGGTGCTTCAACCAACTGAGCTGCAGGCTAGGCCCAAATCTGGAATTCTAAGTAAAAGATATGAATTCGTGGTACTTGACAGATTATGAAACTGCTTTGCCAATATAGTATACCAACTTATTCAACCAGCAAACGATGACAATTTATCATTTAAATCATATTATCAATGTAGTAGGGAGAAGAAAAACCTCCTAAGTCTTTCAATTTGCATTTAAGAACACTGCTAGGGGAAAAGAACTTGAATCAAGACCCGTTACTAGTTAAATGTCTTCTCTTTTAGAATCATCACACATATTGAGGGAGGAAGTTTACCTGCTAGTCAGGCACCTATCTCTTCCCTGTGGAGGCAGCGTACTATAAGGCCTATGGCCCTAATGCTGTAATGACCAAAGACCGGCGTGGGTGGGCAGGGCTGTGAGCGTGATTTCGCACGCTGGGCTTCTAGTTAAGAGTAGAAAGAACAAGACCTTTGGGATGAGAATCCACCTTCCTAAAGAACTGGACATACATGCACCAACCTCGTGAGTTGTTAGTTTCATCCATTCATTTAGCCAGCGGTTCTCAACTTTCCTAATGCCGCGACCCTTTTAATACAGTTTCTCATGTTGTAGTGACCCCCAACCATAAAATTATTTTCGTTGCTACTTCATAACTGTAATTTTGCTACTGTTATGAATTGTAATGTAAATATCTGACATGCAGAATGTATTTTCAGGGCTCATGATCCCCTTTTAGACTAACGGGAGAATTTGACCATTTAGCTATTTTTTTTTAAAAAAGAATTATTGATTTTTAGAGAGAGAGGAAAGGAGAGGGAGAAGCATCAGTGTGAGAGTGAAAGATCAATCAGCTGCCCCTGCACACCCTCTCCCAGGGATCGAGCCTCCAACCGGGCATGTGCCTGACTGGGAAGCAGTAACCTTTCCGGGCCAGGCTGACGTCTGACCAGCTGAGCCACACCAGAGCTGTTCTGATCTTTAAGAGTCACTTGCACACTATCTTCTGCAAGTAAGGATCCATTTTGGGAATTAGAAGAGCTCATTTTTTTCTCAAGTACCAATTTTCCTTGATTTTTAAAATAGTAAGATGCTTACACTTACTATTAAGCCCTTGCTTAACATGAGATGTCACATATCCACTAACCTTCATGCCAACCCGAGGGAGGTTAATACTCATTCTTATCAACACACAACAGAAGGAAAAACCGGGTGTGTAGGGAGACTACATAACTTGTTTGACCCTTGGTAGCCTATATTGTTAAGCAGCCACGACTCTCCCAGCCTCCTGTAGTGAGTTAGCAAAAAGTAAGCGTAAGCAAATCACGGCTGCTGCCCTCCGGAGAGAGAGACGCTGCCACTCACTCTCATATGAACGCGTTTGTCCCTATGGCCCATACTGAGTGGAGGAAAGGGCAGCCGAATCTCAAACTCGAAAGCTCAAACACTTTTCAGGACGGTGTACTTGCAACCCCTTTAGATGCTTCTAAACTCTGAAGCAGCTTGGCTCAGCTGCTCACATTTGGGCAAGAGAGGCAAGCGTGGGCTGTGCCTTCCTGCCCGGCATTGAAGGAATTTTCATAGTGACACAGCCTATCATGAACCTCTTTCTCCACATCTTCTAGGCGGGTGCATGACCTGATTATTAAAACAAGCCATGTTGCAAAGGTGGAAATTTGTTAACTTTTCCTCATCTTTCTAACTCAAAAGTGAGTGTGTGAGTGTGTGTGTGTGTGGTGGGGGCGTGTACAGGGGAAGGGGACACACTGATTGTGAAGTTTATTATACTGGGAACCATTTGTTAGGGAAGGTAAAATCCAGACATTTATATTTTTCAGCTTTGACTTGGGAGCCTGCTTCAGCGCGACTCTTGCGGCTTCCTGGGCACTACCGCTGTGGAAGAGCTGCACAAGGTCCCTCTGTGACTTTCGGAGGGAGTGGGCAGAGGAAAGAGAGATAGGCAGGTCCTCTGTGTGTACATCTCTTTTCCAAAAGCAGCCGCTGAAACTGTGTGAACTGAAATAAACTTAGCTCCCACATAGGGCAGTTGGCAACAGACTGGATCAGAAAGCCTAGCTGCCTCATTACTTAAGGCAACACTGTAACAGAGGACTAGCTGCTTGTGAACAATAGATGGCACAGAGTAGGCCCAGTGGGTTTTAGTGTTGGCTGTTACCAAAGCTGATCTGAATGCAATCCCTTAAGCCTGTGTCTTCAGTGGGAGAAAGTCCGCGTTGGACTGGGTTGATAAAGCTTTGGGTCCGGTTTTGAGCCCGTGTTTAGCCCTTGCTTCTGAATACAGCAGCTTCAGAACCCGTCCTGCTAGTAAGTGCTGGTCAATCTGCATGGTAAACCCTTCCCCTCACTAACAAGATGCAGTGAATGACCAAGACCAACAAGCAGGGGCTTATGTGTGGGTGTAGCTCAGCAACTGGGATGGGGAAAGAATCCCATACATCTGCTTCAGCTATCTTTCCTCCCCTCCCCTCCCCTCCCCTCCCGACATTTCCTTTACTGTCCCCTCACTGACAGGGATCCTCGTTATTATAGAAGGGAAATAGGCACATAGAAGTCATGGACTCAGGTCCATGGAAAATGGCAGAGTCCAAACTAGAGCCAAGCCTGCCAGCAGTCACAAGCTTCTCCCATAAACGCCACCTCCATCCGTCATGACACTCAGGCGGAGGACTGGGCTTTCATTCCGTCTTTACGCTCAACTCCTCTGGATGCTCTCAGAGAGGTTGTTTCAAAATTCCTCTCTTGCTAGCCTTTAAGTAAAGATGAGGAAAGGAGAAAAATTAAAATAAAATAAGCCACATACACAAAGCTCAAAGCACATAAGCCAAATGATTTAATTTAATATTAGCAAGGGTCAAATGGTATCTTAATAATGAAAATAAAGACAGTAATGTCTTCCTCAAATAAAACATTTGGAGGAAGAAACATTTCTAAAAAAAAAAAAAAAAGGGAAAAAAAGTTTATTTGGAAAAGCCAGCCTCTTACACAAGGCTTTTATCTATACTTTCAGTCTGTCAATTACAACAATATTTTAAAATACATTTAATACAATATATAAGTCACTGAATGTCATTGTTCTACCTCAATTTAAAAGATATTAGGTTAAAAAATATTTCATTTTCATTCTGGTCCGTCTTCCCTTCTATCCTTACACTAAATCCATTTCTTTACTTTTCAAATAAGTGAAATGAGTCACAAAATTTTTAGGTTTATGTGGAGAAAATGCATCTCACGAATGTGTCCAATAATTCTAACGAAAACATAATTTTAAGAAACTTCTCAGAAAAAAAGGCGTTATTTATTGAACTAAAAACACTCAGCAACCTCCCTTCCAATCTTATCCTTATATGTTTGCGTGGGGCCAAATCTCTTTGGCTCTTTTAAACCAGCAAACATGAAAAAAAGAAAAAAGAAAAAGAAAACCAACAACAAAAACATATGAAGCACACAAAGAACGAGAATCTCACACACAGCCCTAAGCTAGACGTAGATATGAGTGGAGCCACTATGAATCAAAGGGGAAAATTCCAGGAAAAATAATAACAAAAAGATTCTAAGTCTCATGGTTTAACTGAGTTTTAGAAAAACCTAAGCTGAGTTCAGCTGCTGTTTGAAATATCTGTCAACATTTAATTAGAGATGTTGGATTTACTAAGGAGGCACAAACATATAGTTTTGCATATTTTAATACTAACTTTTACAGTGGAAAAAAAATACTAAGTGATCTCAAAAGGGACAATGATCTATAAGCACTCAAAATATGTCTTTGAAAAGGGGTGCAGAAATAGTTATTTAATAAAATCAATAACTTGACTTCTAATAAACATCCTAAGGAAAGAAACCAGATGGGGTGTTGATGAGTACAACGTGTCTAGAAAGACAAGATATTTCCAAAATTTTATGCCTTAAGTTTCCTATATATATAGCAGGCAGGTACACATGCCAGGCAGATATTGATGCTAGGAAAATATTTCAGCTAGGATTCTGGAAAACCCCCAACTTTCAGCCAAGATTTCTATTCAGTCTTTCAGTGATAATGTGTGACAATATGTTACAAATAACACTGAAGCAAGATTAGTTTTAAATTTTAGATTTGCTTTGATCAAGTTATTTTTCTTTGTAATGGAACACTTAAAATAGATGAATTCAGCAGAGTGGTTTGAAAAGTTAAGGATCCTTGAAGATTCTAAAGACTAAAACTTAAGGCACATATTATAATCTTCATGACACTGTTAAAAGCTAAGATTAAAAAAAAAAATACCCGACTTCTCCCTTCATTCTTTGCCAACCACTCCCTCCCCAAAGGATATGGCATGTTAAATTTGGACTAATGGTAAGGAGTGAAACAAAAATTCCATCAAGGAACACCTGGTAGGATTTCCACACGAATGTCCACTATTTGCATTGAGCACCACTGGGAGATTACGGCCAGTAGAACATTTCAGATATCTTGGGTCACAAGCTGCTCCATTTACCCTTCAGCCCCACAGGCTCAGACTGGACTCTCCTCCTCTCTGGGGCTTCCTTCGGTGCCCTTCTGCTCTGGTGATTCCGCTGTGTTGGTAATTGTTTTTGGCGTCTCAACCTGTACACCGGCCTCTTCCTCTTTACTCTCATTTTCCCGCTCCCTCGATTTTTCTCTTTCAGTCATTCGATAATTGATGCCCATGCCAATGAAGAGATAGATGCCTGCGAAAATGAGAACTATGCCACAGGCCCAGTACGTATATTTGTAGTCTCCGTAAATGTCATGGAGACGACCTAAAGGTGTCAAAAAAGAAAAAAACACACTGAAAACACCAACCAATAAACAGTTATGTGGATAAAAGTAATATTCTTTTCTAAATAAAACTCAAGGACCTACTCAGAAAGATGTCAACCCAATTCTCAAATAGCCCACAGGTGACAAATTAGTTTAAAAAGAAACTGCTAAAAGTGGTCTGACCTTCTGTTTATGATGTCATGCTTGATTTTGGCTGGCCTTGCATACTGTCATTTTTAACAACTTGAAAATAATTAAATCTTGGCATATTTGAGTTGGGAAAGAACTAGAAATCACCTAGAATCAGTTTTCTTAATACATATTGGGGGAAAAAATTGTTGCAATGGAGGTTTAAGAGCCCTGGCCAGGTAGCTCAGTTGGTTTGAGTGTTGTACCAATACGCTAAGGTTGCAGGTTTGATCCCTGGTCAGGGCACATACAAGAGTCAACCAATGAACGCACAAATAAGTGGGACAACAAATTGATGTCTCTCACTCTCTAAAATCAATAAATAAACCTAAAAAAAGAGAAAAAGTTTAGGAATCTTGCCCAAGGTCACAGAGCTAATTTCAGTCTCCCAGGCAGACTCCTGCTCTTTCTCTGACATCAGCACTTCCCAAAAAGCATTCCTATGAAGACTTGTCCTAAAAAAATGATCAAATATTAATAATACCTTTGCATCATTCTCAGTGCTTATTCCTCGCAGCAGGCAGATTCTACCATCATTCTCATTGTATAATGTAAAAACTGAAGCACAGAAAACTTACGTAACTTGTCTGAGGTCACAGAGTTAGTTAACGGTTAGCTTTAAACCCAGGACATGTGACTGGAGCTGCAACTGTAACCTCTGTGCTGCAGGATACCCCCTGGTGTTTCCAAAGTCAAATAGTTTTGGGAATGGCATATCTTACTCTTTCTTATTAAAGCTACACAATGCAAGTTAGCATGTCAAAGGCTCTGCAAGGTCCTGCAGTAAAGAAATCTAACTTGGTGTTTCCAAATTTTTTTTTTTTTGGCCATGAAATCTTTGTTATAGTGAAATTCATTAGCATCTCATCTAATTGGCATCTCAAGGAATAAACTCTGGAACACTTCATAGGTGTTTACTCCACACCTATGAAGGACTTCATGTAACCAATTCAAATATAGGATTCCATATGGCAGGGTTGGGGAACGTCCAGCTGCAAGCGGGCCGTATAAGGCTGGTGACATCATTAGGTCTGGCCCTGCCATTAGGGGTGAGTTACCGGTAGTTAAATGTTTGACTAAATATAGCAGGCTAATTTTGCCATTAGGGGTGAGTTAGTTAAATGTTTGACTAAATATAGCAGCTGATTTTTAAGTTGATAATTTTGTGTGGTCCACAAATGATGCCATAAATATCCAAATGGGTCTTGGCAGAAAGAATGTTCCCCCCCCTGCTACATGGTTTCCTAACTCAGGGCATTATTCACTTAGAGTATTTCCTGAGCCTTTCCAGACACCAGTCACTGGGTCTCTTAGGCCCCGAGGAGAAAGGTGGGCAAAGGAAATAATATCTACAGTTTAGTGGAGGAGAGAGAGGTTAATCAAGCAATCGTATAAACTGTGACCAGTGCTACAAGGAGGGTTGAAAGCAGAAAATAGAGGGTAGGACCAGTAGGTAGGGTCAGGAAGGCTTCTCCTAAAGAGTAACCTAGTAAGCCTAGACTGACAGGAGGAAGGGGTTATCTGGCAGAGAGGGGGTGGGGTAGGGATCCAGGCAGAGTGAGTGCAAAAGCAGCAGCGGGAGAAAGTACAGGGGGCAAGAGGGGAAGGGAGAAGGGCCAGGCTGCTGGAGGAGAGCACAGGCCAGTAGGTAGGAAATGAGGCTGAAGAGAAAGGTGGGCGGGCCCATATGAGGGGCCCTGTGGGCTACATAAGGGAATTTGATCTTCACCCTAAGAAGATGAGAAGCAACTGCAGAGTTCCAATTAGCTGAAATATCAGATTAGCATTTGTCTGTCGAGTAGAAAACCGATTGAAGGCTAGCTAGAGTGGATATAGGTAGACCAGTTAGGAGGCTACTGGAGCAGCTCAGATAGGAACTATGGATAAGAGATATATAGATACAGAAAAAGTGTATAGATTAGAAATTTAGGAAGTGAAAACTGACAAGATTGGTCAACTGATTGGGTATCGTGGAAGGAAGTAGGAGTTACATCTTTTCAGAAAGAGCCAAATTTTTTTTTACTATGTGTTATGTATTGATTTAAAAGATGAAACAGCCCTAACCGGTTTGGCTCAGTGGATAGAGCATCGGCCTGCAGACTCAAGGGTCCCAGGTTCAATTCCGGTCAAGGGCATGTACCTTGGTTGCGGGCACATCCCCAGTGGGGAGTGGGCACATCCCCAGTGGGGAGTGTGCAGGAAGGCAGCTGATCGATGTTTCTCTCTCATCGATGTTTCTAACTCTCTATCCCTCTCCCTTCCTCTCTGTAAAAAAATCAATAAAACATATTTTTGAAAAAATAAAAATAAAAGATGAAACATTTAATAACTTTAGGAAATAGTTTCCCAATTACATACTCAATTACTAGCTGTGTAATACAGGCAAATTGTTTCACTTTTAAAAGCCTCTTTCTTCACTGACAAAGTAGGAACTCTAGTCCCTACCTCATAGACTGGTGAGATATAAGATATAGGACAGTGCACTGTGAGCTTACATGGTAGCTATTATTATTATTATTACTACTACTACTATTACTTTAATTATTACTACTAAAATAAACTTCATTATTAAAATGAAATAAATCACCACCAGTGCTTTAGAGGTGGCGTATTTTACATGTTTTCTTACAATAAGCATGGAAGCTTTACAAAGAGAAAACATTTTAAGAAACAGCATCATTTTAAAAATGTTTTACTCCCCTTTCAGCTTGATGGTTCATTTTAACTCAAGTCTGTATTTGAGCGATGATGCTACTCGAAGAACTGTGCCAGTACCGAGGACACAGAAAGGAGAAAGACCTGCTCTCCCCCAGCAAAAGGCTCAGTGATCTCTGCTTTCTAACCCCTTCTCAATCTTCGTGCCTGCTTTATATTAACAGAACTGTGGAGATAGGGAGACATACTGTACCTAGAAGTGGTGGCCCTAGGAGGACAGGACAGCATTCCACAATGGTCACCAATCCCACAGCACTGGAGAACTTCTGGGGTCCAACGAGGTCCATCAGTGTTTCAAACAATACCGAGCTGAGCCACCCAAATGCAAACCCAAAAACTCCAGCATAAATACAGAGCCCAATATAGCTGTTAGTCAAAGGTGCTGCCATGTGACACAGTCCATTTGCAATAACAGAAGCAGCAAAAAAAAATTGAACTCGAGGTCTTATCCACCTTGTGTTGGCTAAAAGTCCCATAGATGGTCTGGCAAACATGTCAACAAAAGCCAAAATGGAAAGAAGGAAGGCAGACTTCTCACTAGAGTAATGCTGACTCTTGCCATAATTACTAAGAAAGACCAAAGGAGCAAACAGTCCGAAAAACATGATCACATTTCCAGAGAGGTATATCAAGAAGCCTCTGTGAGTGAACAAGGAAAAGTCCAGGAATTGATTAATTGTTTGCAATACTGACTTTTTCTCCTTTTTGGGGTTTTCTCCAATGAGATCTGTATTTGCATCACCTGCCACTTTTGAACCAGACTTTCCAGCTTCCTCAATCGTTTCTGAAGGCTGGTATTTCTTTGCACTGGCTGGGGGGGGCCCTATGGGTCGCATCAGGGATCCAGCCACACAGCAGTTTAGTAGTAAGCCTCCAAGAATTAGGAAACTTCCTCTCCAGCCAAAGATACCGAAGAAAGCCTGATTGAGGGGGGCCAGGGTAGAGAGGAACACAGGACTGCCTGCCATGGCCAGTCCATTTGCCAATGGCCGCTTCTTGTAGAAATACTTGCCAATCATGGTCAGAGCTGGATTCAAATTGAAGGCAAGCCCAAGACCTAAGAAAGAGGGGAAAAAGAATCACATACTGTAACAAATGTCAGAGAGATATTTGGAATTACTTAACCAGACGAATAAAATAAACACATAAGTAACGAAGGAGACAAAGGTCCTCGTTGTTGGAGGACATTCTGTATTGTGGTTTAAAGTGTGAGCTCTAAAACCAGACTATGCGCTTTCAAACCTCAGCATCATTACTTACTGTCTGTGTAAGAGAGATATTGACGTGAGAAAGACACATTAACTGGTTGCCTCCCACATGCACCCCTACCGGGGCTGGAGAACTTGCAACCAAGGTACCTGCCCTTGACTGGGAATCGAACCCTTTACTCTTTGGTCTGAGGGGCCGATGCCCTAGCCACTTAACAGACCAGCCAGGGCTCATGCATTCTTCTTAAGTCAAAAGTGGTCAATGCAAGAGTGGTCAATAAGCATTTTCTTTAAAACAAAAACAAAACACAAAGATATAAAAATACTTTCCTAATAAAGAGATGAAAATTAAAGACACATTTACTACTATGGACTATTCTTAGGACAAGGGATGCAATAATCTCAACTCATTTATTCATTCAACAGTGAACACCTGTTATCACAGGAATTTAAAAATGAATCAACAGCAACTCACCTCCGATGACTCCAATACAAAAGTAAAGCCCTTGTACACTGTTAGAGAAGGAAGCTGCAATCAGGCCACTGCCTGACAAGCAGCCACCAACAATCATGACTGGACGACTGCCATATTTATTCACGAGGACACTGCTGACAGGACCTAAGAAAGGACCAAACATTTAGTGGCGCAGAAGAAAGGAACCTACCCCCCTCACATCTACACAAGGCATTAACCCAGCGGTTCTCAACCGTGGGTCACGACTCCTTTGGGGGTCGAACGACTCTTCCACAAGAGTCGCCTAAGACCATCGGAAAACACATAATTACGTACTGTTTTTGTGACTAATCACTATGCTTTAATTATGTTCAATTTGTAACAATGAAAATACATCCTGCATATCAGATATTTACATTTTCATTCATAACTAGCAAAATTACAGTTATGAAGTAGCAACGAAAATAATTTCATGGTTGGGGGGCATCACAACATGAGAAACTGTATTAAAGGGTCACAGCATTAGGAAGGTTGAGAACCACTGCATTAATGACACTAAGTGACAAGTCCTCCAATATAAACATACAACAAAAGGTAATGGTAAGAATATTGCTTTCTTTTGTATCTGGATATTCTGGATGGAATTTTACTGAAATATAAACGACTAGATCAGGGGTGGGCAAACTTTTTGACTCAAGGGCCACAATGGGTTCTTAAACTGGACCAGAGGGCCGGAACAAAAGCATGGATGGAGTGTCTGTGTGAACTAATATAAATTCAAAGTAAACATCATTACATAAAAGGGTACGGTCTTTTTTTTTCTTTTAGTTTTATTCATTTCAAACGGGCTGGATCCAGCCCGTGGGCCGTAGTTTGCCCACGGCTGGACTAGATCCTTAATCTTTCTCTTATAAGGCAGAACAGGCTGGAAATACCTTGGTAATGGATGTTCATAAGCTTCTTGATGTATCTAGGATACGACCAACATATATTTTGTAAGTTTACTTTGTTTTAAATTTTGGACAGACACACGGATATGATGATATGATTTCAGAGCATTTACATATTATAAACTAGAGGCCCAGTGCACAAAAATTTGTGCACTTGGCGGGGGGGAGGGGGTGTCCCTGAGCCTGGCCTGTGCCCTCTTGCAGTGTGGGACCCCTCGGGGGATGACCACCTGCTGGCTTAGGCCCGCTCCCTGGGGGATTGGGCCTAAGCTGGCAGTCAGATATTCCTCTGGCAGCCCGGGAGCACTTGGGGAATGTCCACTTGCCAGCGGGGAGCAGGCCTAAGCTGCAGTTGGACATCCTTAGCGCTGCTGAGGAGGCGGGAAAGGCTCCCACTACCACCGCTGTACTGGCAGCAGTCAGCCTGGCTTGTGGCTGAGCAGAGCTCCCCCTGTGGGAGCGCATTGAGCATCTGCCCCCTGGTGGTCAGTGTGTGTCATAGTTGACCAGTTATTCCCAATAGTTCTGCTGTTAGTATCCATTTGCATATTATCCTTTTATTATATAGGAGTGCCTGGCCAGCCTGGGTGAGGGGTTGATGGCAGTTTGCAGGCTGGCCACGGCCCCCAGCCACCCAAGCTCCCAGTGGAGGCTGGCTGGAAGCAGGTATCTGCGATTTATTTAGCTTCTATAATTGAAACTTTGTTGCCTTTTGCAGAGGCCACAGCCAGCCAGAGCAGGCGGGAAGCTTAGCTTCCTCCAGCTCCATGGCTGCTGGCCACCATCTTGTTTGGGTTAATTTGCATATAGTTGCTCTGATTGGCTGGTGGGCATGGCTTGGGGGTGCAGCAAAGGTACAGTCAATTAGCATCTTTGTCTTTTATTAGTGTAGATGTGGTTTATATTTTTAAAAAAGAAAAAAACAGCCCTAACCAGTTTGGCTCAGTGGATTGAGCGTCGGCCTGAGGACTGAAAGGTCTCAGGTTCGATTCCAGTCAAGGGCATGTACCTTGGTTGCGGGCACATCCCCAGTGGGGGGTGTGCAAGAGGCAGCTGATCGATGTTTCTCTCTCATCAATGTTTCTAACTCTCTATCCCTCTCCCTTCCTCTCTGTAAAAAATCAATAAAATATATTTAAAAAAAGAAAAAAACAGACAAAGTACATAATTATTTTTTTCAAGTTTTAAGTTTTGTAATTAGGACAGCTAAATGTATAACAGAACTGTTCCCAATGACATCTAGATGTCTCAGGTATTGAACTGATTATGACTTTTAGAGAGTTAACCTGGTTCCTTGCCTATATTATTGTTTTGTGTTGTTAGCCAATACTGTGAGTAAGAAAGCTTGTAGGAGAAAATTAACTCAGATAATGGTCAAAATATCCATTGGTGTAATGCCTCAAGAAGATAGGAAATGGAGTGTTATCTAAGAAAACCAGATTAAATTTCTTCAGCTGAATAGATACATACCAATAAAAAATCAGGGTATTTTTTTTTTTAATGTGAGTGAAGGAACCAAATAAAAAGTGAAGTATTAAGGATCAAGAAAAAAAAAAAGATTTGATGTATTTTATGTATCAGTTTTTTAATACAAAAATCAAATGGCCTCTTCTTATTTGCTACACATAGGTATAATCTGTAATTCATTTCCAAATTTGTCTTAATTATAAGGAAGTCTTATCAAAAGCAAACAATGGTTTGAAAGCTATAACACAACTCACATACACTAACAGTATTTTCTGATTACACACTGAGTGACACTCATTGAATTTCATTTATTTATATTTATAAGAATACTTATGTCTCTACTTCATGGACATGAACTTGTGGAAATGACAGCTTTGTTTACATAACACCATAACCTGTCTGGCTGGTGAAGGTAGATGACTGTAAGTAGGAAAGAGTCACTGCAATGCAGCTGTAGGGAAGGGGATAATGGAACATGCAAGTCACAAAGTTGGTGTGTCCCAAGTTTCAAATCCGGCTCATTTTCTTCCCATTACATGATTCTATATTTATAAAGCAGAAGACATACAAATCATATTTCTATTCTATCCGCACAGTAAATTATGACCTTATTCCGTTTACTGTATAGTTATCTCCCTAGAACAGCCGTGGGCAAACTACAGCCCGCGGGCCGGATCCGGCCCATTTGAAATGAATAAAACTATTGAAAAAAAAGACCGTACCCTTTTATGTAATGATGTTTACTTTGAATTTATATTAGTTCACACAAACACTCCATCCATGCTTTTGTTCCGGCCCTCTGGTCCAGTTTAAGAACCCATTGTGGCCCTCGAGTCAAAAAGTTTGCCCACCCCTGCCCTAGAAGATAGTAAGTCTAATTTTAAAAACATACTGTATATAGAATGTTTATAAAAACATACTGTATATTCAGAAAATACTATTGATCATATGTTAACATATTCTATTTCCATTAATACTATGGAAGATTCTGCAGTTACTTTATTCTAGTAGTACTATTCTTAATCGCAGCATGGTGTTATAAGATTAAAAAAACAGGCCTTTTGGCTAAGATCAAGAGTAGTATATTCTTATAAGTTTAATATCTGATATGTCCTCTACCTGCGGACCTTATAGTAAATGTATTTTTGGAGCAGGAGATGGAATAGGAGCTTGCTCCATCCACTCCACGCATTGACCTGGTATTGCAGTACCTTGGGAATGGTGCAAAAACAGAAAAGGCTCTGGCTGCAGGGAACCCAAATTCAAATTATGGTAAGTATGTATGTACATACCTACATACATATGAATACATGTATATATACACATAGTAAACATGCATGAAGAAATAAAAGCTTTTAATATCCCAGTGTTTCAGAGGATCAAGTCTCTCTAAGGTGCTGGGTCAGTAACTGACTGTTAGGACAGACTTCAGGCTAAACCAAGAATCCTATATAATAAAGAGGTAGTATGCAAATTGACCATCACTCCAACACACAAGATGGCCGCCACCATGTGGACACAAGATGGCCAGCAGGGGAGGGCAGTTGTGGGTGATCAAGCCAGCAGGTGTAATGGACAGTTGAGGGGGACCCAGACCTGCAGGGGAGGGCAGCTCGGGGGGACCAGGCCTGCAAGGGAGGGCAGTTAGGGGTGACTGGGCCAGCAAGGGTTACCAGGCCAGCAGGGGAGGGCAATTAGTGGCAATCGGGCGTTGGGCCTAAACAGGCAGTTGGACATCCCTCGAGGGGTCCCAGATCAGATTGGAGAGGGTGCAGGCTGGGCTGAGGGATACCCCTCCCCCATGCATGAATTTTGTGCACTGGGCCTCTAGTATGTATATAAAGAAGTTTTTATTGCCCTAGCTGGTTTGACTCAGTGGCTAAAGTGGCGGCCTGGGGACTGAAGAGTCCCAGGTTTGATTCCGTCAAGGAAATGTACCATGGTTTCAGGCTTGATCCCTGGCTCCAGTTGGGACTGGAGGGAACCAATTGATGTGTCTCTCACAAATCGATGTTTCTCTCTCTCTGCCTCTCCCCTCCTTTCCATTCTCTCTAAAATTCAATGGAAAAATATCCTTGGATGAGGATTAACAAAACAAAACAAAAATTTTCATTGACCTAAGTCACTTCATGCAAACATTAGGCCACAGCTGGTTTGGAAATAATTTTTACTTACAGCTTGTGTAAGATGAAAGAATAAAATATTGCCACGCTGTTGACTCTGAGAAGTATAAGTTAATGCTGTAAAGTTTCCAGCATTTTATTTTTAAAAAAAACATATTTTTATTGATTTCAGAGAGGAAGGGAGAGGGGGAGAGAGACAGAAATATCAATGATGAGAGTATCATTCATCGGCTGCCTCCTGCATGCTCCCACACTGGGGATCGAGCCTGCAACCTGGGCATGTGCCCTTGACCAGAATTGAACCTGGGACCGTTCAGTCCGCAGGCCAACGCTCTATCCACTGAGCAAAACCGGCCAAGGCAGTTTCCAGTATTTTAGATGGGAAATGCTAAGATGACATCACCGTAAAACTGAAAACATGTAAATTTACATTTTTCATTTTAGAAAAAAAGAGGAACAATTCAAGGAAATAAATAAAACAACAGTAGGCAACTGAGATCTCTTCTCCTATAAAACATACTCTAACAAGTATCAGGATGTATCTATGAACCAAAGCATTAAAGAAAAGAAAGAAAAGCAAACTAAATCACTCACAGCTCAAAACATATTAGGGTGGGTGTGGTCCAAATGCACAAATTAAAGGATTATGGCCCTTGTAAAAGTTATGGTAATTATTAGGGGACATACTACTTAGGAGCCCATCTAAACAAAATAACCCATTTAGTAAAAATTCTGCCACAAGACTCATGATAGGCAATTTGTCTTTTGAGTTATTTCAGGAAGGCTGGCCCCAATTAGCTATAATTAGAAAAAGAGAGGGGTACAATTCATAGTCCTATTATAACAAAATTCAGGGAAATGTGCTAGTTATCTCTGGGTGCGGACAAAGAAGGAACTGTTTTCCCAAAAGAAAGTGTCATGTACAATGAGTAGAACTGACATCACTTACTTTTGATGCAAAAGTCAAGTGGTTTTCAAGCTCTTTGGCAGCTCAGAATTGCAACAGCAAACCTCTGGTTTGTAGTCAGCTTAAAGATACACTAAGCAACGGGAGTACCTCTGGAGAATATTTATACCAATTTTTCAAGCCATCATAAGCAAAACCTGATTAGAAATCCTGGCAGATGGAGTTCAAGGCCTCCAAAATTATTTGCCCTCAGAAAAGTAGACAAGGTCCAAGGTTCCTTTTCATTTCTCTAAACTTATATTTTCAAAAAGTACTATAATTGCCGGTCGGTGTGGCTCAGTCGTTGAGCATTGACCTATGAACCAGGAGGTCACGGTTCAATTCCCAGAGTGGACACATGCCTGGGTTGCGGCTTAATCCCCAGGGGGCAGCAGATCAATGATTCTCTCTCATTATTAATGTTTCTATCTCTCTCTTCTTCTCCCTTCCTCTCTGAAATCAATAAAAACATATTACAAAAAAAAGTACTTTAATAGACAAAACAGGCTTATGTTCAAAATTCCAAAGATATACAGCAGAAAAAAATGTATTCCCAGACCTGTTTCCTGTCACCCAATTTATCTTTCTCTAAAGCAATCAGGTTACCTGTTTTATCTGTGCAATGAAATTAGGCACTTAATCCAATTATGACTCCAACTTATTTCTGTTTCGTGAGTTTATGTTATTGTCTCAACAGGATTATAAACAGGATCACAACACCTAACCTAGCGTGTAATAGGTAATAATCAACCTACTATATATAATGTGAAATACCAAGCATAGTGCTTAATAAAAATGGGGTAAAGCTGACACCAGGTTAGAAGCGTAAGGTTCAGGTTTAAGTTAAAATGTAGAATATTCATATTGGATATTAAAGAGCTACAGATTCAAATGATAAAGAGAGAGAACCAAAATGGTGGCATAGGTAAACACTGGTACTCGCAGCCTCCCACAACCACATAAAAAAATACAACTGAAATACACAATGGGCAACATTCAAAATCGCCTGAAATCTGGCTGAGTAAAAGCCCTATAACTAAAGAAGTAAAGAAGGCCTGGGGTGGGGCAGGAACTGGGTAGAGGGGAGAATGAAGAGAAGGGGAACATCTGTAATCCTATCTAATAAAAGAGAAACATGGTAATTAGCATACATCCACCACCCTTCCCATTGGCTAATCAGTGAGATATGCAAATTAATTGCCAGCCAAGATGGCAGCCTGCTTCCAGGCAGCTTGAAGCTAACATGAGGCTTGCTTGCTTCAGTGATGGAGGACTCCAACGTTCCCTGCCTGCCTTG
>NW_006290034.1:7280816-7288519 GCF_000327345.1 Myotis davidii
GGGAAGGCCTCTCCCGCCTCCTCAGCAGTGCTAAGGATGTCCAACTGCAGCTTATGCCTGCTCCCTGCTGGTGAGTGTACATCCCCTGAGGGCTCCTGGGCTGCCAGAGGGATGTCTGATTTGCCAGCTTAGGCCCAATCCCCTGGGGAGCAGGCCTAAGCCAGCAGGTCGTTATCTCTCGAGGGGTGCCAGACTGCGAGAGGGCACAGGCCGGGCTGAGGGACCCCCCCTCCCCGCCGAGTGCACAAATTTTTGTGCACTGGGCCTCTAGTCTTATATAATAAAAGGCTAATATGCAAATTGACTGAATGGCAAACAACCAGCCGCTATGACGCACACTGACCTCCAGGGGGCACATGGTCAATGGAGGAGCTGCCCCCTGGTGGTCAGTGTGCTCCCACAGGGGGAGTGCCTCTCAACCAGAAGCCAGGCTCATGGCTGGCGAGCGCAGCGGTGGTGGTGGGAGCCTCTCTCGCCTCTGCAGCAGCACTAAAGATATTTGCCTGCCGCTTATGCCTGTGGGCCTAAGCCAGTGATGACGAACCTTTTCAGCTCGGCGTGTCAGCATTTTGAAAAACCCTAACTTAACTCTGGTGCCGTGTCACATAGAGAAATTTTTTGATATTTGCAACCATAGTACAACAAAGACTTACATTTTTTATATTAATTTTATATATTTAAATGCCATTTAACAAAGAAAAATCAACCAAAAAAATGAGTTCATGTATCAGAGGTTTGCCACCACTGGCCTAAACCCTCAGTTGGGCATCCCCTGAGGGGGTGCAGGCTGGGCTGAGGTAACCCCCACCCCAGGGCACGAATTTCGTGCACCAGGCCTCTAGTACTCTCAATAATAAAGATTTAAAAAAAAAAAAGAGCTACATATGAAAATAATCTGAGGTACTAAACAGCCACTGAAAATAAGATTATCAAAAGTGAAAGCTTTCCTAAATTAGCAACTTGAGACACTGTCAATCCCAGTAAATAAGTACATTTGGCTTTAGAATCTCTGCTTACTAAGTACCTATATATTTTCAGTACTATGGTAGGTTTTGACTTGTACATGTTAAATTGTGATTTGGTGTTCCAAAGTGAAACAAACAATATTTTAAATGATGTTATTAAGTAAGCAGTAACTTACTCTTCACATTTCCTTCACATGTCGAAGACAGAAAGGGAGGGGGTGACAAAACTTAAGCTTAAGGTGCAGCTGAACTGCTTTTAGGACTATATTATCACAAGGAACCAGAGGGAGATTTTATTCATTTCTTTAATTCTAACACCATGAAAAGTGTTTTTTCTGAGACTTTGAATTAGCTATTCAAGTTAACTCGATTTATTTTAATTCTCCCGACATCAATTAAAAAAAATCTTTGTTTATATTTTAAGAGTCTAGAGGAGAACAATAAAAAAAAATCAGTTGTGCATGTGTCATTTTTCTGAGAGCTTTTTAAAGCTCAATGATACTGAGTAGGAGCAAATCACAATTTCTCTTTTGTTTCTGACTACTATGGAACTAACAGCAAAAGTTGTCATTGCTAATAGGAATGAAAATGTGACTCTAAACATAAAGCTTCAAGCAATGACATTTCAAAACACTTCACTGAATGAGACATAAAGAAGTGACCTAATACAGAGCCTCTGGCTGCTTCATGAATATTAAAACAGCAGGCCTTTGTGGGTACTTACCTCCACCATACATGACAGCCAGCATGATGGATGATATCCATGATACTTCACTGCTGGTGGCGTGGAATATTTCTTCAATTTCTTTGAAAAACACAGTAATAGACTTGGGAAATGCATAAGAGTAGCCGATGGAAATGAAAGCTCCAAATACCACTGCCCACCCCCAGCCTCCATCTGGGGGGGTGTATCCAACCGGACCGCCAACTGCTGGTGGCATTTTAAGGGTAGATGAATTCCAAAATGCAGTTCAAATCCGAGTATCTGAAGGATATAAAATTAAAACAGTATGTCAGCTATGTCAGCAATAAAGCACTCCCACCCACCACTGCCAACAACAAACACTTCCACCCTTTACACCAAGCTTTCAAATAACGGAACTGTTTTTCAATGTTACTTGTCCAATGGACATTATCTTCTCAGGACATTATCACAAAAAGTCTTAGTGCCATGATGTTACAGGCCTGTGTGAGCTTATGCTTGGCAGAGCAATGTCTGTGGGAAACTGTTCTTCCAAAGATATACTATGTTTGATCTTGCTAGCAAAGATTTCCCATAGGCAAAGTCCTGCCAAATATAAACTGACAATCTAAAATTTCAAAACACATCAAGAATCAATTAACCATAAGTGAAGCTAAGCCAATCAACATAGCTGGATTAGATACTCAAGCACTACAGATCTTGGATATGGATATTTAAATGGCTAAAAGCAGTAAGGCATTAAAAGCACTTTAAACATTAATTAGACTAATTGAATTGAAACAGAACTTCTAGAAATGAAAAGTATACTCAATGAAATTAATAATAGGTTAACTAGTATACTGAACACAGCTGGAAAGAGACAGTAAACCTGCAGGATAGATCTGAAAAACTCAGAATTCAGTGGAGAGCTTTATTCTGAAGCTATGAGAGAAAGGTTTAGAAACATGGAGTTTAGAATGGGAGGATCAAGCATACATCTAATGGGACTTTGGAAAAAGATAAGAGTGGGAAAGAGACAACTTTCAACGGTTAATAGCTAAGGATATAGACTTGATGAATAATATGAACCTACATATGATGAAACCCAACAAGATAGAGAAAAATCTTTAAAAAAAACTATTAAGAAAATACAGATTGGTCGAGACGGCCCCGGTGAGGTCGAGACGCCCGGGTGAGGTCGGAACGGCTCTGGTGAGGTCGGGATGACTCTGGGGAGGTCGAGATAGCCCCAGTGAGGCCAAAACGGCCCCGGGAGGCCGAAATAGCCCCCGTGAGGCCGGGACGGGCCCAGTGAGGCCGGGATAGCCCCTGGGAGGTAGGGATGACCCCAGTGAGGTCAGGACAGCTCCAGTGAGGTTGGGACAGATAATGGGGACCAGTATAGACTGATGAACAGGGGTAGATACAGAGGCAGAGCAGCATTGAACAGACTGTCAAACAAAAGTGGGAAGCCTGGGGAGGGTTTGGGGGTTGGGGTAAGAGATCAACCGAAGGACTTACATGCATGCATGTAAGAATAACCAATGGACACAAGACACTTGTGGGTAGGGGAGACGGGGGGAATGTCAAGGGGGCGGGGGAAGGAGACATATGTAATATTCCTTGTAATACTTAAAGAAGTAAAAATTATTTTTAAAAAAAGGATCTACATGCTAAATGATAAAAAGAAAAAGAAAATACAGATTATATAATCACAGTGACAAAACAGAATTCTCATCAATTTTGAAAAACTAAGCCACTGTGTCTTAAATATTGGTTTTCCCTATTCTCTCTTTCCTTTCCTTTGAGATTCTAACTGAATGTGGGCAGGGCCTTCCGATGGTATCTACTCCTTTTCTTCTGTGTTTTCCATCCATTTGTTTCTCTGTACTAAGGATTTGAGGCCTAGGATATTATCTTTCTCCTGAGATATATTTCTAGGATCAAGATGTTTTAGGTTGCAGTTCATTTGAGGACTGCTTTGCCTCCAGTTCATCCTTCGTCCTACAGCACAGCCCTTTAGCATCCAACCCAAAAGAACAGTATTTTGTTACCAGAGCTCTCACTCTTGATGGGTTCTTGACTCCAACATTTTTTCCGTTGGGCCCATGAAGCTTTCCAAAGCACTACTTAAGCCACCGGAAACTGATCCTTTCTATAACTTGAAAGCCTTTAACTCCATAATCATATCACTATTGCCATAAGTAGAAAGCTAGTAAGATAAGTTGCCAAAATCAGATAATCATCAAAATAAGGAAGTCACCAATCAGAGGCTGCCAACATCTGCTGTTAGCTCTAAATCCGCATGACAGCACCATAAAAATGGATCCTACATATCCTGCCTCTCAATCTCAAAGCCAGTATCTAGACCTGGAGACATCTGTTCTGATTCTGCCTCACAAATGTCACAAGAATGCATTTGACTAGCAGAATTAAAATCAAATCCAGAAACATAGTTGCAAGGGAACCTGGGAAATGTAGCTTTTAGCTTTAAAGCCAGGGCAATATAGCAAAGTACACTAGGAAAAAGGATGTAATGGATGCCAAACACTATTTTCAAAATCCACAGACACATGTAGATGTGTCTGATACCATTTAATAAAATTTTGATACCATGTATGATACCATTTAATAAAATTTTAATCATGCAAAACAATAATATATTGTTTACAGACATACATAGGTAATAACAGTCATGATTGCTTCGCTTAATGATGGGTATACATTCTGCGAAATGCAACCTTAGGTGATATCGTTGTATAAACATCATAGAATGCACCAACACAAACAATACATGGTACAGCCTACTACACTCCTAGGCTATATTGTATAGACTATTGCCTCTAGGCTATAAACCTGTATGGCATGTTACTGTACTCAATACTATAGGCAATGTTTAACACAATGGTATTTGTCTATTAAAGCATATCTAAAGGTATAAAAAAGGTATAGTAAAAATGTTATGAAGATAGCGGTACATCTGTATGGGGCACTTATAATGAAACTTGCAGAACTAGAAGTTGCTCTTGGGTGAGTCAATGAGTGAAAGGTGAGTAAATGCGAAGGCCCAGGAATTCCACAAGGCTGTGGTTGAGATGGCAAACCACTTTAACCCTGCACGACTGTAGTCTATATTTATAAACACTGTATACTTAGGTTACGCTAAATTTATTAAACATTTTTCTTTTCTCAAATTAACCTTAGCTTACTGTAACTTTTTTACTTTATAAACTTTCAAATTTTTTGATTATTTTGTAACATTTTGTTTAAAACACATTGTACAGCTATACAAAAAATATTTTTGTTTATATCCTTATTTTATGAGATTTTTCCTATTTTTAAAAGTTTTTTTGTTTTTGCTTTTTAAACTTTTTTTTGTAAAAAAAAGAAGACACACATACACACATTAGCCTAGATCTACACAGGCCAGAGTCATAAATCCTTTACTGTCTTCCACCTCCACATCATGTCCCACTGGAAGGTCTAACATACATGGGATTGTCATCTCCTATGATAATGCTTTCTTTTGAAATATCTCCTGAAAGACCTGCCTGAGGCTCTTCTTAAGCAGGTGTCACTCTTTTCAGAAATATGTCCATGGTGGTTTGCTTGTTTCTTTTTTTTAATCACAGATTTGCTTGTAAGCAGATAATGTACCATTAATACAGAACATTCCTCTGTATTAATGAAAGCCTTTCAGTGTGGGTTTATGTCTTTAAACTTTTTAAAGAGTTCGTTGAGGTCTCCAAAAGTTTCTGCTAAACCCTTCACTGTGAATTTTCTTAAGTATTTTCTTTCTTCTTTTTCTTCTGCAGCTTTCTTTTCTCTCGCTTCTTTAGCTATACATTCATGTCCCAGTTCTAATCCCTCAGTCAATTCCCAGAACCACCGTTAGGTCATCCTCATTCACACCAGGGTTAAAGGTGTTTGTCATCTCAACCACAGCCTTGTGGAATTTTTGCAACCTCTTCATCCTTGGCAATTCCTTTAAGTTATGAGTGAACCTCTTGTCTTCTTACATATGCCATTCATATATTCCTTGGTGACATCACCCCCAACCCCGAAGCAAGGTTCTTGATGCAGTTATAGATGTAATCCTTCCAGCATTGCTGTCTTCCTCAGTTGCAGCAATAGCCTGAGTAAACAGTCTTCAGGTAGTAGACTTTAAACAGCGCTATAACTCCTTGGTCCACTGGTTGGATCAGAGGGATGGTGTTCAGAGGAGGAAACACCACTTGATATTGGGATGAAGATGATCAATAGGAGGATGCCTGGGAGCATTCTCAATAATAAGCAAAACCTTGAGAAGTATTTTATTCTCCAGACAGTACTTCTCCATTTCCCTGGTATAGCAACTCAAAAAGGCATCTTGGAAGAGAAGCTGGGTCTCCCATGATTTCTTATTGCTCCTGTAGCATGCTGGCAGTGTGCACTTATTGATATGCTTGAAGGCTCTGAGGTTCTCAATGTGCCAGATGACAAAGGGTTTCAATGTGTAACCTGCAACATTGCCCCCAAGCAAGACTGCTATCTTACCCTTAAAAGCCTTCAAATCTGGCTCTGACTTGGGTTCCTTATGGATGGAAGCCCTTTTAGGCATCTGTTTCCAGAAGAGGGAGGTTTCAGCAATATTCAATATTTGTTCTGGCAAGTAATTTTCCTCTACAATCAGCTTATCTCAAGTTTCCAAAAATTCCTCACATCAACCGTCACTTTCACATTATGGAAGGAATAACGATTCTTGAATTGTTTAAACCACCCAGAGCTAGCAGTAAATTCAACACTGTAGTCCAGCCTTTTTTTCAACATCACAAACAAAATTTTTGCTTTGGCCAGAATTGTCATGGTACTGAGAGGGACACACATCTGCGTCTGGTCTTCAATCTAGGTTATTGGAAGTTTCTCCTTGTCTGATATAGGTTCTTCTCGAATTTTCTCTTAGTTTGATTGCCTTTGATGAAGCAGATCCTTCAACCATTTCCATCACTTTGTTGTCTTTCTTCAGCTATGCTGAAATGGGACATGCCTGACTGGTGAACAATAACCATCACTGATTTCCCACCTTCTAGTCCTTAATTACTTGGCCTCTTACTGGCAACATTAGCAGTGGATTCCACACACTTAGGGGCCATGATGAACAAAATAACATGAAATTAAATAACATAAGATAAAATGATACAATTAAGAAATGCAGCAAACTAGATGTATCATGCTGCTGCAGGCTTAATATGTATACTGGTTTACAACAAACTAATCTAGTAATAGACAAACATGGTAATTAACTGTACCTTCGCTATGCTTCCCATTGACTAATCAGGGTGATATGCAAATTAACTGCCAAATAAGATGGTGGTTAACCGCCAACAAAGATGGCAGCTAATTTGCATACTGCAGGCAGGGTAGGACAGCGCAGTCTACCATCCAGGCCCCTGTGTGTGATCCGGGGGTGGGCGGGGGCTGGGGCGAAGGCAAGTGGTGCCGATTGCCTTGCCTGAACCCTCGCCTGCCCACCGGAGACATGCGGGGCCCTTTCTGAGAGAGAGAGAGAGAGATTTAGAGAGAGAGGCAGAATTTGGCATCCCGCATCCCTCTCTGATCTATCACTGTGATTCTAAGCCAGCAAGGGCTGCCTTCAGGCCGCAGCTCCAGGTCCCTCATCTCCACCCCAGGCCCCCGAGAGCACAGTGCTGGGCATGAGCACCCAGGGGTTCGGGAATACAGCGCAAGGGGCCAGCACGATGTTGGGGAGGAGCTGTGTTTAAACCGCCAAGTTCCCCACTTCTGTCCTGGCCCACGCATGCCTCCTCCTTCCTCTCAGAGGCCCAGCTCCTGCCTACATGCTTGCTGGGCAGGCCCAACTGCACCGGGGAGTGAGCCATGGTGGTCAGAATGGCCACTTCCTGGGATGGGATGGCCAGACCACGGCGATTCATGAGGGCGATGAGGCCCGTGGAGCAAGCGCAGCTCTTGGGCAGTGGGGGTGGCCAGCCAAGCCAAGTCTGGCTTCAGTAGGGCCAGTGGGAGCCTGAGGCCACCCCAAACCCCACCCGGCCAGG
>NW_006290034.1:7288606-7299768 GCF_000327345.1 Myotis davidii
CCCTATCTAGCATTTTACGGCCCCAAGATTTTTATTGTTTTGTGTAGCAGGGGAAGGAGCCGCAAAGCATTCCAGATGACTCCCCCCATTGGTAGAACAGGGAGGAGAGCGCTGGGTGCAGGGAGGGGACCTCAGCTGGGATCCTCCTGGTGTGGGGAAGGGGCCCAGCCTGGGCCCGGTGGGGAGCTTAGGGAGTCCGGCTAAGCAGGCGCTGGTTCATACCAACCCTTACTCTGCCATCTTCCTCCAGTTCTTCAAGCTAAATCCCCTGCCCCACCTGTCTGGGGGAACGGGCTCTGGGTGATCTCCCTGAGCTCAGACTGTAGACCCAGAGACCTCAAGGAAGAGTGCCCGGCCGGGCCTGGGCAAGGGCCAGTGCAGAACTACCAGGGCAGAGTTGCTTAGCAAGCGCAGCTCTTGGGCAGTGGGGGTGGCCAGCCAAGCCAAGTCTGGCTTCAGTAGGGCCAGTGGGAGCCTGAGGCCACCCCAACCCCCACAGGTCCAGGGCGGATGGTGGCTCAGTGGAGAGGAGTGTCTCCATGCATGGTGCCCAGGGGTGGCTGTGAGCTGCTGCAACCCTGCCCCATGCTTCAGGGAGCAGGAGAAGGCTCGCAGCCACCAGCACCCTAGGCTGCACCGCCTGTGCCTCAGCCTGCCAGGTTGGCAGGGTCCAGAGCAGGTGAGCTGTTCCCTTCCCCCATTGGTAGAACAGGGAGGAGAGCGCTGGGTGCAGGGAGGGGACCTCAGGTGGGATCCTCCTGGTGTGGGGAAGGGGCCCAGCCTGGGCCCAGTGGGGAACTTAGGAAGTCTCTGGGCCCGGTGGGGAGCTTAGGGAGTCCGGCTAAGCAGGCGCTGGTTCATACCAACCCTTACTCTGCCATCTTCCTCCAGTTCTTCAAGCTAAATCCCCTGCCCCACCTGTCTGGGGGAACGGGCTCTGGGTGATCTCCCTGAGCTCAGACTGTAGACCCAGAGACCTCAAGGAAGAGTGCCCGGCCGGGCCCAGGAAGGGGCCGGTGCAGAACTACCAAGACAGAGTTGCTTTGGTGTCTCCGTGAAGTTTGCAACTGACCCAAGGAGGAAACCCAAGAGGGGAAAGGCCAGGAGGCATGAATTGCCAGCACTTTAGCCACTCGAAAACAGCTCCACTTGGAATGTGAGGTGGTTGTATGTTCAGCTGAGGAGTGAGGGGGCTGAACTCCACCGTCGCTGGGCTCCTGTCAGTCCGAAGCCCAAGTGTCCACCACAACAAGAACAGAGCGAGGGGCCTGGAGGAAGGGAGGACAATTGAAGAAAACCGTGTCTAGACTTTCCCCAGCCCTCTCCTTCTTTCTGCTGCCTACAAGAGCCCCAGGCCTGGCCACCGTTCTGTCTCCACCTTTTAGTACCTTATTCTCCAAAACCTGATCAGCCAGTTGCCTTCCACAGAGGGATGCCAGACTGCGGCTTAGGCCCGCTCCCCACAGGGACATCAGTAGGACATCCTGTGAGGGCTCCCAGACTGTTAGAGGGGGCAGGCTGGGCTGAGGGATGCTGCCAAGTGCACAAATTTTTGTGCATTGGGCCTCTAGTTTTTTTATAAGTAGAAAGAGAATGCTCAAAAATAACATTAAGTAGTAGTATAGTATAGTAAATACAGTTGACCCTTGAACTGAGCAGGTCCACTTATAAACAGATATTTTTCAATTGACCCATGTAGTTCAAACCTAAGTTCAAGAATCAACTCCGCAGTTGAGAATCTGTATGTGCAGGGCTAACTGTAGTTATACGTAGATTTTCAACTATGTGGGAGGTTGGTGCCTCTAATGCCTGCATTGTTCAAGGGTCAACTGTACATAACCAGTAACATAGTTGTTTATTATCAAGTACTATGCATAACTAATTTTATGTGGTATACTTTTATACGACTGGCAGAGCAGATTTGTTAACACCAGCTCACAAAACATATGCGTAATGTGCTACAATCTTATGATGACTATGATGTTACTAGGTAACAGGAATTTTTCAGCTCCATTATAATCTTACTAGAGGCCCAGTGCACAACATTCGTACACTGGGGGCAGGAAGAGGGGTCCCTCAGCCCAGCCTGCACCCTTCCGCAGTCTGGGACCCCTCTGGGGATGTCCGACTGCTGGCATAGGCTCAATCCCTGCAGTCGGGAGAGGCTCCTGCTACCACTGCTGCACTTGCCAGCCATGAGCCCAACTTCTGGCTGAGTGGGCTGACCACCAGGGGGCAGCTCCTGCGTTGAGTGTCTACTCCCTGGTGGTCACTGCGTGTCATAGTGACCAGTCATTCCCCTGTTTGGTCAATTTGCATATTAGGGTTTTATTATATAGGATGAGACCACTGTCATATCTGCAGTCTGTCGTTGACTGAAATGTCTTTATGTGGCACATGACCATATACAAACTAGATGGCTGATGAAAAGCTGAAGTCCCTAGGGGAGAAGAGAATATGAAAGAAGTTTATTTCCTCTTAGGAGAAGTTTAATCAGTATGAGTAGACATTTCCAAGTAATTGCTAACCTCACTAGAAATGCAGATCGGTTGTCAAAAAAGTACAGTTTGTATAGTCAGAATTGCTGGCTTGTCCTGATTTCAGGTACTTGGCCCATCAGAGGATCCTTAAGCTTGTTCCCTATGTGACAACAGTGTCACAACCTAAAATAATATTCTTTTCCTTGGAACTGTAGTCTTGATGAGTAAGCTTTACTCCTAGCATGCATATCAGTATATTACACATCATTACCAAGAGTTCATAGTTTACCTTAGGCTTTCACTATTGGTATTGTACATTATAGGTTTGGATTAATTTATAATGATATGGATCCACCTGTATAGTATCATAATGAGTAGTTTAGAGAGAAAGGAAGGGAGGGGGAGAAAGAGAATCATCAATGTGAGAGCAGAACATGGATCAGCTGCCTCCTGCAGGATGGAGCATGCAACCCCAGCATGTGGCCTGACCGGAATTGAACCAATGACCTTTTGGTGCACAGGCGAACGTTCTACCAAGTTATCCACATCAGCCAGGGCTGGACAGTCCATTTTTAAATCAATCAAACAAAATTTATTTCTGTCAAAGCCATACCTTATTTTCATTGAAATAAATGTGTTGATAAACATTCCTGTGATAACTATCTCACTTTCTAAACCTAATTCTAACTTAGAAAATAGAGAAGGAAGGAGATTGTTGTTCATATGGAATAAGGTCCTGCCTAACCCCCTTTTTTGATTTCTATCATGGGACTTTTTTCCTTTGGGACTATGCACTCTGAAATGTTCCCTTCTTTATGGGGTGGGGGAGAATAGAGATTTTTATAGCCTGGGGCAGCGAACCACAGTAAGAATTAGGATAGATGAAAGCTATAACTTTATTTTGTAGTGGAGGTAAGGGCTTTTGGATAAAGCGAAGTGGAAAAGGAGAAGCAGCCTAGCCAATGTGGCTCAGTGACTGAGCATCAACCCCTGAACCAGATCACAGTTTGATTCCTGTTCAGGGCACATGCCCGGGTTGCGGGCTTATTCCCCAGTGGGGGTCATGCAGGAAGTAGTTGAACAATAATTCTCTCTCTCTCTCTCAAATCAATAATAAAAATGTATATATAATAAAAAAAAGAGAAAAGGATAAGCAGAAGACTTCAGGCATTTATTTTTAGGAGAGATGATTTTTAGGTATGGGTACATCTGAATCTGAAAATCTGGAGAATAATTCCCTTAAAAATATAACCCACTTTAAAGATTAAAGATCTCTGTCCTTGGATTCAGGTGGGATAAAAATATTTATATGTTGAAACTTCCTAAAATTTCTCTTACAATAAAAAAGCTAACAACTCAGTTCTGCTAAGGGAGACAGTCCGGATTTTAAATTTATATTAAATAGAACTATACCAGGCATTAATTTTATGAGTTTTCCCTTTGTCTAAGTATGAATAAAGAAAAAAGCACTTGAAATCTTCCAATCAAAGAGCCACTAAAAAGATTAATTCATCTCAGAGTGTTTACACATAGAGGGAGACACACAGACGGTAGAGCTATTTAACACGTCAAACTGACTCAATCAGCTAACACATGCTGGACATGATTAAACCTTGAGCTTAACTGCCAGCTATGATTAGTCCCAGGCAGTTAAAGCAGTAACAGTTTTTAGTCCCTAAGACTTGCCTCATCAAGTTCATAATACCTTATTCCATAGTGTCAAAATTAGATTTAAAACTTTAAAGCTTTAAAGATTCAGAAGCAAACAAGAAGTAAAAGATATAAGAGCATCGAATTTTGAAAAAACAAAACACACACACACACTTCAAAAAACCAGACAGGGATTCAACACAATCTGCCACCATCTGACAAATGGCTGTCCTTATTAATTTCAAAATTCTGAGGGTATGTAATAGAAAAAAAGTGTAATATCATTATCAAAACATGTTATTTTCTTTTAAGTTGACCAAATCTCAGCTATAAACAAAAGGGTTCATTCAAGAAGTAAATTATGACAGCAGGTCCTTTTGTACAGTATTCAAAGTCCATTGAGAAGAGGCAGTCCTCAAGTCCAGAGGCTAAGAGATTAAACTTTAAGATTTTAATCCTCACAATGAGCATAGCAGCCTTTCTATTAGATTAGCTATGTATTTTATGGGGAGATTAAAAAAAACAACTGATGACAAAGTGCATCAATCTGCCTCATAAAAGTACAATGGGAAACAATAACCCTAACTTTCCTTGGCAATGATGGTGGTGAACCATTTTTAGAGAACCTATTTTCTCTCTTTTTTTCATAACTCAGGAATTGTCCAAATAAACTAATCCGGAAAGTCAAAGTTGTGCTCCGTACCCTCCATGCTCTGCCCATTCAGGGAGAAGGCCCTGTGAACATGAGGACAGATCTGGGCGATGCTTCTACAAGCCAAGGAATGCCAAGACTGCCAGCAAACGACCAGAAGCTAGGAAAGAAGCATGGGCAGATCTTTATCCAGCCCTCAGAAGGAACAAACCCTGCTCAAACCTTTATCTCAGATTTCTAGACTCCAGAACTGTGAGATAATAAATATCTGTGGTTTCGGCAGTGTAGAGGGGGAGGCAGAAAGTATCTAAAATCAATAATCTTAAAAGAATTTGTTACTAAGTACATACCAGTTTTTGGATTGAAATTCACTTGGAAACATTTAAATCCAGAAAGACCCATTTACTGAAGCTATTTCTGCTAAAGTAGCAAGTCTACTGTGCTTTATAACTGGCAGTTTCATGGCTTACAGAACCACCTCCCCAAGGTAGATTCCTAGATTCAAGGTCCAAGGAACCTTACTTTCTTTTGTAGTCTTTTTCATTTTGAAATTGATTAGAGTGAAGAAAAAATTTTTTAAAAAAAACCAAACAAACCAGAAAACACCAGTGAATAGAACTACTGTAGCTGGCTAGCCAATCGGCAGTTATGAAATGTACAGTTTTGATCAAACTGTATATAAACAACCTAAAAATATGTAAACCTGGCTCTACAAACTTCCAACTGTTTGTATCTCCCTTATCATTCCAATCAAATCCAACACACATAACAAGAATTCAAATACACTGTATTATCCTTGAATTTAACTGTTTGCTAACCAGAATGCTTAAAGCAGGATTTTGGGTCTATCTTTCAGACTATATGAAAATTGATTCTGGATCTTATTTTTATTTAGCTGATATTTATGATCCTTAAAGACATCATTATTTTAGTTACCAAAAATTTGCAGATTTTTTATTATTTACATGGGCAGACCATCCTACCAGTAAATGATATAGTATATTTCTTTTTAAGACAACAGATCTCAAAATTTTGGTTTACAATTACCTTAAGCAGATATAGTTGGAAAAGTAAGTATTTTAATAGTTTTTTCAGATAATTGTGGATATTCTTTGATACTGCACTAAAACTTGGTAAGTGATTGTTTCTTAATAATTAGTTACAAGGACTCCAGTCCCGAAGTCCTCAGGTCCTGGAGTGGTCCATAACCACACTTTGAAAATGGCTACTGTGCCCAGCTAGTGTGGCTCAGTGGTTGAGCATTGACCTGTGAACCAGAAGAACACCGTTCAATTCCCCAAACATGCCTGGGTTGCAAGCTCGACCCCACTGGGGGTCGTGCAGGAGGCAGGTGATCGATAATTCTCTCTCATCACTGATGTTTGTTTCTTTCTTTCTCCCTCTCCCTCTCTTCCCCTTACTCTCTGAAATCAATAAAAATATATTTAAAAAAAAAGAAAATGGCTGTTGTTTTAAACCATTAACTCTATGTGATCACAAAGTGACTAAAAAGTGACCAAGATGTATTAATTACCAAAAAGGTGGATGCATATGAATATGGGAAAGGGTGGTAAGAGATGGTATAGAATGGACTAAGCCTTAAGTCTATTTAAACTACATACATATGTATTTTAATAGTTTGATAAAAATTGTAAAGATTTGTATAACTGCTATTATAAAACAAAATAACTAATATTTCCTTTCCTTTAAGAATTCCCTGTAGTCCTCCTCACATTTTCTTATCGTCCTAAATACCATATGTATTCTTAAAGAGTATTTTCTACCCGAACCATGAATTTGTTCAAAGCTTTTCCCAACCATAAAGCTCATAATACATACTTGTCAGGAGCTCTAAGCACCATGAAACACATGAAAACTAACATTTGTAACTGTCCTCATTTCTGCTGTGATCTAGAAAAGGACACTCTGTTTCAAGTAAATATATCATGTGCCAAAGGACAGGTGATGAAATGGAGGGTGTTTGTTAGATCTCAGATCTTTCACCACCTAAAACAAGACAGACAGGTTTCGGAGGTTGGAGGTGGAGGGTTCTCCAACATAAGCTACTAATACCCCCCAATTCCTAGCCTTTCTACCACCTCTGTCCACTGCAGTCTTCTGTACAGATTGTTAAAGTATGACACTTTTCTTTTTTTCTACCTTGTGAACAGCTTTCTATGCAGGACCTTTGCTAAATATTAGCTACTTTTGCTTAGATGAGCAAAGCCAATTTGCCAATAAATTGGAGATATGTGGGCATAAAAATCCAACACTGAGAAAGATTACCAAAGGATGAAATTTAGTGCCACTGCCAAATGACATGTATCAGAAATACTCCTGGCTTGTTTAATGAAATAGTTAAGTTTTCCTATAGGGCATCACTTTTATATCAATACTAGAGGCCCGGTGCACAAAATTAATGCATGGGGGAGGGAGGGTCCCCTCAACCCAGCCTGCACTCTCCAATCCGGGAACCCTCGGACATCCATCTTACAATCTGGGACCGCTGGCTCCTAACTGCTCACCTACCTGTCTGCCTGATCACCCCTAACCGCCTCTGCCTGCCGGCCTGATTACCCCTGATCACCCCACGCAGCCTGCTGTTCAGTCATTTGGTCATACCTCACTAACCCCCCTGCCGGCCTTGTTGCCCCAGGCAGCCTGCTGGTCGTTACTGTTACTGTGATGGCATCCTGGACAATTTGCATATTCCTCTATTATTAGTATAGACTAGTGACCCAGGGCATGGATTTGTGCACATTGAAAGGAAATTAATTAGAAGAAATATTTTAATATCAACAACATAACCCACAGCCGAAGGTGGAATCGCGTGGCCCTGCGAGTAATTGGGTTCCCTCCTCTCTGGTTCTAGGGTGCATCACCTGAGAACCACGGCTGCCAAGTCACCATAGCTCGGCAACTCCTACGTTGACTGTCTGCCCCCTGGTGATCAGTGTGCGTCATATGTACTGGCTGGTAGGAAAGTCACTTAGCTTTTTATATATATATCAATATATCAGTAGTTAGAGCTGCTTCTGCTATTCATGAACAAAGCCAGGCAAGCTATTTCAATGAATGACAAACATGGGAGACTTTGGCTGTTTACAACTAAATTCCATAAAAAAATACAAAATGCCCAAAACTTAATAGGTAAGTAAGAATTACTTGTTTATATTTCTGTTTGATGCACAATTCCAATGAATTTATATTAACTTTAATACTCTACAATAGCCCTATATGATGCTATTGCGACCCACATTTTACAAATGTCAATCCTAATTTTCTTTCTTTCTTTTTTTAAATATATTTTATTGATTTTTTACAGAGAGGAAGGGAGAGGGATAGAAAGTTAGAAACATCAATGAGAGAGAAACATCGATCAGCTGCCTCCTGCACACCACCCACTGGGGATGTGCCCACAACCAAGGTACATGCCCTTGACCGGAATCGAGCCTGGGACCCTTCAGTCCACAGGCCGACGTCCCATCCACTGAGCCAAACTGGTCAGGGCAATCCTAATTTTCTTGTTTTAGAATTGAAGATTAAAGTTTTATATGTAGTATAGAGAAATGATGAAGCTGATCATATTTACAAATGGTTAAACTAATATGCAAACTAAGGTAGTGAAAATATATATGCACGTGTGTGTGTATGTATATATATTTATTTAATCCTCTTTTGTCAATCTCAGCCAGTCATGTTCAATAATAAGAATCTGTAACAGCCGAAACCGGTTTGGCTCAGTGGATAGAGCGTCGGCCTGCGGACTGAAAGGTCCCAGGTTCGATTCCGGTCAAGGGCATGTACCTGGGTTGCGGGCACATCCCCAGTGGGAGATGTGCAGGAGGCAGCTGATCAATGTCTCTCTCTCATCGATGTTTCTAACTCTCTATCTCTCTCCCTTCCTCTCTGTAAAAAATCAATAAAATATATTAAAAAAAAAAGAATCTGTAACAAACATTTAAAAATAATATATATATGTATTGATTGATTAATTTAGGAGAGGAAGAGAAAGATAGAAACATTGAGAAAGAGAGAGACATCAATGATGACAGAGAATCATTGATCAGCTGCCTCCTACATGCCCCACAATGGGGATCCAGCCCACGTGTGGGCATATGCCCTGACCAGGAATTGAACCATGACCTCCTGGTTCATAGGTCGATGCTCAACCACTGAGCCATGCAAGCCAGACTGTAACAAACACTCTTAATTCTTCTTGTAAAACAATGATTTTTGGCATCTATTCATTCAAATATGATTTTATACAAAGGCATAGAAGGGAGAAGTATGGTCCCAATAATATGTAGAAACTCTCAATTCAGGTTCTGGTTTTCCTGATGAGGGTTAGTTTTAATATTTCATTAATGTCCCAAATTCCAACAAAAATATTTCTCCTGCTCTGGCTGGTGTGGCTGAATGGTAGAGCATTGGCCTATGCACTGAAGGGTTGTGGGTTGTGGGTTTGATTCCTGACCAAGGGCACGTACCTGGGTTGTGTTCCCCAACCTTGGTCAGGATGTCTGTGGGAGGCAGCCAATTATAATCTCTCTCACATCGATTTTTCTCTCTCACTTACCCCCCCTTCCATTCTCTCTAAAAATCAATAGAAAAAGTATTCTCAGGTGAGGATTAACAAAATACATATATATATATGTATATTTTCCCTTTAGTAATTCAACTTGAAGATCATGATTTCATGAAAAATTATGAAATACCTGTTAAAATGTTTATTATAAAGAAATTTGAAGAAACTAGCAACTATTTTTACTTCAGTTGACAATCGTCAAAACTCTGAGAACAGAGTTTAGTGATGAAACCCAAGTTAGCATCTTTTATTACTATGGTTATAGCCCCTTATCTCAAAGTAGACTTAAGGGAAAATAGCATGAAAAACATAAATCTCCAGTTTAACTTTGCTCCTAGTGAATTAGGACTTGAGAGAGAGAGAGAGAGAGAGAGGAGAGAGAGAGAGAGAGAGAGAGAGAGAGAGAGAGAGAGAAGGAAGTCCAAGAGCTATTAAACACAACAGCCAAGATGAAAAGTAATATTCTTATAGTAGCAGATTAATTATCTATTTTTGTCTAGAAGTTGGAAGGTATGCACGGCAATTCCAGGTTATATTCTGGAATACCTGTATTGTATTTGTTTTCGACAAAAATATATTGCACAAATCAAGACCTAAGTGGGCCATTTCAAATTATGAATACATGACCTACCTTGTTCCAGAATCTGAAGAAACAGAATGGTTGGATTAAATTGACAAACAGATGTGTTGTTAGGATTGTGCTCTTTATGTTACTTCAAATATAAATGAGTATTTGAATATAACAGGTGGTATTTCTGCTAGAATCTACTTCTCTTCCAGTATTCTGAAGCCTAATGGGGAAAATAAGAAGATTACAATTCATTAAAAGATGAAACAACAAAGAAAGCCTTTTATTTTCTTGCAAAAATCTGAGTTAAACTATTCACTCATAGAAAAAATTAACTCTATACTTAGTTTAACATAAAAAACATCTTAAGTTTTGAGGACTAGAGACAACATATAATATACATTTTATAAATACAGTAGAGGCCCAGTGCACACACGGGTGGGGTCCGGCTGGCCTGGCCCTAATCAGTGGGCTGGGGCTGGGCCTGTTGGGAGGAGCAGACAGGGTGATTGGGGGCCGGATGGCTGGGGGGAGGGGCTAAAGGGAGGGGCTGCGGGTGGGTAGACCGGCCCCACCCCTGAATGGGGGTTCAGTCAGGGGTCAGTGGCTTGGGGAGGGGCTGTGGGAGGTTGGCCGGCTAGCCCCACCCCCAATAGGCGTGGGGGGCCAATTGGGGGTGGAGCTGGCTGGGGGGAGGGGCTGCAGGCCCATCAGGGTGGTAGGGGCTGATCAGGGGTGGGGATGGCCATGGGGAGGGCTGTGGGCTGGCTGGTCCTGCCCCCAAATGGGGTTGGGGGGTTAATCAGGAGCCAGCGGCTGGGGAGGGGCATGGGTGGTTGGCTGGCCTGCCCTGCCCGATTGGAGTGGGGGTGGGGGTGATTGGGAGCAGAGCTGGCTAGGGCGAGGGGCTGCAGGAGGTTAGCCAGCAGCCCTGCCCCCTATTGGGGTAGGGCAGTGGTCAGCAAACTCATTAATCAACAGAGCCAAATATCAACAGTACTTCTTCAAAATAGACTTGCCCAGGCCGAAAACCGACTTCTGCGCAGGGGCCACAAAGTTTTAATCGCACTATATGCACGCCCGCATGTGGTATTTTGTGGAAGAGCCACACTCAAGGGGCCAAAGAGGCGCATGTGGCTCGCTAGCCGCAGTTAGCCAACCATGGGAGTAGGGGAAGGCAATTAGGGGCGGAGCCAGCCGGGGGGACGGGCTGCAGGCCGATGG
>NW_006290034.1:7299907-7302445 GCF_000327345.1 Myotis davidii
TTGGCCAGCTGGCCCCTGATCCTGTTGGCCCTAGTGGGCGTCATAGCAACTGGTTGTTCTGGCTGTTGGCTTTTTATATATATGGATAGATAATTACAAGTACTCTTTATAAACAATTATTGACTGTTATGACAGAGGAAGTACAGGTTTCTATGGGAAAAAAATATTGTGTTGTGTAGGTGTGACAAGACACCCAACTTAGTATGTATAGAAGCAATCTGAGTAGACCTTTTGGAGCAGATGCTATTTAGCCTGAGACTTGAAGGATAAACCAGAGCTAGGCAGGCCACAGAGTGATGGTAGAAAGAGCATTCCCAAACAAGTACTGAGCTACAGAGCACAGGGTGCACTGGAAAACCTGAAAGAATTTTACCAAACCTAAAGAGGGAGCAGAGAGAATGGGGTGAGATGGGAAGTTGGATAAGTAGACACTAACAGATAGTGGAAAGCCTTATAATTATTTTAAGAAGCCACTCTGGTCTTAAATCCAATCGAAAGCAGTTTATGGGGTTGTAAGTGGGGCTGGAGTCAGCATGCTCAGACTTTGCATTTTTGGAACATCACTCTACACAATGTGGGTTGGAGGGAGGCTATTGGAGTGTTTTAAGACCACAGTGATAGGTAAGTTGGATGGTAGTGGAAGAATGGAAGAGAGAGGAAACAGACAGGATTCAGTGGTGGACTGGAAGTGGGAGACTGGGGAAACCAGGAGTTAAATCTCCCAGCCCTGGCTGGGTAGCTTAGTTGGTTAGAGCATCGTCCAGGTATGTCAAGATCGCGTTTTCGATCCCCAGTCAGGGCACATATAAGAATCAACCAATTAATGCATAAATAAGTGAAATAGCAAATCGATGTTTCTCTTTCTCCCTTCCTTGCTCTCAAATCAATAAAAATTAGAAATCTCTCAGGTTTCTAGCTTGAACAAATAGGAGTTTATGAGTTTATTAGGTGGTATTTGCCTCCATTTAACCAAAGGGACATTAAGAAGTTGTGTGACTAGCCCAGGGCTGCTCAGATTGTAAGGCTTGGAAATAAAACTCAAATCCATTCCTGTCCTCTGTTTTTGTTGATGTTATTGATAGTGATGCTTTTTATTTTTTCCTTCCGAACAACTTATAATGGCAAATTTCAAGCAGAACTGAGTATGGATGAAACTCCTACCTACTCAACCCTCCTCCAACGCCTACTGGATTATTGTAAAGCAAATCCTATTTCATCTACAAATACTTCAGTATATCTCTAAAAGATATGACTACTTAAAAAATCATAACCATAATACCATTATCCCACCTTTAAAAATTAGCATCACCAAATAAACAGGAGATGTTCAAATTTTCCTAAATTGTTTTTAAATAATTGGTTTCTTTTTATTTGGGATACAAACAAGGTCACACATTACATTTGGTTGGTATGTCTTTTAATCTACTAGTAAAGGTTCCTCCTTTCTCTATTTTCCTCATAATTTATTTGTTGAAGGAATCAGGTTATTTTTCCTGCAGTTTCCCTCATTCTGGATTTTGTTGAACGTGTCCTTCTGGTATAGTTTTAACATGTCCTAGGTTAGCATGTCCTCCAATCCCCTGTATTTCCTGCAGATGGGTAGCTAGATTTGAGCATGCTTAGATCAGTTCAGCTTTGATTTCTTGAGAGGAGGGATGGTGGGGGAGAGGGCAAAGATAATTCATAGGTGGTGGTGTGTATTTCTATCACATGGTGTGGCATATGATGTTTGGTTATCCCCTTCATTCTGTTGTATTAACAAAATGCCCTAGCTCCATTATTTTATTAGTGGCTTGCAAATGGCAATAATTCAACTGTGCCTTTAATTCTAACATTTCTTCTTAATTGATTAACTAGAATGACTTAATAAACAGTAAGGGCAAGTTGAAGTTTGTGTGCTTTAATGCAAATGATTGAGACACTATTTTGCAGGGGGGGGAGGGGGGTTCTCCAGCTGTAACCAGATTACAGATTTTAAATTCTTGAAGATAGGGATTGACTCCTCTTATAAATGATCTTTCCCAATTACCTTGGGCATTTCAAACTTACATGTTGCTTTTGAAGGTCAATTTTCTCTGCCTGTTCTCAACTTCCCTTTATAACCCAAACCTAGCCTTTTCTTCTGTCTACCATTCTCCCAAGCACCTGGTTTAAAATCTCCAAGTCATGTTAATACTTCTCCAGTGGAGTCCCTGCCCTACCAAATGCAAGTAACCTCCAAACCATCTCCCTTTTGTTATCTCTTGTGTCCATTCCTATTACTGTTACCCAGTTTAGGTTGCTGCCACGATTGGTGCAGTGCCCTTTTACCTTCTATCACTGCCATACCCCTTCTCCAGTCTGTATTGTAATGTGCTGCCAGCTCTGACTTTGTCATTTATCAAAAACTCAGGACTTTCTAGTGCCCACCACATTTAGTATTTGTCTGGATTTATTTAAGTCTGCTATAATTATGGCTTCAAGTTACCTTTTTAAGTTGTATACCTTTATTTTTCCTTTAATTTGCCCTAGCAAATGAGTATTTTTTTCCATGCTCTT
>NW_006290034.1:7302501-7306878 GCF_000327345.1 Myotis davidii
CTCTTTTCCTTTTTGATAGTAGGATCATTTTATAATGGATCTGTATGGCAGGAAGACTAGCATAGGCCACAAGTTTGAGCCCTGGTACTGTGGATGAAAAAGATTTCTATGGAAAGTAACCTTGTAGGGTAATCTGATCATAAATTCCTAACTGGGCAGGTTATGGTCATGCCCCAAGTATATAACATTTTTAGTAAAAGATTTTATCTTTGCCTTAAACAAACCCTGTCCATTGTTTTGTGCTCAAACTCATAAAAATTCTTGACAGGTTTGGACATTTCTTACTTGACAGTATCATGCAGAGCAGTGACCAAAGAACAATAATGATCTTATGGAAATGGTGTTTCTCTTTGAGGGTTAGAGTATATACCATGACAGCAGGAGTTCACATCTACTGAAGAGTGCTACTGATCATGTATGCAGAAGTAGGATACAGCTCTGTTAGTTGCCACCATTACCCTATTGTTAATCACAACTCATAATTTTGTTGAATCTGATTTGATTACAATGACTTAGCCTTTATAAAAAGAAGAAATTCCTCAAAATATATAGGCATTATAAGTTATATATTTGATCATTGATTGATACTCTATTGTGGGTGGAATTCAAGGAGTCTGTGAACTTGGTTGGGGTAAAAAATTATATTAAAAGATCTTTCAATTAGCCTCTAAGTAAAGTTTAGAATTAATTTCAACTGTGAATGTAGGCAACAAACCATAGCAGCATTAGCAGTATCTGTGCCTTTGTCACCTACAGAAAACACATTTTTTATATCCTCATACACTGGCTACAGCTATCTTGAAATTGTTTAACATGATCACTAGTTCAAAATTACTGTAGACCTACTACAAGATCGTATCTAATTTGTTATTTTTAAAAGCACTTAATATCCAATTAAGATAATTAGACAATTATACCTTTGTATTTTATTTTATGCATTTAAAAACATTATTCTGACAAGGAGCCCATACGTTTGAACAAACTGCAAAGGAATCTGTGGCAAAGAGCCACAGAAGGACTCCTGCTCCTAACTCTTGTACTGATGTGAGTGAAGTTAACTAGAACCTGTGATGCAACACACACAGAATTGTGTCACAGCCTTATGTAATCATGATGTCACAGGTTATGTAAATCTTTGGCCATTGACTTTTATCTCAAACATGAGAGGGAACAAAATGCAAAGGAGCATATATTTTCACAAGTTCAGGCAGAATGACTTTCCTTTGTATTAAGGAACTGTATGTTCATATAACTTAAAAACAATGGCATCTTCACTGACTTGGGGATCTTCTTGCCCTCTTTTGGGTGCATCAGCAAATGTGTTTGAAATTGCCTCAAATCGTGTTTTCAGCAGTTTGCTACATTAGATGCAGGCCTTTGTTTTGCTCAAAAAGGGGAACCCTAAAGAGGTCGATGTACCTCAGGTTTGAAATACTTGCTCTGCAGATTAGAAATAAACATTCTTATTATCAGTCTACCATGATTGTGTGTAATGATTGTGTATATTTACTCTGTCACCTAGAAAACTACTTAATGGAGAAGATGGAAGAGAAGTGGTTTAACAATTACTGTAGTTTCCAAGAAAATAAACCACTCATTTGAAAACTCATTTCTAATAAAGGAACTGATAATTATCTCAATGACAACATAGTCTTAATATTTATATATATTGTCAGAAATAAAAAAAGACTAAGTTTAACTGTGGTGTATTTTGAGGTAATAATCCTGACTTCTTTTTGATACATCTTTAATGTCTATGAATATATTCTAAAAAATCTTTAAAAATAAAAACAGTTGTGATGATGGATAATGCTTTCATACTAGGTCAGTGATTTTCAACCCTTTTCATCACATGCCACACATAAACTGATCACCAGAATTCTGTGGCACACCAAAAAAAACCCACATTTTTGCTGACCTGACAAAAAATAGGTATAATTTTGATTTGTTCACACTAGATCAGCGGTTCTCAACCTGTGGGTCGCGACCCCTTTGGGGATCGAACGACCCTTTCACAAGGGGTCGCCTAAGGCCATCGGAAAACACATATATAATTACATATTGTTTTTGTGATTAATCACTATGCTTTAATTGTGTTCAATTTGTAACAATGAAAATACATTCTGCATATGAGATATTTACATTACGACTCCTAACAGTAGCAAAATTACAGTTATGAAGTAGCAACGAAAATAATTTTATGGTTGGGGTCACCACAACATGAGGAACTGTATTAAAGGGTTGCGGCATTAGGAAGGTTGAGAACCACTGCACTAGATGGTTATTGTTGTGTTAGCTGTTGCCCTTTATTTATTTGACAATCTAAGGGAAAAGAGGTCGTCAGTGTGCCTAACTAACTAGTCAGGTATTGCATGTTTTTAAAAATTCTTGCGGCACACCAGCGTGCCTCTTGCGACACACTGGTTGAAAATTGCTGTACTAGACAAACAATGCTCAATTTTAATACACTTTTGTGGTTTGTTACTAATCAAACAACTTAGTTTTTTGCGATAATGAGGATCAAAGGTAGCATAATAACTTTCAGACTTCTTCAAGGGATATGAATTAATAAACAATTACTATGCATACAAGAATTTACTAGATAGGGATAGAAGAAATACGTATTTCGAAATATGGTTTGAAAACTTTTAGAATGGGAATAAAGCTCTGAAAGGAAATCTTATATCCTAAGTCTCTCATAGTGCCTGGTAGCCAATAACAAATTGCTGAATACATAAAAATTCACAACTTTTTCATCTGGTTTTCTCAAACTCTTCATCTGCAACAAAACCAGAATGGCCATGTAGGCATTTACAGGGACCTAAATCTTGCATAGGAATGCAAATTATGAAGTGGATTGAAAACACAATGGAAAAGGAGGACATAAGCTGGGAAAAGTTATTACCCAAAATATCAATTTTCAGTATGAAATAATTTATATCCATATTTATAATTTTAGAAAAAGCTCAGGAATGCAAATCTGATTCAATGGGAGTCAAAATACGTAATTCCCACCAAACCATTAACAAGATTTCAGAACTAAGATTACACATCACGAACCCTCCAACCTCAGTTTCCTAATCCTATCCTGTATAATAAAAGGCTGATATGCAAATTGACCGAATGGGGAAATGACTGGTTGCTATGACACCCACTGACCACCAGGGGGCAGATGCTCAACGCAGGAGAGAGCCCCCTGGTGATCAATGTGCTCCCACAGGGCCAGCGCCACTCAGCCAGAAGCCCTGAGCTGGTGAGGGCAGCTCCCGCCTGTGGCAGTGCTAAGAATGGCCAACTGCAGGCTTAGACCCTGGAGGAGCAGGCCTAAGCTGTCAATCGCACATCCCCCCAAGAGCTCCAGGACTCCTAGAGGCCCCCCGCCCCCAACCCCAGTGCACAAATTTCATGCCCCGGGCCTCTAGTCTGCAATATAAGGAAACCTCAGTGTTCATTAAGATCTTTTCCAGAGTTTATATTATATGAGTTAATATTTACACAGCCAAAAGATATGTAAATAATTGAAACACTAATTTGTTGGTTTCATCCTATAGTGGTCTCACCCCTCCACCCTTTTTAATCTGTTTAGGTATGTTACAGCCTATTGTGTTAAGTTTACAGCGGAACCTTTAAAACTATTCAGCTACTAAAATCTCACAGAATGCTCTCCAGACCATAAACTTGCATATTTAACAAAAGTCACTGCAATCCGATGAAAGAACAGCATCTTTACAGTTAATTACTGAAGTATGTTCAACTTCTAATACCCATTACCTGTTTAAAGGGTAGATGTCTTCAATTCTTTACCTAATGCATGGCAATTTGAAGGCAAATGGTTCCCCAGGGTGTGAGAGTTGGATTTAATGCTCAACTAAAAGGCTGGAGATACATAAACTCTCTCCTTCACCTCACCGGGCGGGCTGTGAGCGGACATCACAATTATTAATGCCTAATTCCTGCTCACAGGCTTTCCAAACTCACACAATTCAGAGTTCGCCCTATCACAACAGACCAGTAGTTACCGATCCCACGTTTATTTTATCAGGACATTGGCGCTGTACACACTTTAAAAAAAAAAAAAACACCCCAGAAAATGTGAAAAGAAAAATTTTCAAAACCGGTTGTGATAAAGTAGCCTGTATACATTTTACCGTTATCAGCAGATGCCTATTTATAAGCAGACGCTGGAAACTCGGCCCAAGTAGTGAAGACGTTTGTGAAGATGAATTAATTAACTGCAAACTAGTTTTAGCAACTGCTGGTCGCACCGAGTCAGTCGTGACAAAGCAGCGAAACGCTAACAGGCACGTGGAAGGAGAGGATGCATTGGAACAAAAAGCGTGCAACGGGCCCCGTGCACCGCCATCCTTCAGGCTCCTC
>NW_006290034.1:7307438-7308288 GCF_000327345.1 Myotis davidii
AGCATGATATGTCTGTGTTTGAAGTGGAAGAGGGGGCCTGGGGACAGCTTTCAGCACTGGCCCAGGGTGACATAACTTCTTTCCAGCAGAAAATTCAAGAGAAAAACAGGTGTTGTTTTTAATCTCCAAGATTTTTAAAAAAGGAATTAAGACTGTTATATAATAAAAAATTGATTTAGGAAACAAGACCAAGTATTGAAAAATTTGATTTTGTATCAAACTGACACTGAGTATTCAGTTTTGTGATTGGCTATGATAGTCTACAATTCCCTTCAAAAAAGACTCCAGAATTCTTCAATTTTGTACATATATTAAAGTAATTAGTTCAATTTAGGAAGAATGGTTACTATAGTTTATAGCTTATCTTTTCATAATTTTATGCAACAGCTGGTAAGTACTAACAATAGTATGATTCTAGATATTTCAATAAAGTATTTCTAGATAGAAAAAGGCCCAAACTGTTATAGATGAAAACTGGTACATTTGGGGAAAGAGGCTAATTTCTGTGGAAACTGAAACTTAATGCAAACACACATACACATAGACACATGAACTTCCATTTCCATAGTCAACGCACCTCGGCCCGGGGAGAGCCGAGGGCGGTCACCTGGCTGCGGTCTGGCCGGAGCCGAGTGACTCCGGGAAGCCATTCAAGCCCTCAGAGCCTGTTTCCTGTTCTCTGCCGCGGCGGCCGTCACGGAACCGACCTCATCGGGGCTGTGGTGGCTTTGGCGAGAGGATCCGTGGCGCTTTCTTACGACAGAGCCTGGCCCGTGGCATCGGATGCATGGTGGGCGTTACACGCAGAAGTCGGGAGAGCCGGGCGGCTCTGAGGGCCACCGCGCCGGTG
>NW_006290034.1:7308366-7335899 GCF_000327345.1 Myotis davidii
TGGGAGCACTGGCTGGCGGCTCCGCAGGGCGGGTGACAGCCTTAGCCGCTCACCTGACGCGTCCTCACCACCCTGGGCGGCAGGCAGGCAGGCATTGCTGTGCCCGGATGGGGGCCTGGCCCGGGGCAGGCCGCCCCTGCAGCCTGCCGTGGTGCCGGGAAGATGGCACCCCGTGAGTCCAGGTGGTCTCGAGGGTCCCCTTACTAAAGCGGGGGACAGCGAAGCGAGGAGGGGCCCGGGATGGAGGAAGCCGTAGGGGGGTGCTCACTGCGCAGTGGAAGAAGGGGGGGCCTTGGAGAAAGGCTCAGGGGTTTAGCCCATTGCTCCCCTCCTGGCAAGTCTCCGGGGGACCCTAAGCGCTTACTATCAGTGGTTCTCAACCTTCTGGCCCTTTAAATGCAGTTCCTCATGTGGTGACCCAACCATAAAATTATTTTCGTTGCTACTTCATAGCTGTAATGTTGCTACTGTGATGAATCGCCATGTAAATATCTGATATGCAGGATGGTCTTAGGCGACCCCTGTGGAAGGGTCGTTGGACCGCCAAAGGGGTCGCGACCCACAGGTTGAGAACCTCTGGAGAGAGATGCCCGCCTGTGGGGAAGGAGAGGGGGCAGGGAAAGGCCACCGTGCGCCCGGTCCTTTGTTTCCAGGGCTTTCTCTCTCTTGTTGGCGGGAATTCTAGGGGAGGTCTCAGGAGGGTTTCAGAATATTCACCCGTTTTCCAGGGCTGCTCTTTCAGGGTCCTGGTCCCTATGGACTGGTCAGCACCAGGGTCATGCATCATTGCAGCTGGTCCTGGTGTCCTGTGTTTTGCTGCTCTTCTGGGCCTGGAGTTGAGCTAGGACGGATGTCCCCTCCGGTGAGTTGACCTTGTGTATCTGGCTGCACATTGCTCGGTTAGTTTGTTCAGCTGTCTGTCTCAGTTTCCCCATTCTGCTTGCCGAGGAGTTGTCCTAGCTTCTTACTATCCTGTCTGATTACCGCTATTTTGCAAATAAGGGGCCTGAGGCTCAGAGAGGTTAAGTAACTTTCCAGAGGTCACACAGCTAGGAAGTGGCCAACTCCAGTCCAGGGTCTGCTTCTGTCATAAGAACCATTGTAGATTCTTGAGCAATACCAGATATCAAAGTGTGTAATTACGGAGTGTCTGTGATGTCCAGGACTTTTAAGAAATGTCAAAAATGTATGAGCCTAGGCCCCTGCCTTTCAAGAGCTTCCAAGTTGTTGTTTGGGGAGATTGGGTAAGGCAGAAATCAAGCAGCATCTGATGAGCAGTTGCTGTGTTTCCCAACCTTCCCTTCCCTATACACACACCCCTTCCATTTAATTCTTACAACAACCCTCTGGGGTTGGCCTTAAGTGTTTTGCAAATGAAGAACCTGAGATTGTGGTGGAGTGGGGTTGAAGGATCCAGTTCTGAGAGCTCCCATGTGTGTTCTTCCCACCCACTGTGTTGTGTCTCTTATAGCAGACAGTTCAACTTTGTAGTAGAAGATAGCATAACAATTTTTTAAATATTTTTTAATTGATTTCAGAGAGAGGAAGAGGGAGAGATAGAAACATCAATGATGAGAGAGAATCATTGATTGGCTGCCTCCTGCACACCCCCTACTGAATTGAGCCCTGAAACCCCAGCATGTGCCCTGACCAGAAATCAAACAGTGACCTCCTGGTTCATGGAGTGATGCTCAACCACTGAGCCACAGTGGCCGGGCTAATAGAAGACAGTTTAGAATATATGGTCAAGTACTGCTTATGAGCAATAATTGCTTTTTACCCTTGATAAATGCTGAGAAGGGGGAGGCACTCAGGTCATTGTGGTGACTGGGACTTAAAACAGCAGTGCTTTAAGATTGTTAGGGTGGCAGCAGCATTCAGGATAGATAATATGAGAGTTGGGTTAAGGAGACAAACTAGAACTGGTTGAGACCTGAACCTATCAGAGCCTGACTGTGGTTGTGCAATGGAAATGAGATGATTCCCAGGAAACCTCAAAAGAAGACAGGGGAGCATAGTGTGGTAGGCTCACAATGTGGACCTGGAGCCAGATCTCCTGAGTAGTTTCAACTTGGCACTTCCTAGCTCTGTGTCCTTAGGCAACTCGTTTTGTTTTTTTTTTAAATATATTTTATTGATTTTTTACAGAGAGGAAGGGAGAGAGATAGAGAGTTAGAAACATTGGGGAGAGAGAAACATTGATCAGCTGCCTCCTGCACATCTCCCACTGGGGATGTGCCCGCAACCCAGGTAGATGCCCTTGACCGGAATCGAACCTGGGACCTTTCAGTCCGCAGGCCGACGCTCCATCCACTGAGCCAAACCGGTTTCGGCTAGGCAACTCGTTTTATCTCTCTGAGCCTCATTCTCTGCTGTCAAACAAGCATAGTACCTACCTCATAGGGTTGTTATGATAATAAAATTAGTATCTACTTTAGTGTTTGGCATACAGTAAGCACGAAATAAATGTGTAACCATGGAAAACCATAAAACTAAATTCTAAAGATTAACCTAACAGGCCCCTCACTTGATACAGCCCTGAGAAAGGGTCCTAACAATCTGTTCACAGGATCTTACTAGTGTACGCTGTAATTTTGTATTTTCTGGAAGGTGTCTAAAATTATATATGCCCGAGGCCTCACAAAATCTGGATCTGCCCCTAGTAGGAACTGTACTGTTGTGAAAAGAGTATAGGCTTTGGAATCAGAAGGCTTGTTCCCATAGCTTACTGCCTGTGCTACTCTAGACAGTTAATTCAGTGAACTATTCTGGGCCTCAGTTTCCTTCCCAGGTAAATTGAAGGTTAATATCTACCAGCCTGAGCTGTGGTGATAATCAAATAACACTTGCAAAAATGATTGGTAAAACTTGGAAAGCACTCTATAAGCGTTTACAAATTAATATTATTACAATTTTCCAAAAAGTATATAAGAAGCAAAGACCAAGAGCTAACTAGGGTTTTTAGCTTAAAAAGTAGAAACAGGGCGGGTGAGCTGGCAAAAAGGATGTAATGATGCTGGTAACATTCCTCCTTTTCTGCCAGGTTCTCTTTCTGATTAATCCATGAGACATTGGAGAAATAAACTAGTAAGCATAGGATCAGAAATTTAGAGCTGAGAGGAAATGTAAAATCATTTAGCATATCCCCCACATATTCCAGAAATGGAAATTAAGGCCACGAGAGGCTAACATACTTTCTAAGGCCACTCTAATAAATGGCATGGTCAGAAGAACCGGATCTCCAGGTTCTTACTGTAACAAGTGAAATCTTTAAATAAAAGTATTTCATTGTGGGGTCTTTCAAAATCAAGCATGGTGCTTGCTCTCTAGTGGCTTTTGGCTTTGTCACAAAATTCCCGAGATTCATTTTTTTTCTCTTAAAGGTTGATAGACTGGATGAGGTGTGGGTAATCTGTTCAGAAGCTGGCTCAGGGAGCAAAACTTCTGAAGATTTCAAGGTAAGAGTTATAGCTTCAGAAATTAGTAATGGGATAAGCAGAGAAAATGTAAAATTTGAAAATTCATAGCAGCTAGTTATGATTCAAGCTGTGAAAGATAATCACTTTATGTGGAAAGGAGAATAATAAATTACAAAGTTTTTCTCTGGAACTCAACTGCTTCACTTACATTCTCTCAATTATTCCATTATTTCTGACACAATCATACTTAATCAAGGGCACGCCTCCATTTATAATTCATAATAATTTAATAAGGAAAATGAAATTTGATTTTGTACCATGTATGAAAAAAGTCGGCAGGCAGATGCCTAGGAAAAAGGAGATAATGCCGATTCTAAAAACATTGATTCTTTAAAGTAGAGAATTCTCATTCAGAATATCTGCCTCTGGCTTCATGTTGTGTCAAGTGTAGTCCTGCTGCTTCCCAAGGGCTGGATCTAAGATGAACTTGCCATTCTTTAGAGCAGCGGTTCTCAACCTGTGGGTCGCGACCCCTCTGGGGTTGAACGACCCTTTCACAGGGGTCACCTAAGACCATCAGAAAACACATATATAATTACATACTGTTTTTGTGATTAATCACTATGCTTTAATTATGTTCAGTTTGTAACAATGAAATTGGGGGTCACCACAACATGAGGAACTGTATTAAAGGGTCGCGGCATTAGGAAGGTTGAGAACCACTGCTTTAGAGGAAGACTGATCCAAGTTGGTGAGGTGCAGTGCACTCCAAGCCCCTCCCTGGCCCCTCCCTGTTTCTCCCAGGCTCTTTTTGCCCTGTTTTGACCTTTCACTTAATCTCACCAGCCTGCAGTTTGGCATCCTAATCAGTTGGCTTCCCTGGTTTTCTGTTAGCAGGAGATAATTTGGTCAACAGAATTTGATAGAAAAACAAGTTGGTTGCAATAAAAATTTCCTCAGTATGACAAATTAGTCAAAAATGATTTTTTCCACTCACTGGCTTTTTGTGAGTTTGATACATTTTGGTGGTCAAGGGTTTTTTTTACTGCTTCTTTGGGTTTTTGTTTTTTTTTTTTGAGAATTTTTAATGTACAAGTGTATATTTTTAAGGAAGCATACTGTATGTACTGTTTATCACATTTTTTAGTATTTGCCATGACTTTGATAATAAGGCACATTTACATGATTTTTAAATAATTATCTAAAGTGAATTTAGATTAAAAAGCACAAGATTTGGGGGGTGGACTAAAAAATTAGGATAAACCTACAGTAATGCTGAAAGACTTTAAAGTTTACAAAACAATCCATATGGGTAACAAGTAACTTGTTTTTAACACATTGCCTCAGGCTCTCTTTACCTGTGGCCGTCCAGTGCCCATGCCCCCAGTCCATTCCTCAATGTGATGTGACTTGGTTCCTGGTCCTTGTATGTTGGCACAGGGGAGTTTTGGCCTATGTTCTTTGTAACCTACATCACTGTGCAGGATCTTTCCTAGCAAGCGTTTTTTCTAGGCATGATCTTACGTATTTGCCAGACTCATCAACCTCCTTGACCTTGGCTAACCCTGAGTGCCTTCCTCCTTTTTTTTTTTCTTCCTCCTTTTTATTTCTCCCTGCTTCTCTTCTTCCCTCCCCTCCTTTCCTCCATCCTTCTTTCTTTCCCTCCCTTCCTGTCTTTAGTATTCTGGGTAGATGAGGGTAGGTGAATACTACTAATTATAATAATGATAAATTGATGATAACTAGGATTTAGGAAGTAGTTATTATATGCCAGACATTGATCTAAGCACTTTATACATATTAACTCATTTACTCACAAAATTCTATAAACCTCATTTTACAGACAGATACAGATATAATGGTAACAGATACAGAGTTTAAGTAACTTGCCCAAGGTCAAATCAGTATTGTCTGGAATCATAAGAAAGTAGTCATCATTTAGTTCTCACCAAATATGCATGAAATTATCATTTATAACAATACTATAGGTGACTAATCCATAGACTTAGAAGACCATCTTGATTTAGGTAGATCCTCTTTTGGGTTCCTTCTACCCCTGGTAGAGCTAAATATTCATTATGAAAACTTGGCCATGAAAGCTGCCTCTGAAACCAGAAGGTTTAAGATCGCCTATATTCCAGACGTTCTGGGTGATCTGGAGTCCATATTCCATGTTGTGAGATCTTTCAGTGCGATAGTGTGGACCTTATTGCCTTCGCCCAGCAGCAGCAGCAGATAGTTGGAACTCCTGAACCATTACACCTCAAGCCTGGTGTGGCTCAGGAACAGTGAAGATGCTGCATGCTGACTTGAAAGACACCCCTGGAACGAGTGATTTGCTGAAAGTGATTTGTTTAAGGCCAGTAGGGGTGGTTGGATAAATCTAAGAAAAGTGGCATTCATAGTGTAGAGAGCCATGGGGAGACTGCCAGTTCTAACAAAGTAGCTGCTGATAATTTCGTGACAGAATTTCAAGAATATGTAGAGGCCAAGGGATTTGTTTCCCAACAAGTGTTCAATTGTGACAGGACAGGCCTCTTCTGGAAGAAAATGCCAAAGAGGACCGACATCACCCAGGAGGAGAAGTCATTGCCAGGACACAGCCAAGGACAGTTTGATGTTATTGTGTGGGAATGCAAGTGGGGACTTTAAATTGAAGCCTCTACTTATCTGCCATTCTGAAAACACACAAGTTTTCAAGAAAAAAATAATGTCATGAAAAATAAGTTGAATGTGATGAAGAAGGCTAATAGCAAAGCTTGGGCAACCAGCCAGTTTTTTATAGAGTGGATTCAAGTGTTTGCTCCAAGTGTGAAGAAATACCTCCAGGAAAAACAGTTGCCACTCATGTTACTTGTAATAGATAATGCTCCTGCCCACCTTCCATGCTTTTGGAGGCCGAGGTGGTAGAGGAGTACAGCCTCATCACCCCTAGGTTCTAGCCACCTGACACAACAACTCTTATCCAGCTATGGACCAGCAGGTCATTTCTAATTTTAAGAAACTCTACACAACCCTGGCTGGTTCGGCTCAGTGGATAGAGCATCAACCCAAGAACTGAAGGGTCCTGGGTTCGATTCCAGTCTGGGTTGCAGGTTCATTCCCCGACCCTGGTCGAGATGCGCCAATCAATGTGTCTACATCAATGTTTCTTTCTCTCTGTTTCTCCTCTTCCCTTCCACTCTCTAAAAATCAATGGAAAAATACCCTCGGGTGAGAATTAACAAAAAGGAAAAGAAAAAAAAACTCTGCACAAAGGCACTGTTACAGAGATGTTTTGAGGTGACCTCTGAAACTAATTTAACCCTCAGGGAGTTCTGGAAGGAGCATTTTAATATCCTTACTTGCTTAAGGCTCAGAGACAAAGCATGGTGGGGGAGTGTGTTTCAGGACCATGCAATCAACCTGGAAGAAATTGTGGGCTGAGTCTGTTGCTGAAAGAGACTTGGAGGTCTTTGGGGATGAGTCTGTGTGTGTTGTGGAGGATATTGTGTCTCTGGGCAGGTCCATGGCTTGGAGTTGGATGATGATGATGGGGAGGAGTTGGTGGAGGACCGCAACACTGAGCTGACCACCAAGGAACTCCAGGACCTTCAGAGGAAGCAGCAACAAACAGTAGCTGAAGAACTCTCTTCAGAGGAGGGAAGGGAGGATTTTCCTACTTCACTAATCAAGGAAATGCTTGGAAAATGGTGAGAAATGCGAAGTTTTATTGAGAAATATCACCCTGACAAAGAAGTAGCAAACCGTTCAATAAACTTGTTCAACGACAATGCAGTGTTTCACTTCAGGCCACGTGTTAAAACACAGGCATAAACAAACATCATTGGACACGTTTTTAGTGAGACAGGCTCAGTGAGCCTGAAGCAAGTTCTAGTGGAGCAAAGAGACAAAAGACAACCCCAGAAGAAGAGCTACCTGACGTTTTTATGGAAGGGGACTCCCCTTCCAAACAATAATATCCCTCCTTTTCATAATCAGTCATCAATAGCTGTCAACATTAAAGTTCTAGTGTGTATGTAAATTTTCATTTTTTTGTTGTACATGTCATTTCCTTTTTGTTAGATTTACATTACCTGTCTTTTTTGTTTTTAAAGTGTTTATAGATTAAAGAGTACATTAGACATGTTCTGTGTATAAGAAAAGTTAAGCCTTAGCCGGTTTTGGATAGAACGTCGGCCTGTAGACTGAAGGGTCCTGGGTTAGATTCTGGTCAAGGGCACAAACCCAGGTTGCAGGCTTGATCCCCAATAGGGGGCAGCCAATAAATGATGCTCATCATTGATATTGCTATCTCTCCCTCTCACTTCCTCTCTGAAATCAATAAAAATGTTTTTTATAAAAAGTTAAAACACAATCACGTGGGGATCTGGAATAGATTATTTACATTACTTCTAATGGGAAAAAATTATTTTGGTTTTCAAACAAATGGTTTCTTCTCTTGATAAACATATTGCTTGGTAGGTCTACGTATATGGCTAATAAAAATGTGTTGATTATTTCAAAGTGGTGGGTGTCAATGTATGATAATAAATGATGATAAATAGCAGCTAATATTTACACAGCACAGCCTCTGTGCCAGGCACTGTCATAAACATTTTGCATAGAGTTGCTCAATGTAAAACCACTTTATCTGGTTGTCTTTATTTTTCTGGCATAACTCTTTAAGAATCTGTGCTGCAGTAAATTCCACAGTTCAGCTTTCACCTCCCCAACAAGAATAATTAGAATTCCAGTATCTTCCCTTTATCATTTTGACTCCAAGAAACCATTACTATTTAGATCCATGTTTGTCTCCAAGGCTTGACTGGTGTGACTCAGTGACCTAGAGGTCACTGGTTCCATTCCTGGTCAGGGCATATGCCTGGGTTGTGTGCTTGATCCCCAGCAGGGGCCTGCAGGAGGCAGCTGAGCGATAATGTTTCTCTCTTACTGATGTTTCTATTTTTCCTCCTCCCTCTGTTCCTAAATAACCAACCGAACAAACAAATCTCCGGAAACATGCAGGGTACCTTGTAAAATCTACTCCCATAAAAAATAATGAGGCATTTGAGGTATCTCAAAAACAACAGGGGTGAACAGGTGGGAAAATGGGCACAAGAATGGAATCAGCCAGCACCGGTTTGGCTCAGTGGATGGAGCATCAGCCTGCGGACTGAAAGGTCCCAGGTTCGATTCTGGTTAAGGGCATGTGCCTTGGTTGCGGGCACATGCAGGAGGCAGCTGATCGATGTTTCTCACTCTATCCCTCTCCCTCTATGTAAAAGGCAATAAAATACATTTAAAAAAAAAAGAATGGAATCAATATTTAACCAAAAAAGAAGTGCAAGTGACCGAAACAAAATACAGGAAAATGTGCAATAATCAAGTATGGATATTGATAAGGGTTTCTCTAAATTATAAAGCCCAGAACCTCAAGAGTTCTTCATGTGGCACATTGGCAAAAGTTTCTTTAAGTTATAAAACCAGTTTTATTACCCTCAATGTGTCTGGAAACCATCAGTCATATATTGCTGGTAGAAATAATTCTGCTTATGAGAACTTATCCTTAGGAAATAATCTGCTATTCTTGTACAAGCTTGTTCACTAAAGTATTATTTAAAATAAAGACTATAAAAAACTTAGATCTCTAACAATAATAGGTGAGTTTTTGTGGTGTTTCTAGGTGATTACAAATGCAGTCATGAAAAAAAACATACTTTAGAAAAATGTCAGGAAATGATGTATTATTAAAGAATGCATGTTTCGCCCTGACCTGTGTGGCTTCGTTGTTTGGGCGTCATCCTGTGCACTGAAAGGTTGCAAAATCTGAGTTATTGATGGCTGATGTTGAAATATCTGATGCAGTTTTAATCTACAATTAAAATATGGTTGTCAAAGAATGTAGTACACACTTGTATTGGAAAGGTAACATCAGGTACATATTTCTTCATACAATTATACGCTCAATCAATATTTATTGAGCTTCTACTTTGAGACAGACACCCTGGACATAAAGTAGTAATCGAGAGTCTCACACCCTGACTTTGGAGCTCACAGTCTAGTAAATAACAGTCTCTACTAAATTACATATTACAAGGCAGGAATCTTGTCTTCTTCATGAATAAAATGAATATAGTAGTTTTTCTTTGAATACTGTAGGCTAAATGAATGAATTTACCAGGGGGCTACTTTGCCCTAAACATAACTAAACATTTCCTAAGTGTGACACAAACTTGTGGGAGTTGAGAAATAATGTGGACTAAGAGGCCCTGAAATAACCTCACTACTAATTTTAGCATGCTCCTTCTAAAGCCAGCCAATCAGTCAAACCACCCAGAATTGGGTCTAATACCTGGTTATGAAAAGATTTCCGACAAAACTCATTTAAATGTGGGCACCCAATGATAAAGCAAGTAGTCTTGGTGCTCAGAGACTGCTGTCATTTCGATTATAACAGATTTTTGTCATTGTAATTTTCTTTAAAAAGAAAACCCTTTGACATTTATTTTATAATGGTTTCCATAGTAACATGAGATAACTTGGGGAAGGAATCTAAGAAGTTATATGACCCAGCATTTTTTAAGAAGCAAGTAACAGATTTTAGCGCCAATACTTAGCGGCAATCTCTAAAGTAATATATTTTTAAATGATTAGAACTACAGGAGTTTTTAATTTTTTGGAGATTGTTGATGGTTATGCAGTGGTATCTTTTCATTTGCTGATATCTCAGTCAAATCAGGATCTGTACTCTTGGATCAAAGAAGCAAAAAGCTTATCGTGTCTTTCTTCTGTTATCTCCTCTGTAAATAATAGGTTTTTCTACCTTAACTACCTGGGAAAGTAAACACAGTATGAACAGGCAAAGACTTGGCCCTCCCTAGGTCTGGACCACCTAACGGATAAAGTGGTGCGTACCTGGGACCTCCATGAGTTACCCTATACTGTTCTTCCAAAGGAAAGGGGGTAGCTTATCCTCTGGGCTGATCCAGATGGGGACGACAGCAGCAGTATGTGACCTTGTGTTCTGACATGGCTCTGGCATCTGGATAGAAGTTGGTAGCCGGTGCTTTGTCTCTTTCTAGCAAGTAGAGACTAGGTACCTGGGCCTAAAACAACCAGTTCACCAGAGTCCATGCTTCCTGGAGGGTACGAGAAAGGGGTCCCTGTTTTCTTGGCATTTGGTTATCACTCTCAGCTGAACTTTAAAGCTCGGCTAATGAGCAGGCAGCACGCCAGGAAGAGATACATGAGCTTGGATCTCAAAGGGTGTGTACTCTGAAGCTGAAATCATAAACCAGAACATCTGATGTGTGTCATACACAGGGAGGGAGGAAGGACTACTGACAGAAATGTCACACGCAGCTGCTTTTAGCACTTGGCTTTCAGTGATGAGCTTCCTCCCCTACCACTACACCCCACCCTCCTGCATGAACGGCACTTAGGGCTCTCTGCACGTTCCCTGCACTCGGAAAGAAGCTGTGTGTATCTGTTACGTCAGTCTAGCTCCCGGCTATTTGATGTGCCTGATGGGCTATGGGACTGATGGCCTCAGTTACTATTTGGGTCAGGAAAGAGTCTACCTTAGACAATTGTGTGTCCTGCCCTAAAAGGTAAAGAATATGGCCTATGGTCCTAATTAAACTACTTGTTAATGTCCTTTGAACACTTTCTTGTACCACTTCTCCGGCTATATAATTATGTAATCCTGTGTGACTCCATAGTGGGGGTTGTGAGGACAAACTATTCCTTCCATTTGGAATTCTCTTCCCCTCATTTTTCCACTGACAAATCCTTCTTATCTTTTGGATTTAGGTTGAAACATCAATTTCTTCCTGGTTACTAGTATCCTGTATAGTTCCCCATGCCTGATTACTGCTTGCCTTTGCACATCACTGCAATCTAAATTCTTATCATCTTGGAAAGTTGTTCTCAACTCCCTACGCAACTATTTCTATTAAGATTACAGTCTGTTTTCATTTTTAAATGAAACCAAGAATCAAAACTGAGCCTGGCCGGTGTGGCTCAGTAGTTGAGCATCAACCCATGAGCTAGCAAGTCCCCAGTGTGATTCCTGGTCAGGGTACGTGCCCAGGTTGTAGGGGGTATGCAGCAAGCAACTGATCTTTCTTATCAATGTTTCTCTCCCTTCCTCTCTGGAATCAATAAAAAAAATTTTTTTTTAAATTAAAACTGGCTTTTGAGTTGAGTGTTTTGTGTTCCCGTGTTTTAGTCGATCAAAAAAACCAATAAGCCCTGGCCTATGTAGCTCGGTTGTGTGCCATTTTGTGCACGGAGAAGTCACTGGTTTGGTTTCTGGTCAAGGGACATGCCTGGGTTGTGGGCTTGATCCCCAGTAAGGGGTATACAGGAGTCAACCCATGAATGTTTCAACCATCAATGTTTCCTCAACCAAAACATTAAAAAAAAAAAAAAATTAAGCCCTGACTGGTATGGCTCACTTGGAGCATTGTCCATACACCAGAAGGTTGTGGGTTCAATTCCCGGTCAGGGCATGTCAGAGGCAACCGATCGGTGTTCTCTCTCATTGATATCTCTGTCTCTCTCCCCCCTCTTTCCTCTCTCTCAAATCAATTTAAAAAATAAAAAATCATTTAAGATCCTAAGGAAAATAGTTCATGTAATCAAATTACTTTCGAGAACAAGTTTGCCAACTCCAAATAAATTCTTACAAAATACCTTCTTGTAAACTCTAGATGTTTCTGAAATACTACCCTGACCTTGAGTAATCTGATCTAGAAACTTTTCAGGGTAGGTTCATAGTTGAAATGAGGAACATCAGCTTCACATGCCATTTATTCATTGATTTATTGATTCAGTAATGATTAGTGAACACTAAGGGCCAGACACAATTCTAGGTGATTGGGAATATCAGTAAATTCTTGCCCTCAAGGGTATAATTACAGGACTGCTTTTATAGACAGTACTCATCAAACCTTCCATTGCTCCTCTGCTTCTCCCAGCCTCCCTTCGGTTAGGCTGAGGTCATGTGATTCCTTCTGGCTCATGGCCTGTGAAGGAAGTGACTTGCATCACTTTGAAGCTGAGGAAGTTAAAAGCTGATGTAACTCCCTTCTTTCCCGCTCACAGCACCCTCGAAGGTGACACGTTCCACAGGGTACCTCTATGGGATGGTGGATCGGGCGTCGTCTTGGCTACTGAGTGAAGGTGTGTAGGTAGAGCATTACAGTCTTCACCACCTGCCCACCTGTGCTAGATTTGTGGCATGTTGAGACATACATTTTGTTGGTTAAGCCACTAAAATTCAGGGTTTGACTGCTGGGGCAGCCGGTATTAACTACCCTGAGTAATATAACCCCGATTATTTAGTACCTTTTATGTGCTAGGGTACAGCCCTAGGCTGTTTGCGATAGTGAGTTGTTGTTAAAGCCCTGACCATTCTCCTTGCCAAAAGGGAGGCATTTTCAGTATTCATCCCAAACTACTATATTCATTTTCACCAGATCTATCTCTCTCTCTCTCTCTCTCTCTCTCTCTCAACAGTAGCACTAGGATTGATACAAACCTTGAAATCTTAGAGAGAAAGGGAGATTTTAGGCTTATTTTGGAGGTATGAGTCCTTATCCTGATTCTTTGGCTGTTTGAATGGACTATTTAATCTGTTATACTGTTCCCATTGATAGATAACATTTGGGCTAATATTTTGCTCCTAATACTACAAGGTTATTATGATGACCAAAATGAGTTAACTATATGAGCTGTGAAGCATTTATACAAATACAATACAATATTACCATTCTTACTGAATCTAAGATACCAACCATTGTAGGGCACACCCTTATTTTGCCACTAAGAAAGAAAATAATGCTGCAAGCTAATCTATGGCACAGTGCATTCTTATTGCTCAGCCCTTATTAAAGGGCTTATGTGGGTCTATTTAAACATTGATTTTTTTATCATATATCACACTGGTACATCAATACAAGGGAAATAATTTAGTGAAGTTAGTCCAAAATGTCTTCACAGTCAGAGTCTTTTTTGAGTAACTTCAACTCTGAGTCATAGATGCCTATTTTCAATACAGTATCACCCTCTGTGCCCTCAAGCATGCCCTGGTGATGTTCCATTCCTTAAGGAGGGTGCCACCATTTTTTTCTGGGATTTTTTCCCAAGCTTGTGGCATTTATTCTGCAAGTTTTGAGGCTGGTATTTTCTTGATCTTCCAGGTGTCAATTGAAGGTTTTTAGGCATCAACCAAGATTCCTATTTCTTGCATAAATGGTGCTTAAGTAATTTTTTAAAACTGTTTTATTGATTTTTTTTAAGAGAGGAAGGGAGAGGGAGGGAGAGATAAAACATTGGTGAGAGAAAAATTGGGGACCGGGCCTGCAACCTGGGCATGTACCCTGACTGGGAATCGAACTGTGACCTCCTGGTTCACGGTGACACTCAACCAAGTGAGCCACACCAGCTGGGCTTAAGGGATTTTTTTGACTGAAATGTCTGTGGGTTTTAGTTGTTCAATGATGCCACCAGGAATAACAACCAAACTTGCAGATGAGCAGACAGTAGCAACTGTGTCAACAGCTGAGCAGTGTAAACAACTGAAAACACAATTGTCTCAATTTCAGATGTTAAAATGCAAAAATATATGTATCTTGAAATATAGTATTGGTGTTTTGTGTTTTTTTTTGTTTGTTTAGATTTTTGTTTTTACAAATAGGCATATATGATGCGGCCTTAAGAAGCTCAGTCACCCAGGATCTCACTCACCCTTTCTTCCTTGATCTCCATCCCATTGTTAGCACTCTAATCCAAGCCATCACAGTCTTAAATCTAAGACAGCCCAATAAGAAGGGCTTGCGGTTTAGGGGAAGGAGAACTGGGTGTGGTTTCTGAAGACTTGTGTCTGACTTTCAGCCCTGCAATTTTTCAGATGTGCTGCTTTAAAGGGCAAGTCACCGCTCTGGGGGAAATATGCAATTCAGCAAGTTTTAGGGAGAGTTTAAAGTTCACTTTGTGCACTGTAAAATCTATATGTAAAAGGAAGAGAACTAATATGTATTGATGGCTTGGTATTTTGCATGCATTGCCCCATCTTATCTGATATAAATTCTAAGACACATAGTGTCTTGATGGTTGTCACACTGCTATACACATTGACTTCCTGTTTATACACATTGACTTCCTATGAATCCATTTTACGCTGTAGTAAACCTTTCTCAAAATATCTCTTTCATTGGATCACAGACAAGTTGGTGAGTTCCTAACAGTGCTGCCCCCTTAATTGCTCTTGCCTTGTAGCCAGAAACATTTGAAATAAGAGACCCTCAGGTTACCAATGTCCTGCCCTCTCTGACTCTGGTGGCAAACTCTCCCCTGAGGCTCATGCAGAAAGTTTTAAGTCCAAAATGAACCCAAGATTCAGGGTGTGGATCTAGACAGATACCAGACAATTTAAACAGATGGAAGTTCACAGAACGTTGGCATCCAAACAGCTGGCCATAGAAACCAGAGGCCCCAGTGACAAGATATAGTGTTGGGACCTATAACTCTATACATGGCAGGACAAGTTACCAGCAAGGAATCGAGTTCGGAGGGAATAGAAATATAAGGCAGGAACCCCCCAAAGCTAGATTGCTTTTGAGACTTGATGCTTTGAAATAATGACCTAATCTCATCTTTTTCTAGCAGGAAGAATTTGAATTTTTGAATAGGAGTGAAGCTTAATCTACAAGTGAGGGTTATTGATTCAGCTCAAAGGCTAGAGCAGCGGCTCTCAACCTGTGGGTCGCAACCCCTTTGGGGGTTGAACGACCCTTTCACAGGGGTCGCCTAAGGCCATCGGAAAACACATATATAACTACATACTGTTTTTGTGATTAATCACTATGCTTTAATTATGTTAAATTTGTAACAATGAAAATACATCCTGCATATCAGATATTTACGATTCATAACAGTAGCAAAATTACAGTTATGAAGTAGCAGCGAAAATAATTTTATGGTTGGGGGTCACCACAACATGAGGAACTGTATGAAAGGGTCACGGCATTAGGAAGGTTGAGAACCACTGGGCTAGAGGAATATGAGGTTAAGAGCTAAGCACATTATTACATTAGGTATATGAAATGCTATCTTGAAATACTAATAGGTGGAAGGAGGTGCTATTAAAGCAGTAAACTGTATTATATTTCAGATGTCCACAGGAGAGAGGACTTTGTGAAGCTTTAGAGGAGCAAAGACCTACAAAAATTGGGAGACTTCCAAGACCTCTCTGAAGGCCACCATCCTTAGGACACCTTTCCTAGCACCATTGTTATAGTATTTAATTTGTAAATGTGACACTCATCGTTCTCTGGTTAATTTTATGTATATATACATTGACTTCCTGTTAAAATTTTAAGCTTAAGAGTAGTAATAGTATCTTACCTTTAAAAATATTCTGTATGGCCCTAACCGGTTTGGCTCAGTGGCTAGAGTGTCAGCCTACAGACTGAAGGGTCCCAGGTTTGATTCTGGTCAAGGGCATGTACCTTGGTTGCAGGCACATCCCCAGTCGGGGGTGTGCAGGAGGCAGCTGATCGATGTTTCTCTCTCATCGATGTTTCTAACTCTGTATCCCTCTCCCTTCCTCTCTGTAAAAAGTCAATAAAATATATTTAAAAAAATATCCTGTATGTAAAATACCTAGCATAATGCTAATGTAATGCTAAGAAAACTTAGTACTGTCAGTCCTTCCTGTTTCAATCTGGCAGGGATTATATCCTGCATGATTTGTAAAGGTGAGAACACAGATAACTTTTTACCACTCAAAACATGTTTTTCTGCTAACCCAGCCACTCCCGAAAATCTATCTTATTTGCAGAACTATTGCAAAATCTGACACTCTTTACTTCACCAGAATGCCCTTGTAATGGCCAAATGTTGCCTTGCCTCATGGAAATTCTTGACCAGACCTATGGATTTGCCAGCCCTTGTAGCTGTTGGCTTTGAAGTCCAATGCAGCTAAAACATCACAACAAGCAGTATTTCTTAGGCCATGGACTACTTGCCAACAAAGGTACAGACATACCTTGTTTTATTGTGCTGTGCTTCATTGAGCTGGACAGACATTGTAGTTTTTACAAACTGTATTTATTGTGGTGGTTGGGAACTGAACCTGCAGTATCTCTGAGGTATGCCTGTATAAGGATATGATCTTTGCCCTCCAGTAGTTTATAGTTTATATAAAAACAAGCATGGATATTTCATTAGTAGGTAAAGGCAAGTCACAGTTATAAGTAGTGGAAGGGCAGTGATATGAAAAATGGTTCTAAGAATTCACTGGAGAATGAAATGACATTTTTACCTAGAAAGCAGAGAGCCCACTGTAGGCACTTCTCATGTCCTATTTTCCTTCGCGTCATTATTTTCATAATGCACTTACAGAAAATATATGATGTCCTTGTCCCATCAGATCTTTCACATATCTTGGTCCATCTCCTGGGTTTTAGGTTCTCACCTCTTGACCTGAGATTACTCTGTGGCACCCAGTGAGATTCCTGCCTTGGGAAGGTCATCTTCCTCTTGCTGCTGCTAATTCTATATATTAGAGCCTGTACTCTTATTGATTTATTTTTAAGTTTTCTAGCCCTGTGGTCCTTGGACTGGTACCAGACCACAAATATGTATTTCTTCATGTTGTCACAAGTCTTAATCTCATCCCCCAGGATATAATGTGACTTCTGTGCATCCCCATCATTCTGGCTGGGAAGTCTTTCTTGAACAGCCTTTTCTTCTGAGATTAAGGGCTTTGTCAAAGGCAGTGCAATAGCCACTGCCTCCTATTTCACCTCATTTTCCCTGCTCCCTCCCTACCTTCTCTCCCTTGGCAACTTCATCTGTTTCCCTCTGAGAATGAATGTTATCCATTCCAACTCTTCAGTGTGTTCTAAAAGGAGAGAGAGTCTGAGTATGAGTCAACTTTATTTCTGGTACTGAACCCTGTCTGTTCTCTGGTTAGTTGGCCTAAGGAGAAGGAAGGTATGTGCAATTTCTGATTCTCTTGCTATGAAAGACGAATGACAGTTAACCCATTTTATTATTTTAAAAGAGATCCATTTAAAAGAGAGTTATAACATACTAAACTCCTCTTATTTGCACATAGGGCATTACAAAGTATTTATGGTGCTTAATATGTTACTGTTGTTTTTTATGTGTGTGTGTGGTTTTTTAATCTTTATTGTTGAAAGTATTACATATGCCCCATGCATGTGTTTTTAAAAAATATATTTTTTAGTGATTTTTTACAGATAGGAAAGTAGAGGGATAGAGAGTTAGAAACATCGATGAGAGGGAAGAAGCACCAATCAGCCGCCCCCTACACCCCACCCTCCCCACTGGGGATGTGCCCACAACCGAGGTACATGCCCTTGACTGGAATCGAACTCAGGACCCTTCGTCCACAGGCCAGTGCTCTATTCACTGAGCCAAACCGGTTAGGGCCCCGTGCGTGTTTTTTAATTGATTTTGGAGGGGGCAGGGGAGAGAAAAAGATCAATGTGTGAGAGAAACATCAATCAGTTGCCTTCTGCACAAGGATCGAACCCATCACCTTTTGGTGTATGGGACAACGCTCCAACTAACTGAACCACACTGGACAGGGCGTTTATAAGTGTTGTTTGTTTAATATATTTTCATTGATTTCAGAGAAGAAGGAGAGATAGAAACATTAATGATGAGAGAGAATCATTGATTGGTTGCTTCCTACACACCCCCACTGAGGATTGAGCCTGCAACCCGGGAATATGCCCCTGACTGGAATTGAACCCAGGATCGTTCAGTCCGCAGGCTGATGCTTGATAGAATCGTTGACCGGCTGCCTCCTGCATGATCGAGCCCACAACCTGGGCATCTGCCCTTGTCCAGAATCGAACCCAGGACCTTTCAGCCCGCAGGCTGATGCTCTATTCACTGAGCCAAACCAACTATGGCAGTATTGGAAGGCAGCTAAGCTCACCACTATACCACCAACGCAATATGGCAGTATTGGGTTTTTTTAACCTTGGTGTTGACTTCTTAGGCAAAAACAGAATCAGACTACCCTAGGAGATAGGTCAGCAGGCGTCTGCCTGGAGGCCGGGTGGGTGAAAATGCTCTCCTTCAACTGTTCTAGGTTTAGAGCGTGTAACTGCCACCTGCCCTTCTGTCCTCACCTTTAATTCCAGTGATTTGTGTTTGCCCCTGTGTCTCCATTAGAAGGTAGCTTCCTCCAGGAGAGAACCTGTTTTCTGATTCATCTTCATTTCCCTTCACATCGTCAAGTGGTACACGGCATATGCCAGAGCTCAACCAACATTTGGAATCGGTCAGCAGGCCTGGCCAGAGTGGTAGCTGGCTTTGTGGAAGTCTTTCAACTCTGTGTGCCAGCTTTCACAACAACAACAACAACAACAGGAGTTCCCTGTGGCAACCATGAAAGGCAACTCCCCTGAGAGCCAGTGACAACAAGGGAAAGGGCAAGATGTCCAACGGTGCCAGGGAACAGCTCCGAGGAACTGTATCCAGAACAGACTATTGGAGAACACCCACATTCAACAGCAGTGTCTCCGACTGTCAGCACTCAGCAGACGGCCTCCGAGAGACCTTGCCCCACCCCGTGTCTCCCAGTGAGTGAGCAAGGGGAGCCTCTGTCCCAGGCCCAAGCCTGTAAACTTGAGAGGTTCGCTGACATCAGGATTGCTGGGAGACTGAGCAGATGTACTAGGAATGCCTGCGCTCTTCCCTACTGCCTATTTTGGCCATCTCCCTGCTTTTCGACTCCTCAGTGGAGAGGTCAGAGGCTTGAACCAAGCCAAAGATACAGGAGAAAGATCTGGAATCTACTTCAATAGGTAGGGCCAATCAAAAGGGGAGTACACAGAAAGGAATGTTCAGAACACAAGCTTTTTGCAAGAATCTGGAGTCATATTGGGGCCAAGGCTGCCTACTTGGTTAACCCCTGAACACTGGTAGGAGCATCATTTAATGTATGCATGTTGGAGGGAGGAAGGATATGGTAAAAGTGATATTTTGAGTGAGTGGACTTGACAGTCTAGTTCTCTGGTTGGCCTCCAGTGAAGAGAATCAGTAACTGAAGCTTGACTTCCCTGATCAGCTCTACCTTCCTCTCCCAGCATCATCCAGAGATCTTCCAGGGAGAGGCTGCGGGCATCATCAGTTCCATCCAGTGATCCTGAGATTCCTTCCATCCTGCATGAAGGAACTAGGAAAGGTAAGCCTGGAAAGGGAGGGCTTAGTTCTTGTCCCTTCTCAGTGTGGCAGCTGGAAAAATTCTGCTCCCCAGGACCCTCTTCCTCCTGCTTGTCCCTGAAGGTGTGTAAAGCCCTCCCCTGCAGGAGAAGAGAGGAATTTTTCACACTTTTCTTTCCCTGTGGTCCGCTGTGTGCGGCTGTCAGGTAGCACCCACAGGCAGTGAGGCATCCATTCCCGGGCTTTGAGCTCTGCAGTGACCCTTGCCCCAAAGGTTCTGGGGGTAACTGCCCTCCTCTAAGTCTTGGCTGCTCTCACTGGTAGGGCTTCCAATCTTCTCTTTTACTAGTTCCAAGCATACCATGCTGTTATCAGCAGGAGACTCCCAGGCATCTGGAAGCTCTGCATGAGAGAGGAACCACCGTTGTTGCTGCGGCTGCCTGGACCCACAGCAGAGAGCCAAGAAAAACCCCCTCGCACCGTGTGCACTGATTTCCCCCAGACTGACACTGCAGGGAGTCTGCAGAGCACACAAACCCTCCTCGCAGTGTGTCTCCAGTAGCTACGGAAGCAGTGTTACTGTTCGTTTTCTGAAGACGGGCCAAAACCGATGGTAACAGTCTGTTTCTGAAGGTGGAGAGCCAGTCAGCAACACCTTCGGAAAGGAGGAGGCAGTTCCACCAGAGGGGTCCTGTCTCCTTCTGCCACTGCCATTACTGTGGGGCCTCAGTGAGAGGGCTCCCCTCCCAGAACCTGAGATTAAAGTGCCCTTTTATACCTCAACCTTAAAGCCAATACATAATGGATCAAAGTATATTGTCAGAATCTTCATGAAAAGGAAATATGCCGTCACCTGAAAAAAAAAGTTATCCTAAGCGCAAGAAAGAACATATCTGAGTCACAGCTGGTCAGCCCTGAAAATGTGGGGAGAAAGAGCAGCTGAGAGACAAATCTGTTGTTTAACCAAGAGTTTCAGGTCAGAGGTTGCACTGGCCTGTTCAGCGCTGGAGGCAGGTGACAGGCTGCTTTGGAGGTGGTTGAGATTGCCTCTCTCGAGCGTTCAAAGCATAAAACAGACCCCCTTGTTTCTCATGCCACGCTCTGCAAGCAACCTACTCTTAACATCTGATGAACAAGTGCTGGTCACAGGACGTGAATGTGTTGGCCCTTGGCCATTATATTGCTTTCTATTTCTATTCATAAATTTTATTATGAGTCATAACTGGTAGCCTGGTTTTGAATACCAGCCTGTGGGAGCTTGAGTTCGCTGTGGGAGCTGAATCCACTGTCTGTGTGTTTACAGATTGGATGTCTGAGCCTTTAGGACTGAGGACCAGAACCTCGCCTGATGAATCACCAAGGGAAGACCATACCATGAAGGACCTCCTGGGTCTCTGAAAATTCCCTGACTGGCTGGTGGTCAGTCTCCTTCCTACTCAGACTTGTGAAGTTATCAGACTTAGTGAGGGTTCTGTCTATATTCAGGGACTGGCAGGATAGAATTGTGTTTTGCTGGAAGCCGATCCACCCTTGCTGCTTGACGCAGTCGTTGCAGGGAAGAAACACCTGCACAGCTAATGTTTCAAGGGACCTGGCGTATATGACATATGTTTGCTCCCCCTCTTAAGCGCTATGTGTTTTAACCAGGACCACCTTCCCCGAGAAAGGTTGTTTCCTTAGGGGTTAACAGGACTAAGGAAGAGAATAAATCAGTAACCCCCCCCCCAGTGTTACAGAAATACCATGTACTACTTATGAAGAACTTGGACTAAGACTGTTGGAAATAAATTTGGGATTTGTTGGGTCTGCATCCCCAGGGGTCTACCCACCAGGGAAAGCACCAAAACCTATACCCCTGGAGACCCACTAACACAGGGCAGTCCCAGGGAAGGCAAGCAGCGAGGCTGGAGGACATAACCTTTACTGGGTAGGATAATCTCCTTCAGTCATTTCCTTGTAGCCTATCAGTAGAGCAGTGACCTTGGAATAGCCCCTGTAATGAACCACAGAGATTAACCTAGACAAGATTAAAATCAACAGAACTAGATAGAGAACGGATTTTTGGCAAAGGTCAGATAAGAAACAAGGAACTGTAGAACGTTACCCAAACATACCATGATGTGATTATAAAGGCATGCTTATGGGATCAAATGGTATAAATATAGATGTAATAGGACAGTAAAGAGAACCTCACCATGATGATCACCTGAACGGCTGCCCCCGTGTCCTTCCTTCTTCTCCGACTCCGTCCACACCTTTGGGAACCCCTGGACCTGCTGGGGCTGGACCCCAACAGTGTTTGAGATCCTGGGTTGGAGTCAGATTTGTGTACTAGTATATCTTTCTTTAATTGTTAACTTAAGCCAATTGCCTAATCTTTCTGTGATTTTCTCATCTGTGATTTGGGGAAAATAAAAGTGTCTCCTTCATAGCATTGTTAGAAGAAATGAGGCAGCATGTTAAGTCTTCATGAGGTGGGTAACATAAAATGATGCTTAATACACAGTAGTCGCTCTTATTTTTAGAGCTCTTACTAGATGCTAGGCACTGTGCATTGATATATTTGCACCAAGTCAAATAGCTGGCAAGTGGTAGAACCTGGAGTTGAGCCAGACCAAAGTTAATGTATTTGACTACTAGGTTAAACTGTCTCTGATGGTTTAACAAACATGGCAAAACCTGCACTTCCCAAATGTCTCTTCCCCTTTAAAGGAATAAGTTTGGAAGACTGTATACTGATTCCTAAGTCTGTTTGGAATTCCACTTTTGGGCTTACCTGAGGAAGTGATATATTTTTTAAACATTCTTAACAAGGACAAATCTTTACATAAAGAGAAGATTTAATCTTTCTTAATAACCAAAACTTATTTTGTGCTAAGCTCAATAAATAAAGTGGAGAATTGTGTGGTATAGAAAGCAATTTCAGGTTTTTGTTGTTGTTTTTTAAATATATTTTTATTGATTTCAGAGAGGAAGGGAGAGGGAGAGAGAGATAGAAACATCAAAGATAAGAATCATTGATCAGCTGCCTCCTGCACGTCCTCCACAGGGGATTGAGCCCGCAACCTGGGCATGTGCCCTGACCTGGAATGGAACTGTGACCTCCTGGTTCATAGGTCAACGCTCAACCACTGAGCCATGCCGGTTGGGTATACAATTTCAGTTTTGACAGAATTAGCAAATACTTTATTGTCACAAAGCATTTTCTGTTGTTTTTGATTTTCCTATCATGTTGGTCTTGTATGGGATAAAGTAAGGAAATATGTATTGTTATTAGTAAATTAGGTTAAATATAAATAGGTTAATTATTGTAACTTAACTCATTAGTGGACTAAAATAAACATAAAGATTGCCAATGAAAGCCTTGTCGTTTGAACAGTTCTTTCATTGACATGAAAATATGCTTATCAAACCTTTGAATCAAAGTGGGAAATGGGTGATTTCTAAAAAAGGGGGGGACATTAAGTTTAATAGAATTAAATGTAAGATCCTGCTCTTCAAGATAGAAAATAACTGAATAACTATATGTTCAGGATAAGCAATAAAGCCTAAGAGAAACAAAGAGAAAAATGCTTGGATGTTTTAGTAGATAGAAACTTAATTTGAGTTAATGACTGCCAAGAAAATTACTAAGATATCAAGCTGAATTAAAGGCAGCACAGATTCTAGAACAAAGAAGGTGACACATCCACTCTACTCTGGTGATTATAATTCTAGAAACTGATTTAAGAGGGATATGGTCAAACAACTGTATTCAGAAGAGAGTAACCCGGCCAGTGTGGCTCAGTGGTTGAGTGTCTATCTATGAACCAGGAGGTCATGGTTCAGTTCCTGTCAGGGCACATGACCAAGTTGCGGGCTCGATCTCCACTGTGTGGCCTGCAGGAGGCAGCAGATTAATGATTCTCTCTCATCATTGATATTTCTCTCCTCTCTGAAATCAGTATATATAGAGGAAGAAGAGAGTAATCATGATGGTAAAAGAATATGAGAAATGTTGAGGAATTAGATATGTTGTTTGAAGATGAAAGTTGGGGGACATGATTAATTTCTTTAAATAATGTGCAGTAGCATGGGGGAAGGATTCAATTCATTCCATATAGCAGCAAGGGATAACATAAGAAGCGTCACTGAGCCAAACTGGCTAGGGCTTTTGAGAAAGACTTTTAGTTCAGAGTGCAAAAGAGTTGTACAATAGTGACAAAACTAAACATGAAGTGAGGTTTTAGGATAAAGAGTTTCCCCATCACCTGAGGTGCTCCTGCAGAAACAGAACTGAACAACTCTGTCTTTCTCCCCAAGAGAGGACTTGTGCTTCTGCCCCGATTTTCCCAGGACTGACGGGTGCCTTGGGGGACTTATAGTCAAACCTGAGGAAAGTCCCAAGCAAACCGTGATGAGTTGGTCAGCCCAAAGGAGAGGAAGTTTGCAATAAAGTGAGTCCTGGGAGGCTTGGTTGAGGGAAACAGAAGATATGCAGGCAATCCAACCTTCACTGAACCAATATGGGAATAAAGGAAGGGTGGGGCAAAAGTAGGCTTACAGTTGTTTGTATGGAGCATAACACAATAATTAATAAGTAACAATACAAGAATAAACTCTACTTCGTGTACTCACAACTATAAACTTACTTCCCCTCCCCGGTATAAGTGAAATTTCTAAATTTTTGAAATTTACTCTTTTAAAAAATAATTATTGATTGATTTTTCAAGAGAGAGGAAGGGGCAGGGGGAGAGAGAGAGATACATTGATTTGTTGTTCTACCTATGTATGCATTCATCGATTGATTCTTGTATGTGCCAAGAATAAACCAGGGATCAAACCCACAACCTTGGTATATAGTGACAGTGCTCTAACCAGCTAAGCTACCTGGCCAGGATTTGAAGCTTACTCTTTAAATGTATACATAGTAGATTTAAATAGTAGATCTAAAACATATTACACAGTTCCCTGTGCTCTTTATCAGGCAATGAGAAGTACAGATTTGTATTTTTTAAAAAATCAGCAAAACATTAGAATTGGAATATAGGGCAATAAAGCAAAATAGTTAAGACTTACGTATTGATAGAGTTGGGTTTGAATTTGCTTCTGTCAATCAGGGCAGGTAAGGTTACTTAATCTATATCTTAGTTTTCTCAACTGTAAATTGGGAATAGTATTCATACCTGCTACATAGAATAGAGCCCAGTAGACCATAGTAAGTTCTCAATAAGTGGTATTTAATCATTGTTAATATCCAACAGAGTTATTGTTGGAGCTAAGTAGCTCCAGCCAAGTTGCATGGTTTTCTAGATCATCTGAATAGACTCTGCAGTCTGCTATCTGTATCTCTGCTCAGGACACTTAATCTCTTTATTTTAAACACAATTGAATGTCTGTGTGAGGGCACTTCAACCTCCTAAGGAGCAAAGTGCATGTGCTTTTTGATGGCTATTGATTCATTTATATATAGTCCCTGAACTGTTTTCCAAATACTCAGGAGTTCTGGAAACATTGCTGAACTATAAGTGTGGCATTACAAAAATCAATCTGCCAATTTTACCAACAGCTTGAAGTTAAAATAATCATTTTCAAACATAATTTTACAAAAGGCTCTTCTCTTTGTTCTACCACCCATTTTCTCTCCCTAAAAAGTCCTCATTCTTTTTTAAGGGTCCTCAATACTAAAGAAGCACTTGAACAAACTGTGCATCTGAACTGGATTAGTTTTCCCGAGGAAGCCCAGGAAAGGAACATTCCTAAATGTAAGAATGAAACTTTTTTTTTTTTTTTTTTTTTTTTGCAAAAAACTTTTATTGTTTCATTTGGTCCAATGCATGGGAGAGGGCTTCAGGATGGTTAAAAGAATGGCTAGTAGTTTCGGGGGGAGAGGCTCAGGTAAAAGCCAGGCACCAGGGGAATGCAGAGGGGCCTCTCAAAGGCTCCTAGTCCTGCTTGAGGGGGAGCCTTTGAAGAGATATTCACCCAGGCCAGCCTGGGGGCCAGCCAGTCTGTGGATGTTAGTCAAGTGGTTGCCCATCTTCTGGATGAGTTTCACCTCATCAGGAAGTGGTTCTCCAGGAAGTCACAGAGACGAGGGTCTACTTGGGTAGAGCCCAGGGCGTGCGGCTCCGGAAGGGCCTGGTTCAGGTTCTTCTCCAAGTATGAGACTTTTAAGCTAGTAATTATTTTTCCTTTATAACTCCACCCTTGACCCTGTATTGAAAAAGCAGTAGATAAATGTGAGCACGAATCACAAGAAGGCCCCAGGTTAATAGAGGAATGTGGAGGCACACTTGACCTGGCACTAGTTACTTTCCCTATCCTTTTCTACCTGCAGCTCTAACCATTGCAACCCAAATCTGTAGGTCACTACTCAACCAGCTGCATTCCTCACTTAGGTCTGGGCGAAGATTAGTCATTGTTCTCTTAAGTACAGCCCTGAGGTGTCCTCTGGGACATAGGAAATACTTCAGAAGAGCAGATAAAGCCATGCTTACTGGCATCATTCAGGTGCCTGTTTGAAAGATGCAGAGTTTTAAAAAAATCTCTTCAGTCCAAAGTTAACCTATTTGAAACCACGGGGAGTTGGCCTTCTGTCTAAAGGTTTAACTGTAAGCAAACAATCTAAAAAAAATTTAAAGACCTTGTTTTTTGATCAGACTGTTCAAAGAAAGACTTTTGTGGGTAAAAGTTCACTAGGCTGAAACAATAGAAACATTTGTGAATGGAATATGGCCTTCACTCTTTTTCTTTTAGCTTTAATTTTATTTAATATGGAAAATGGAAGATCCCATACAAACCAAATTCATGTAATATTTTCTTTAGTGTTTTCAGATTTTCTAAGTAACCATAGCATTAAAAAAAAATTAAAGCATAGTTGACATACAATGGCCTTCACTCTTAAAGTAGAGGTCTCAGTTCCCCTTTGCTAAGCCTCCTTCGTGGGAGAACATGGACACAGTTTGGTTCACCGCTCAGAATGTTTTCCAAGGTGATCAGTGATATCAGGAGAGTCATAGAAGATATTGTGCCGTTGGGCATTTACCTAGGTCTAGGAAAAGCTGGGGACAAATTTCAGAAGTGTTGGTCTTTACTTGGCAAACAACCTCCTGAATCATTTGGCCAAAGCTCACTTAATGATTAAAAGGCAAAACGAAAAAAGTAGCAGGAAATTTTTCACGACCATGTCTCTGTATCAATCGCATTGTAGATTACTATAAAAACCACCCAGAACTGAAAAAAGAAAAGATAAACCAGTCTGACCCTAATTCAAACCTTACTTTTTAATATTTAAGTGATAGATCTGAATCCTTTATTAATGAGCTTAATGAATTACTATTTCAAGAATGTGAAAGTAATTGCATGTCCATGAGTTTGCCTATGTGAAGTGCAGAAATTTTTCAGTTTGTGAAATATATGATTATTTTAGCTATAGCCCCGTAAGCTCTGTTAACAGTAATGTACAAAGCTGTTTTAGGCTGAGGGAAGTTGAAGAACAGCCTTCTTCCACCCCTCTTATGACATCTTACCAATATAATAAATTATATCCTCTGTATGATTTTAATGTGCATCAAAAGAACAGGGCTTATCATAATTAATGCCAGAATTACCCTGACCTCCTTACTTTAGTGTAAGTGGAGAAAACAGGTGAGGCATAATGGTTTATGTCCCTTCTGAGCTGTCCCCTTCCTACTTGGAAATTATATGCTTTTCCCAGGTGCCTGCTTGCATCATCTGCTCTTCACTGACCATTTGCTCCATCGGGGATCATACTCTCTTTACAGCTATGTAAGCTGTTTTTCTAGAAGTCCCATCAATACTCCACTTAATTTCATTAAATAGAAACGTAGATTCATGACCAATAGAATTGCTGCTTCAAGAGCAAAGTCCATATTCCACTCTAAATTTCTCATGTCAGTGTGATTTCAGCCTGCTGTG
>NW_006290034.1:7335916-7346341 GCF_000327345.1 Myotis davidii
GAACCCACAAAAGTCTATAGAAGGGAGGCCAGCAAAATTAAATGCCCTACACACACCTTCAACCGTAAGAGGAAGACAAGGATTGGAGAACAAAATGAGATTGGTAATACTGATTGACCAAGTTATATATTTTTCTACATCCTAGTTTTAGTATTTCAATGATAATCGTGCTAAATGACCTTTCTGATAGTCCCAGAAAAGCTAAGAAGACATTATACCAGGGGTGGGCAAACTTTTTGACTCGAGGGCCACAATGGGTTCTTAAACTGGACCGGAGGGCCGGAACAAAAGCATGGATGGAGTGTTTGTGTGAACTAATATAAATTCAAAGTAAACATCATTACATAAAAGGGTATGGTCTTTTTTTTTTTAGTTTTATTCATTTCAAACGGGCCGGATCCGGCCCGCAGGCTGTAGTTTGCCCACGGCTGCATTATACCCTTCCAAGGAAATGGCCTTGTAGATAACCCAATGTATAGTCTTTCTACCCTACTCTCAGGTCTAAGAGCTCTGCCATGGGGCTGTCCATCTCCCTTTGGGAAGTTCTAGTTGGTTTCATTTTAGGAACTGTCTCTTGGTGCTTCCAGCAGGTCATTCTCTCAGTGTGACTTATCCAGTCAAGAAAACTCAAATGGGCCCTGGCCAGGTGGCTCAGTTGGTTAGACCGTTGTCCCAATATACAAGGTTGCGGGTTCAATCCCCAGTCAGGTCACATATGAGAATCTACCAAGAACAAGTGGCACAGGTCACAGAAAAGGTATTCTAATTCAGCAATTATTTCTCAATTACTCAAGATTAATTTATTTGGTTGTGAGACTCTGCCTATAACTTTTTCTCTCTTTGTCCTTCCTTACTACTCTTAATATGAAGCATTAGTATTGGGACACCCAACCTATGAAGACAATGGAAACAGAGGAGTTATCAGTTACAACTGAGCAGATCAATAGAACTGATCAAACTCTTAGCCTGGCCAGCTTGGCTCAGTGGTTGAGCGTCAACCTATGAACCAGGAGGTCACGGTTTGATTACTGGTCAGGGCACATGCCCAGGTTGCGGACTCGATCCCCAGTGCAGGATGTGGAGGAGGCAGCTGATCAATGATTCTCTGTCATCATTGATGTTTCTATCTCTCTCTCCCTCTCCCTTCCTCTCTGAAATCAATAAAAATATATTTAAAAACAAAATAAAACAAAAAGCCTCTAAAGTCTCCTATACTCTCTACCAAAGTAGAGCTTTGCCTCAAATCTCTCTAATTAAACTTGACCACCATAAACATGTTCAAAAATCTATGACCAACATTAACTCTGATTCCATCAGAATTATACTATCGAATATTTATCTCTTATATCCTCTCTCAGACCTTGCTCTCACTGCTATTGTCATGGCAGCAGGCACTGGGCAATAACAGCCAGAGCGTGGCAATGTGATACAGGCTTAAAGGAAGTTGTATCACAAGCAATCAAAAGTTGTATCTCTTGTCTAGATATTATGACAATTATTGAGAAGCATATTTGTGTGTAAGAAATTATAAAGAAAATCAGCTTCGCCCATACAAAAAACTTCACTGGATTGCGGCTTTGGGGAGTTTGAACTCCCCAGTTTCATCCAGTCTTTAGTTGTGTTAAAATCTCATTATACAAACCAAGAATGTTTAATGACTTATAGCCATTTCCTTGCATTTGCTGATACTGTCAAATTGCAGATGAACTTTGTGATTTCCAGTTCCATCAGTGACTCGTTCACAGGACCTTGATATCTACTTATCCGCCAGTACTAAAAACCTCAGAATGGACTGATAGTGCGACTGTGGTCCTTGCAACAGATGGCTACTTTGAAGGGCTAAAATCAGTTTTACCTTTCTATCAAGGATGTGTTATGGAAGTACATAATAGTGCATCACTTTCCTCGAGCTTTAAAGAAGTAACAAGCAGTGCCATAAGCAAATTATCCCAACAGTGTAAGCAGACTATAGAGACTCTCTCAACAACTATACCAGCTGTGGCTGTGGAAATAAGCCCAGGAAATAAAGTACACGTCTTCCCTGAGATTGACTTGACTTAGAATCTGGTGTTACTGAGCAGTTCATCAAGATGAGAGCTGAGATAGGAGACATTCACTCCTTTCATATTGATCTCAGCTGCACATTGTGTTTGTTGCTGAATATATTAGGGGCACCTACATAAGCATGGAGAACTCATGGCTTCTGTGCAAGATCTCATCACCAAGACTTGCCGGCTACTGCTCTATTGCGACTTGGCCAATGGAGTTCAAGTAGTGTGACTTCCAAGATATTTCCTTAGATGCATCATATATTCCCTTAGATCTAAATCCAGATATCAACAATCTAGTATCCCCCAAGTCCATAACAGAGTCAAGGACACACTGGACATTTGACTTTAACATTGTGGCATACAGAGAAAAGCACAAGCAACCCAAACAACATCTAGCAAAACATGGCCTCAAATGTCTTGTCAAAGCTTTGGTTGATGGTCATTTGGATAATGTTCCTGCAATGTTGGTTCCATTTGCGCAGGGTAATTGGACTCTGAAATGCATATCGCAGTCTGTTTCCTAAGGAGAAAGAACTCAAGAGAAAAGGGAAATACTTTAGTGTTCAATCATTACACCACTAAGTATATCGAGGTAGTAGAGATGAATATAAAAAAACACATCATGCCACTAATCATTGTTTAATGACAATGACTTCTACCCAGTTAAATAATGCTCTTGAAAAACTACCTCATGTTGCCAGAAGGCAGGATAAGTTTGTTATTAAACTAGATTACTCATCATGGTGTAATTACTTTAGACCAGAGGTCTAGTATGCATTGGGTGCAGAAATGGATGTTCTTGGATGTGGTGAATTCTTTAAGACAGGGAACCTTACGCTGAGGTATACCATGTCCTATATAATCAAAGCCTAATATGCTAAGTGTCCGGTCATCCATTCAACCAATCAAAGCATAATATGCTAATGATATGCTAAGGCTGCTCAACTGCTTGCTATGATGTGCACTGACCTTCAGGGGGCAGATGCTCCAACCAGTAGGTTAGCTTGCTGCTGGGGTCCAGCCAATTGGGACTGAGTGAGATGGGCTGGACATCCTCTGGAGCCCTTCTGCAGTCCTTCCCTGGCTAGCCAACCTCCCGCGTCCCTCCCCAGCCCCAGTCTTGCACTGGTGGGAGTCCCTCGGCCTGGCCTGAGCCCTCTCTCAATCTGGGACCCCTTGGGTGATGTTGGAGAGCCAGTTTCAGCCCGATCCCACAGGCTGAGGACCCCATTGGTGCATGATTTCGTGCACCTTTAGTTTATTATACAAGACAAGTTCAACCCTCCCTGTCAGTTACCTGATAGGTTGCCCATGGAGCACATGAGAACCTGTGTACATGGCTTTGCTGGAGAAGGGATGAGGCAAAAGTTATGGACTACAATGGCCTCTTGCTCAGAACTATAGCTCTTGAAGATGTTGGGGTCAAGGGTGTTATTCTTGACCAGGGTGACAACTGAACAACAGTTGTTACCTGTGCATGGAGTCCAAGCACTTGATACTTGAATTTGTTCCCATAACTATGCCTTTTCTTTTTCAACATTTTTATTTTTTAATTTAGAGAGAGAGAAACATTGGTTTGCTGCTCCACCCATGCATACATTCATTGGTTACTTCCTATATGTGCCCTGACCAGGGATCAAACCCGCCACCTTGGCATATTGGAATGATGCTCCAACCAGCCGAGCTACCCAACCAGGGCAGTAAGCTGTGCCTTTTCAGTATTTGTAGGATGGAGCTGTCTGTCAAATACTTTCTTCACAATATTAGAGAGTGGGCTTGTTCTGTAATCTGTAATACATGTGGATCTATACGCTGTTCCAGACTATATATCAGAATAGGTAGGGAAGTAAACCAAATATTGTATAAAGTCATACAGTGTTTGTTGAGAAAGCAAACAGTAGAACTGATATAAAAATTGGGGTGTGATAAAGCACACATTCTTATTTTAAAAAATACTGTACAAGGGTAGCTAGTCTAATACAATAAAAATGACCAGGAACAAAAAGCAACGTGGAGAGAAATTTAAATCGAGTTATTGCATAGTCACTGTTTCTTGAAGCTTGTCTTCCTTCTTAACCCATGATTCCTATCCCACATGTGTGTCATGCTTACATCATTAGCACCATCATTACCAGCCAATGTTATAGGTTTCTCAGGTGAGATTTTTATCAGCTTTATTTCCCTGGCTTTCTGCAGTGGTGCCATATGACAATGCAATACAGCTAAACAGTTTCTGCAAATATCCATAGTATTTTATGCTACCTGAGTGCAAGAGATCGGTTGGTCCCATCCACCACCAGTCCATGCTGAATCACAGGCCCCTCTAATTCCTTCTGGCAAGCTGCCTCAGCTGTTGAGCACACTCACTGTCTAATTCCTGGTTTATAAGTTCAACCATATTCATGGTTTTGTGAAAATGCCCACATGATAAACTCACACTAGCAGCTGTTCCATGTTTATCTCCAGTAAGAACCCTATACTTTGATACCAGCCGTTCTCAATGCTTCACTAGTTTCTTGAACTGTATCTTGTAGTCTGCCTTCTATTGCTGGGGCTCCAAATAATATCATGTCTTTCTCTATTAACTGGAAGACATTTGCCATGTTCTCTTCCCATTCCTACAAGGCAGTCCTGGCTTCAAATAGACATCTATCTATTACCTCATACTCTTTAGATGTCAACTATAGCCAGTCATGCACAGGTTTCTTAGCCCTTTCAAAGCAAATTCATTTACATGAATTCTGATTTTTTATTTTTATTTGTCCTCCTATACATTTAGGGAGAATTCATGATTCAGCTCCTTTAGAAAATAAAAACTTTGACCTAAAGGTGCCTGAACAATTACATGCATTCTCCTATGATCTGAATCAAATTCTAGTCTTCCAAGTGTTTTTGCAGTGTTCCAGTTTTCCAATTGTTTTAACTTTTTTTCCCCCTTTGGAACAAAATCCCACACAGTGTACTTAAATGATCCAGTCATCTATAAATTTCTGAGGTGTGTAAAGGCCGTTCTGAGGAAACCTGTTGGCTCTGTAAATAGTTCTTGTCTCGCTTTGATGTGGGATCGAACCTGCAACCTTGGTGTCTCCTGCAGACGCTCTAACCAACTGAGCTGCCTGGCCAGGGCTCATTTAATAATTTCTAATTTCCTTATGTTATGCCACCGAATATTTTGATAGGTTTAACTTTTTTTTTTTTCAGAGGAGAGCATGAACACAGTCCCCCACTACCACAAACGATGCAGTCGAGTTTCCCACACTTGGGGAAATTGCGAGGGTCAGCACATCTGGAGTGCAATGGATAAACCTCGCTCTGGGAAGACCGCCTTTGTGACCATGGTATCTCCCTTGCTAGGTAAGTATTCAACTGATATTTTCTGAACACCTACTATGAGGCAGGCATAGTCAAACAGGAAATGGAGCAATATACAAAACAAAGCTCCAGCTCTCATGAGGCCCGCATTCTAGTAAAGGAAACAATTTCAGTAACCACAGTAGCCAGCCTGTTGTCACTGTCTGCTGTCTGAAGATTTAACATACTCTGGCTTTCATTCAGAATTACCTGTCTTGCAATGTACACTTTCATGTAATCAGGAGATTTTATCTCAACGGCATGTTATTAAAGCACCAACTTAGGAATAAGATGTTCAAATGTAACAAGTCTGTGACTAGTTAGCTCAAGAGGCAGGGAAGGGCATAATGACATCAAAGTCATTAACTCTTGGGCTTATTCTATGCACAAATTAGTTAAAACCCTTCAGGCTCATACCCACAGACTAATTTACTAACCTGGCCAGTCTTCCTTCAGATACATGCAGTTGGAAACAAGAGAAGGCAGGCAATGATAGGTTACCTGTCTATTAGCACTATTGGAAAAACAGTTTAACATCCACACCCAGATGCTGGTGTTCTAAGAAGCTTGTGAGACAATAGTGTCATTGTGATCAAGTGTGGCCAGGGCAGTCTGCACACTGAAAGCTCTCCAGGCTTCCTGTGTCTCCACCAGCCAGGAAAATCATGAGGGAGTTCTTTACCTTGGATGATTTCCTTGGGATGGGATTGTAGTCCTTTCATTTCTGTGCTGCTTCTGCGGTATAGTGTTCAAGAGTTCCCTGAATTCAACAGTTCATTCAGATCATTTAAGAGAATAACACACCCTAGTCAGTGTGGCTCAGTTGATTGAAGCACCGTCCTGTGCATGGAAAGGTTGCAGGGTCGATTCCTGATTGGGGCACATACGCAGGTTGCAGGTTCAGTCCCTTGTCTGGATGCATATGGGAGGCAACCGATTAATGTTTCTCTCTCACATCGATGTTTCTGTCTCTCTCCCTCTTCCCTCCCCTGTCTCTAAAGTTGATAAAAATGTATCCTCTGGTGAGTATTAAAAAATAGTAATAATAAGAGAATGACAAATGTGATGGGACAATTTGAGCGTCATAATAAATAGTGTCAACAACAAATTATGACCCATTGAATAAAACAGTAATCTATGAGTCCATACTGGTATAAATAAATAGCCAAACAAATTCATGGAGAAGAGAAACATTTTCCTTACAGTAGAATGCCAACTAAAAAATATAGAAGGGACTATAGCAGTGGTTCTCAACCTTCTGGCCCTTTAAATACAGTTCCTCATGTTGTGACCCAACCATAAAATTATTTTCGTTGCTACTTCATAACTGTAATGTTGCTACTGTTATGAATCGTAATGTAAATATTTGCAGGATAGTCTTAGGTGACCCCTGTGAAAGGGCCGTTTGACCGCCAAAGGGGTCGCGACCTACAGGTTGAGAACCGCTGGACTATTAAAATTAATAAATCACCATTTTCAATCATCACAATAATAATTGACTCAGGCAAGAATCATTAATGGGTACTAAAGTTAGTGGATGAAGTTTGATGAGGAACAAAATGTTTACAGTCTCCCCACAAGCTACTTTTTAACAATAAAATGAAAAAATGATAATTTTATTTTTTTAAGAGTTTGTTTGAGCTAAACGGATTAGATATTATGGGAAGCGAGATCTCAAATGCTCCTCCCCTCCCCCCAAATAGTAATTTTAAAGTGCAGAAACCTGACAGGCACTATCTTAACCAAGTCATGAAAGGTAATTTCAACCGTAATGGGGCAAATCAACTCCTAATACGGTGTGCCCGACACCACAGTGTCATTCTGTGGTTTTCCTGCTAAGAATTCATAACCTGAAGCTAATCATGCAGAAATAACAGACAGCCCAAGTTGAGAAACACTACAAAACACTGGCCTGTAACTCTTCAAATACACCAAGGTCATGAGAGGTGACAAAGTGTGGAAAATCTATTCCAGGTTAATGGAGACTGAAACAATGTTACTCGACAACTGAATGCATGACATGATCTGTAATTTTCTTTTATTATATTGGACATTATTGGGGAAATTGCAAAATTTGAATGAGGTCTGTAGTTTAGGTAATATTATTGAATCAGTATTGACGTAATTTTTATAATTATACTGTGGTCCTGAAAGAGAATTGTTCTTGTTTTTAGAAAATACACACTGAAGTAAGGGGAAAGGGCATCATGTCTGCAGCTTCTTCTCAAAGACAAAACATTTCAGAAAAATATATAAATAAATAGATACATACACTGAGAGAGTCTTTAAAGAGAGAGTGTACAAGCCCACCCTAGACATTGGCCTAAGTTGCTAGAAAAAAGAATTGAAAGTAACAAGCAGCTTATTCATGACTAATGTCAGAAGTTCTGAGAACATGCCTCCAAATGCTATTATTGGATCCCCAGTGAAAATGTATGGTGTGAGTTAAGATAAGCAGCCCACATGGCAGGAAGTCTTAAATACCAGTGAGTCATTCCCTGTGTACGAGAGCACTCCTCTAACCCTAAGTCAGTTCAGCCCATACCAACTTCAATTCCACAGACTCCTCTACCAAAAATTGTCCCTCCCTCCCTCCCTCGACGTCAACTCTAAAACATACAGTTTTATGTAATATCTGTGTTTACTGTCCAGGTACCTACCATGGAGTTTTTACAATTCTTAGATATCATTGATTGTAAGAAGGCCATTATTTCATACTAGAGGCCTGGTGCATGAATTTGTGCATGGGTGGGGTCCCTCGGCCTGGCTGGCTGGGGGGAGGGACCTCAGGAGGTTGGCTGGGGGAGTGCATCAGGGGGTTAGCCCGGGATGGGCTGTTGCTGCCCACTGCTCCCCTGGCTGTCAGTCTCATGGGGTCCCTTAGAGTTTAGGAGGCATGCGCCTGTAGGGGAAGAGGAGGGGAACGGGAAGGGCTGGAGCTTGCTCCCGGGAGGGAGAGGGCACCCCAAATTGTTTGTTTCTTTAACTTCACATGGAGTCATTGAGCTCACAAATTCCACCCAACTCTCCAAAATAGAATAATCCATTTTCTGATGAACAAGTTTAATCTAAATAAATCCAAACATTTTCCTAATGTAGGGATAAGATATTACCTAATATGGGGACATAAGTCAAAGCTGATGAAAGACCAGCATGATTGAACCACCGCCACCCTCTCTTTGCTTTGTTATTTCTCTAGCACTGTGGGCAGGAAGCAGCCATATTGAAATACAAATTTTACTTGTTTCTTCAAAAAACAGAAAAACAAATAAATGGTTTATTTTAAGAATGTACAGGAACTTATACTCTAAACGTCCAAAAATACATATTCTAGGGACTCGTATCACCTCAGGACCCCACTACAGCTTCTCTTTAATCTTTTTAAACATCCTGTTGCAGAGATTGTAGCTACATCTGTAGCAGGAAGCATGATATAATAATAATTGATCAAACATCAAAAGCACCTGGGTGGTTCTTGCATAGATCTTTAGCCTCATCTCCCACCAACACCATGTTCTTAGGTTTTTTTCCCAACCACATGAATGTATTTTTTGTTTGTTTGTTTGTTCTTTTCCCTTGCCCCTGAGGAATTACTATGAATTTTTGCCAGATCAGGACCTTTTTCCAGGGAGAGACCATGAGTATTAAGAAGACAAACAGCACCTGAAGGTAAAATGTAAACCTTTTTCAGGCCCACCCCTCTCTTTGATTTTGTTCTCCACATTGAATTAGATTAATTGGTGGAATTGCACGTCCTTAGTTTTGTATGAGGGAGAGGCCCTTTACCTGGCCTATGCCAGGAATTTCCTCTTGATTTTCACGGGATGAATTTAGAACTATCCTTCCCACCCAGTATTATAGCAAGAACCACACTGGTTGTCTTAAGAGGGCGGTGAATCTAATGTATGTGTACCTTCAGCAAGTGTTTCCTGATCATAAAATGTTAGCTTTAGGGAGAGTTTTAAATAACTTAACCTCTCATCCAATACTGGCAGTTCTGGCAAATGGTCACCAGCCAAGACTGTTATTTGTTATAAGAAGGAGCTCCCCATGGAGTCGGGCAGCCCATGTCGGTGCTGGACAGCTCTCATTGTAACACTTGCTTCTTGAGGTTCTTTGGCGCCTCATAGAATGTCTACGCCTCTCCATGTCACAGCCCTTCACACATTGGGCGGCTGGTAGTGCATCCCAATAAGCTGTCACCATGTCTTGCAATGATTTTTCAAATCACATCGAGTAATTAAATGCACGAACACTTGAAAGTTAACCACAGTTAACTCTGGAAGGTAAGATTATGGTTCTGTTTTTATTTTCCTCCGTAATGTAAATTCCAATCTTACAAGGAATATTTAGTAACAAGGACAACAGCAATTCTTTTTATTGAGTTTACTCTAGATGCCAGTCCTGGCCTGCGGATATAACCTTCCTACCGTAACCCCGAGAGATAGGAACTACAATTATTTCCTTTGTACACATGAAGAGACAAGAGGGATTAAGTAAGTTGCCAAGGGCACCCAGCTAAGTCAGTGGCTGAAAAGAAATTGGAACCCGGCTTTCCTGATTCTTAACCATCCCTCTTATAACAAGAAAAACAATTATTTCTTTTTGTTTGTTTTAGTGTGGTGTCCCAAAATTGATACAGTATGCCCGTTTGATCTGAACAGCGTAAAGTACACTGCAATGATTACACCCTTTGATCTGGACACAGTACAATCTAATAATGCCCCTTGGACTGTGTTTGATTTTTCATCTGTGATAGATTACTGTCTCATATAGAGCTTTCAGAAAATCCTTTGGTTCTTGTTTTCTTTTTCCCCTTGACTCACTCCCTCTTCTCCCCTCCTCCTCTGTCACCCCACCAGCTTACACCTCTAGCAATCATTTTAGCATCCTAGCTGTTAACACTTTTCTCCATGCTCATATAATCACATATAGACAAATCACAAATGCACACATACTCAATATAGATATTTTTGTCATTTGAAAAGTGACTACATTTTACCTCTTTTATATAAAACAATTT
>NW_006290034.1:7346871-7361379 GCF_000327345.1 Myotis davidii
TGATGTTATTTTTGTGAAGTTTCTCCACGTTGCACATAGCAATAGTTGCCTCATTTTTATTGCTGTACAATAGTTCATTTTATGAATAATATAAAATGAAATTAATTATCCATTCTATTTAAAAAAATTTTTTTTATTGACTTTAGAGAGAAAGGGAGAGGGAGAGAGAGATAGAAACATCACTGATGAGAGAGAATAATTGGCTGCCTTCTGCACTCCCGTCCCCCCCATTGGGGATCGAGCCTGCAACTGGGCATGTGCCCTGACCGGGAATTGAACTGTGACCTCCTGGTTCATAGGCTGATGCTCAACCACTGAGCCACACCGGATAGGTCATTATATTTTTTGATAGACTTTCATAAGTACACAAATCAATAAGTACACAGATTTCAACATGCTATTCACTTTGTAATTACTATGGTTTTTTTTCATGCCTATAGATTTATCTCATTGTTTTCAAATGTTGCATAACATTTGGGGGGGTAGTGGGCATTGTGGGTGACTTTCCTGCCTTTTATTTAGAACGGTATTAATGTTGCTATGCTGTTGTGTAATTAATCTTTATTTAATTGAAAAAAGAAAGAAAGAAAAAGAACCAGCCCTTAGGGTGTGGTTTGATAGGGTTCTCTGGGAGTCAGGAATGACTGAGAAGGGGCTTTTGAATGTGCCTATTCGGGAGTAGATAATGGCCCCTAATTACAATTTCAATAGAGACCAAAGGCAGGTTAAGAAGTGAAGGTAGCTGCCCAGGCAGATGTTGTTGGAGGAGTTTGCCAAAGACAAGTACAAACAGGGCAGAATCTTTAAAAGAGCTATCAAGTTGGGCAAAGCCTTAGTTCGGTCTTGGAAAGGCGCAGACAAAACAGGTGTAAACTCTACCCCCTCGGCTATTTCCATCGTAAATCTAAAGAGGACCAGATTAACAGTGGAGAGTAGGTAGCCTCCTAAGAGAGCTTCTCCACCTTTTTCTTTCCATTTCTTTCAAAAGGGAGCGAAGGCTGAGTCTTCATAAATTATGCTCTTGAGAGGTGAGAAACAGGGTAATTGGGGAAAGGAGAAAGCCATCGATTGTAAATTCCTCACATTTCACCCATTAGCAAAACTTGTTTGTGTCAGGCTGGCTCTGAGAAAATGTGGGGCCATGGGAAAAATGAGGTACACTTCAAATCCTGAAGTCAGATTTGAGCAAACATGTCAAACTCGCGGCTTGCGGGCCAGTGGCCACGAGTTTGACATGCTTGCTTTAGAGCTTCCCCAGAAGGCTGTTTGTTTTGAGGAAGAGAGTGGAGAGAACACATCACAGGAAAAGGTGGCAGTTAGGTTGTTGAACAGAAATGCCTCTAGGTAAAACTGTTGAGTTTGACAGTTACCCTTTTCCTGTGTAGTCCTGGAAGTAACGTTCCCATCTTTGCTTATTGTAAGGATTATCCCTCGCTGGGAGGAATTTCCTGTGAGGTCCAAGTGGAAGGTGGTGCCAGACCTGTGCAGATCTATTTTAGACAAAGCTTTGCATCTTTCCACACTTCTCAAATCAGACCACGTAAAGAGCACCTAGAAGCCTCACTGTTCAGGCTGAATCAAGGTCTTCTGGATCCTTCATGGGGGGTCAGGCTTGCTTGGGGTCAGAGGAGGGAGAGAAAGTGACTTTTCATATTATATCTTTTGAATTTTGTATTATGAACATTATTCAAAAAAATTAAGTTGTTTTAAAGACTTGATTAAGGTCATGAAGAGAAATATTGGGTTTGTTCGCTGATCAGCATAGCCTCCTGGATTTACTTCATTTCAGACCCTATTTGTTCATTTGATTTGTGATTTCATAGTGTTTTTGAAGTTGTAGTTTAGGGACCTCTTCCGGCAAACCACACCCCCAATCCAAGTTAACAAATGTCATCTAAATCAGTAAATTTACGTGTGTCATCTCTTTTTCTTCCACTGCACTTTTGTTTTTCATCAGCAAACAAAACACCTTGTTAGACAGACAAGCTTGAGATCTGAATCACAGGCAGTGTCAGCCCTGCTGTTAGTAGCTCTTCGACCTTGCTGATCATGTAAAACATTTTTTGGGGTGGGGGTAGAAAAGGGGTCAGAAGATTTGACTTTGGGTGGTAGGCACATAATGCAATATATAGACGATGTATCATAGAATTGTATACTTGAAACCAATACAATCTTATTAATCAATGTTACCCAATACATTTAATTTAGGAAAAATACTCTGGGGGTCAGTTTCCCCATGTGGGGCTGTGGAAGGTGCACTCACAAGGTAAGGAATCCAAGGGTGTGGGTTCAGCTGGCTCTGCCACTTTGTTGCTGTCCGATCCTGGACATGCCTGGCCTGTAAGTGTCTGTTTCTAGAAAATGGAGATAAATCTTATTATCGGGGAGACTGGAAAAGAAAGATGAGAGATATGTTTCCAGGACATATCAGCTGTCAAGTCGTGCTAGCGTCTGTCTTTTCTTTCCTCTCCACCTTCTTCTTTCTGTTTTGTTCTGTTTCCTTTAACTTTGTGAAACCTGCCTGTTACTGCGACCCCCTACCTCTCAGAGTGCTTTGTAAACTGGTTGGTTCAGCACCAGGCAGACACGGGCCCCAGGCTGTGAATTTCTCTGGCCTCTCTAAATTGCACTTGAATGCCACCGGGGAGCTCTGTTTTTCTAGAAGGAATTTAATTAAGCTTTTCCAGCAGCTCTACCCAGCAGCATGCTGGGGCGGGTCTTCCCTCCAAAAGTCCTCCCCACCTATCACAAAGGGTTCAGCATCAGGAGCCACCTGGGTGCTGCCTTACTCCCTCAGGGCAAGAGCAGCAGCTCAGGCCTTTAAGACACACTGTTAAGACCCAATTCACACATGGAAGCCAAATTGGTGATGATGATGATGTTAATAATAGTAATAATGCTAATCATCATCATCATAATCATAATCATAATAATAATAAACCATACCTGCTGTTCACTCTGTGTGCTGTGATTTGGAAGAATCAGAATGCATTCAGCCCAGTACTTAATTGGATTATTAAAGACTAGAGGCCCGGTGCACAAAAATTTATGCACTGGGGGGGGAGGGTAGAGTTCCTTAGCTAGCCCTGCCACCCAATTGCCTCTCTGCTGCTGGTTGCCACTGCCCCCCGATCTCCGTCCTCTCCCTCTGCCCACTGGCACGCACCTTGGCTGGCCTGGTGCCGCCTGCTCGCCGACCAGTAGTTCGGCCGTTCAGTTGATTTGCATATTACGCTTTTATTATATAGGATTTTATTGCATGTCTATCTCCTCTGAAGTTTTACTTCTACAGGCACATCTAGGTGTAAAATTAAAGTTCTGAAGGAAACACACTAAGATGGATAAAGAGAAGACAGTTAACCTAAAGACTAGGCATTTTAATTAGTTTAGAGATGAATCAGGAGGGGTTAAAAAAATGAGTCAGAGGTATAAGTGGAAGTTTAGAAGAATTCATTAGGATACTTACTTTAGCCACTCAGTCGATTTGTAACCTTTCTTAAACAACTGCTCTCCCTGGGCCTCAGTTTTCCTGTCTTAAGATGAGAATTGGTGAAATAATATCTAACACTTTTTAGCTCCAACATTCCTAAGCCAGATACTTACAAACTGAAACTCTTCTGGGTCAGCCCTGTCCTCTTCTGTGGACAAGGGGGAGGAGATTAAGGGTCCTAGTTTTGATAGAGCAACTAGGATATGCTAGGCACTGTGTGAGAGGTTTTATGTACATTAATGTGTACATTAACTCCTAGCACAGAATTGCTCTGTTAATTTGGCTAGTTGTCTTCACACAGGTAGGCACACAAGCCAGGAGTACTATCACAAGAAAACAAAGCAATAGGCAAAGAAGTGTGTGTGTAAATTTATATATATACATATATATTAATATCTTTATTGATATCAGAGAGGAAGAGAGAGGGAGAGAGAGAAACATCAATGATAAGAGAGAATCATTGATCATCTGCCTCCTGCACATCCACTACTGGGGGTTGAGCCCACAACCTGGGCATGTGCCCTTAACTGGAATTGAATCCAGGACCCTTCAGTCCGCATGCTGATGCTCAATCCACTGAGCAAAATCAGCTAGGGCTATAAATTATACTTATAAATATGATTACTATAAATAATTTTTACATATATAAATTATATATTTATGTGTGGTGCCTAATTTAAATTTTACATTAGGGGTGTAAATTTTTTATTTTTTATTTTTTAAAACACATTTTTATTGATTTTTAGAAAGAGAGGAAGGGAGAGGGAGAGAAACATTGATGTGAGAGAGAAACTTTGATCTGTTGCCTCCTGCACATACCTTCACCTGCAACCTGGGTATGTGCCCTTACCAGGAATTGAACCAGCAACCTTTTGGTACATGGGACAATGCCCAACAAACTGAGCTACACCGGCCAGGAGGTGTAAAATTTTTAAAAGAGAATTGAGACATTATCTTAGACACTGGAAATAAAATAATCACAGTTAGCCTGCCAAACATATTTTACTTGGGGGTAATTTAGAGTTCATAATATATCTAAATCAAGTTTCATGTATAAATTACAGGTGAACAAAAAGAAAAGAAAAGAAAAAAATATTACAGGTGAGCTGTTTCTCAGTTCCTTCCGCCACCCCCCTTCCTTTCATTCCTTCCCTACTTAAAACATTTACACATGTAATTCATGCTTATGGTGAAACAGTACAAGGATATAGAGCAAAGATTTCTGGGCCATTCTCCATCCCGCCCTTGTCCCAGCCCCCAACTCCTCACCTTATTCTCTCACCCACCCAAGTCCTCTCACCAGAGAGAACCACAATTATCATTATTTTGAGCCATTTTCAAATTAAAGTTTCATTCTTGCTAACCTTAAGTTGTTACCGTAAGAAAAAAGAGACTGGGCCCAGATGGCATGGCTCAGTGGTTGAGTGTTGACCTATGAACCAGGAAGTTACCGTTCAATTTCCAGTCAGAGCACATGCCTGGTTGCAGGCTTGATTCCCAGGGGTAGGGGTTGGGGACAGGGGGAAGAGATGTGCAGGATGTAGTCAATCAATGATCTTCTCATGTCATTGATCTTTCTCTCTCTTCCTCTCTGAAATCAATAAGAAAATCCTTTGGGGGTTGGGGACAGGGGGGAGAGATGTGCAGGATGTAGTCAATCAATGATTTTCTCATGTCATTGATCTTTCTCTTCCTCTCTGAAATCAATAAGAAAATCCTATATAATAAAACTCTAATATGCAAATTGGCCAAACGTTGGAACAACTGGTCGCTATGACATGCACTGACCACCAGGGGGAGCCGCCGCTCACCCAGAAGTTGGGCTCATGGCTGGCAAGCGTTGCAGTGGCGGCAGGAGCCTCTCCTGCCTCTGCTGCAGGTGGGTGATAAGGAGTGAGCGGTCTGGGACTGCTCCAGACTGTGAGAGGGATGTCCAGCAGGTGGACAGCCCCCAAGGGTCCCAGACTGCGAGGGGGTGCAGGCCCGGCTGAGGCACCTCACCCCCACCCTGAGTGCACGAATTTCATGCACTAGGCCTCTAGTGTGTGTGTGTGTGTGTGTGTGTGTGTGTGTGTGTGTGTATAAAGAAAAAAGAGACTAGAAAGAGTGAGGAGAAAGTCGCATTCAGTAACTTCAAAGCATTTTAGGCAGGACACTTTTCAAAATGCAACAGGCAGAACTGGAAGTTGAACCACGTGTGGATTCCAGTGCAGGGCAGCAGGCCACCTCCACCTCAGTAAATACTGCTGACTGACTGGGTCTGGCTCTGGCCCGCCTGCCAGGGACAGCCAGACACAGGAAACCTGACAAAGTATTAGCAACTTTCACTTCTTTATTTTTATTCTTTATTACTCACCAATCCCCCTGTACCCTCGTAATGGCTGGCAACAGGAGTTTCTCTTTATATACAGTAGCAGGGACATACTTTCTCGCCTCTTTCCTTTTGAAGGGACAGTGTCAAGGACATGTTCAGACCTGGTCAGAGAATGTAACATCAGAGAGACTGCTGCTATATTTACCCCTACTTGCCTTTCAGGCAAAGCAATTAGTATGATGAGAAACAGCAGAGACAGACTGGCCAGGGTATCGCCAGAGAATAAAAACATTGAAGTTTAAAGGTCTGTATGATTTTTACATTGCAGTAAATTTCTCTGAGTCTAAATTTCTCTTTCCTCTTTTCATTTCTAAAAATTCTTGGTGGAAAAAGAAAAAACAAATTCTTGGTGGAGAATCAAAGTTCCAGCCATGTTTGTGATTTTGTTTGCTTATTTGTTTAAGAATATAAATTGGAACCCACATTTATTTAAAAATATTCTCTCTTAGGAGAGAGTTAAAGAGACTTATTACTTCATCCCAGGCCCAGAGGCCTGCATTTGCTAACCCGTTCCAGGCTGTCACCACAGCCTTGAGGAGAGAGAGACTAAAGGAGAATGACAAGCAGAGGGTCACTGAGATGCTTGGATCTGGACGTTTCTATATTGGCCTCTGCTGCACTCACACCCCCAACCCCTTCTGGACCAATTATTTTCATTTTCCAGGCCTCAGTTTCCTGCTCAGTAACATAGGAAGAGGCAATTCCGTTTCACTTGGAGAGGTATTGGTAGGAGAAGTAATGTGAGTACAGTCTTGAGGGGGGAAGGAAGGGTTATTCAGCTTTGGTGCAATTCATTTGTCACTTTCGAAGTATACAACCGAGCGAGGTACGTGCCCTGGACTGGGAATTGAACCCGAGGCACTTTGGTCTGAGGGTCAATGCTCTAACCACTGGGCAAAGTTGGCCACGGCTTGGAGTATATTTAATTTATTCTATTCTATTCTATTATTTTGTTTTATTTTATTTTTGCAATACATTTTAAGTGCTGGTAGACAAGAGTAAGATATCTACCCTTAAGGAGTTAACAATCTGGTAACTAGTTAACAAAAACAAAACAAAACAAAAATTTACAAAGAACTTTAACCCCCAGGCAGCAAATGATAAGAGCCCAGATTTCGGCTAAAAGAATGTTGAAGGAGTTAGAGGATGGGGAAGATCCAAAGAAAGGAGCAGCATTTGAGATAGAGAATAAAGAAGAAAGAAAGGTGTGGAGGAACCCAAGCTCAAGATGAGTTCAGGGGAGTAGTGAGCAATCTGGTGTAGGCAGGGAGGCATGGGTGGTAAGTTGGGTTCACCTTGGAGAGGTCATGTGAGGTCTGACTTAGTTCCATAGGTATCACAGATGTTCAGTTAGGAGCACGCAACTTGATGAAAGTAGCTCTTCACGGCAGTTTCTGTGGGTTGCAGTGGTGGAGGGCACACACTGGAGAGATAAAAGGAGCAGGTGCTTGAGTGAGGATGATGGCATTGCCGGTGGAAGTGGGGTCCTTGCAGTGTTGTGAGAAAAGCATTTTCGGGGACCCACAAGGGAGAATGCGGCCTAGTGATAAGATATACTTGTGGCACCAGATGCAAAATCAAAGGAGTGCCCCTGCGGTCCCAGTGTCCCATCTCCGTCCATCCCGCATGGAAAAAGTCCAATCTTGCCTTCGTCAGGGCCAGAAATAGGACCAGTATCCAGAGTTCTGTGCCATGTCAAGGCTAGTTCAGTTCAACCTTTCCCCCATCGGCTAGCTTAGCCTGTGTGCCCTGCCCAGCTGCACTTGGGCTGGCGCTGTGTCCAGGCCTGCACTTGGAGCCGGAGCAGTCTGCCCCAGGCCCCAGGGGACTGCCAGAGCCACATGGCCACTTCAGAGAGAACATGCAAACAAACAGGATGAGCCAGTGTTGGGGACGGGGGTGGGGAGGAGAGCTCTTTGGTAGCTGGGATTATATTATCTTGGGCTTGGGAAGGACCAGGAGGTTTTTCAAAATGATAAATCGGCTTCCCAAGCTTTTGTGGCCTTCCGATGGGCCCACCTCCGAACCAGCCTGTTCTTTTCCCAGGCGAGACTGACAGGCCTCTGTGGTGGCCACTGTGGCTCCTACTGTGCATGTATGTGCTCACCTCCCCTTTATTGTCCTATCCCTCCCCAGTGATCTGTGGGGAAGGAAGGTAGTTCTGGGGGAGTGTGTGAAGCTCGGACTTCCTAGGGAAGCAAGCCTATGTCCCCTAGTAGATGATACTGAATAATGTCTTGTTTCCCCTGCTCCCTCCCTTTACTAATATCTAGCTGCCAAATACCTGCTAACAATGGCAGAGCATCACAAAGTCTTCCTTGATTAGTCACCCACAGTGAACCTCTGTGTCAAATTCTGTGAAAGGGAGAACTTTCCTCCTAGCACTTACATATTCAGTATTCATCCTTACCCAAGTCTGATTTGGGTGAGTCTTTGCCAAGCATGATTCCTGACTCCCCATTAGAGGTTGAGCTTCCTGAAAACAGGGCCTTTATTTCACCTTCCTCCTCTGTGCCAGCAGCCCAAATGCCTTCTAAACTGTGATTCAGAGTGAAGAGATTGGCACATGCCCTCCAGACCCAGCCTACTCTTGACTTCTGCTTTTGTTTCAGGCATTTGCAACCTCATCCAAAACATTCATAATTCTGAGGGTGAAAATAAAGAAAATAATCAGTGGGCAGATGGGGAGGAAGAGATGTGCCTGTGTCATAGTCAGACACCAACTTTGGGTTATGGTCCTTTAAAAAAAAAAGTTAAGAGCATTGATTAAGCAGATATTATTAGCTCAGGCATCTTGCACTTCAAATGCATTATTTCATTGCATCCAGTTAGCAATCCTATGAGATAGCAACTATTATTTCATAGATGAGAAAGCTGATGCACAGAAAAGTTCCGTAATTTGGTCAATAACTGATGACAAGTGACAGACTCAGGATTTGAATCAATTCTTCAATCCATTCCTTTCTCCTCCAATATAGTAGCAGTTTACTGAAGTTGATGCTTCAGATTAAGATTTTGTTACTGGTGATTAAGCTGCAAAGTCCTAACCTTTCACTGCTAAGTAGCTCTCAAGGGTGGATCTTATTTAAAAAAAAATTTCTTTTGATTTCAGAGAGGAAGGAAGGAGAGAGAGATAGAAACATCAATGATAAGAGAGAATCATTGATCGGCTGCCTCCTGCACACCCCACACAGGGGATCAAGCCCGCAACCCTGGCCTGTGCCCTGACCAGGAATTAAGCCATAACCTCCTGGTTCAAAGGTCCCATGCTCATGCGGGCTGAGCTGAAGGGTGGATCTTAATGTTTCAGAAGACTTTAGCCTACCAGACAAGTATCATTTATTAATTACTTCCATTTCCCATAAGACAACCAGGCCTACTGCACTGAGTTGATGGGACCCCAGACAAAAACAAAGGAACGGTAGTAGCCTAAAAAGACAGTTTTTATGTGGCTTCTTTGAGATGGAGAGAACAGCTGTCAGTCCTTTTTGTAGGTGAGCAGAAGTCCTGGACCACCACTGGAATTCCCTGCTCCAACCTTGTATGTTAGAATGCTTGCGTGTCTGGTATTTAGAGAGCGCCATGTGATGGCTGAGGGAGCTGCAACAGAAGAGAGGGGCACCTGAGGAGACGAGATAGAGAAAGGGGTGGCAGGAGAGAGCGAGGGAGAGAGAGAGAGCGCCATTCTGGGTATTCTCTGCCTTGAGGATGATGCCTGTAGCTTTTAGCCAATTGATGGAATTAGAGCCTGTTTCAGTTCAGTCCTGAAGGCAGTGTGGGAGGGAGGATTCAGAAGAGGGTCACATTCAGATTTCAATTCCTGCCTTTCCTCACTACCTGCATAATTTCTGCATCTCATGGAATTAAGTAGTTATTTCGCAGGATTGTCCCATCTGAGATAGAATATGTTAAAGAGAATTTCTGGCTTAGCAGGTGTTGAATAAAGGCCATTTATTAAAAGTCTTGAGGACTACCATTTTGTATTGGTTTAAGAACCTCAGAATTAGACAACTTGCATAATTCACACTTTCTTATGAATTTCAAGTCTGTTATCTCTGAGAAGTAATCATTGAAATAAACTAGAAAGACCTCAGATATTTTTAGTATATGATAGTGGTCAGCCAAACAAGGGGAAAGATGGACTGGCAAGAAATAAAGAGAGATCAATTTTAATAGCACGAAACAGTAAGCTAACTACAGAAAAGGGGGAAAGGAACAGAAGAACACCAGAAAGGTACAAAATAGAAATCCTTGAAAGAATCCTTCCCCACCTTCCTGGCCTTAAATCTCTGATCTGTCTGTTGCCTCTATTTCTCCAAGTTGGGAAGAACACTGACATTTTTGGAGCTGTTCCCTCCAGCCCCGCCCCTGCTCTTCTCCTTTGGTTATATATCACTCCGCTTCCTGCCCCTTTACAACTCCTCCCTACCCCCATCCTGGTGCGCCTACATATCTCTGCAGGCACTGGGCCTAAATACTGCTGGGTGTCTGGCTCACACCTCTTTCTACCCATCTTTGGTGGCCTGCACATGTGCCCCTCTCGCGCTTGGAGCCAAGAAGTGTGTGTTGGAATGGGGTCTGGGGCAGGTTGAATAACAGGGAGGAATGATTATCTGCAGGAGCCCAAATCTTCCCACAGAGGCAAATCAGTATAAATTGAAAACATATATTTTAATCCCAAACATTGTTTCAGCTCATGTTAAAGGAAGGTATACGAGTTTATTATTATTTTCTTTTGCTTGCTTTCTTTCTTTCTCCCTTTCTTTTATATATTTTTATTGATTTCAGAGAGGAAGAGAGAGGGAGACAGAGATAGAAACATCAATGATGAGAGTGAATCATCAGTCGGCTGCCTCCTGCACTCCTGCACATCCCTACTAGGGATCAAGCCTGCAACCTGGGCATGTGTCCTGACTGGGAATTGAACCATGGCGTCCTGGTTCATAGGTTGACACTCAACCACTGAGCCATGCTGGCTGGGCAAGAGTTTATAGTATTTAGAGTCAAAGGGGATCATGAGCTTTAAAGTTTGAGAATCACTGGTCAATAGGGTCAGAAGTGTCTCCCACTACCCACTAATTTCAGTCACCACCGGTACCCACGTATATGTGTACAGAAGTGAGTCAGCAACCACCTGAGGCTGTGTGACTCCAACCTGAGTAAGTGGTGTTCCTCGCTGGGAGCAGGGGTGGAAGTGGGAGAAGAGGAAGCTGAAGACTGGTCTGGCCCTTTCCTGGAAGAGTCTGGTTCTGAGTCACAGCCCCTGTAGATTTCCGCCTCTGCTGCTGACAGAAATGACGTTAGCTAGAACTGTTTTTCTCCTGCTTCTTTCTAAAAGAGTTTTAAAAACCATGTACTTACTTACACATTTTAAAGTTGACATCTAACAGTTTTCATTGCATTTCAGCATTACCCCAAATGTCTTCAGACCCCCAGACTTCTCTTGGCCTTGCCCCTTTGTCTCCTGGTGAACTCATATTTCTCCCCTTCACATCTCAGTGCAGCCCCCTCTTTCAGGATGCCTTCCCCGCCCTCTGATGGCCTTGCGGGCTTTTTGCTATCTCCATGCTGTGCTCTTACTGCATTTCTGTACGTTTGCTCTTACATATTTGTTTGTCTCTCGAATTAACCAGGGCTCCTTGAGGGCTAGGACTAGGTGTATCAGAGAATATACGCGCCCAGTGTCTAATTCGAGGTGTGGATGGAGTAGGTGCTCAGACGAAGATTGTTGAATTGAATGTCATGCCAGTTGGAGAAACTTAGAGTGAAAAAAGATGATAGCATACCCCCGGGTTTGGACGATGTCATAAATGGGGTTGGGAGGTGGTAAGAAGTGTCCATGGATACTTTTCTCCGTCTTGTTATCTTCTGGTGCATGAACAGAAGTGAGTGGCTGTCCTTGAATCGCTCTGAGTGCCTCTGGGTACGCGACCCTCTTGAGCAGCGGTTCTCATCCTGTGGGTCGCGACCCCTTTGGTGGTAGAATGACCCTTTCACAGGGGTCGCCTAAGACCATCAGAAAACACATATATAATTACATACTGTTTTTGTGATCAATCACTATGCTTTAATTATGTTCAATTTGTAACAATGAAATTGGGGGTCACCACCACATGAGGAACTGTATTTGCGACATTAGGAAGGTTGAGAACCACTGCCCTTGAGGCTAATCAGCTCATTCCACAAGGCTGTGACTAGAGGCTCTGAGTGTTCAGGGTGCTGCGGAGGGGACAGAGGCTCTGGGCACAAGCTGTTGAACACAGCTGGGGTCACACGGGTAGAATCTACATCTGCCCAGGGGTGTACGGGGCCCTTCTGTGATTATCCTGACAGCTGAGATGAAAGAATCAGTCAGTGGACAGCCATCCTCCTCCAAACAATGCTGGGTTGATACATTCTCTGCTCTGTTGCCAAGGCGAGGGAGCAGCAATAGGCTGACCTATGAAACCTTCTGGCTTGGACTTAGGAGGGTCTGGACTGACTCTTCTGGGTGAGTTCATCTCATCAGGATTTTATCCAAGCAAGTCCTTAACCAGATCCTCACGGTCTATTCCGTGCATTTGCTGTGTAACAGTGCTGCTGAAATGGGGTCCATGCTGACCGCATGAGAATGCCTTGGGTGTGTTAAGAATGCAAATCAGAATTCCTGGGTGAGGCCCAGGAAGCTGTATTTTAACAAGTGTCCAGGCGATTATTTTCTCTAGGAAAGTTTGGAGAACACCGCTATCCTGGATACACCTCTCTCTCTCTCTCTCTCTCTCTCTCTCTCCCTCTCTCTCTCTCTCTCTCTCTCTCTCTCTCTCTCTCACCTGCCTTCAGCTCCCGCGGCTGCTAATGCCACTGGGTCCTTTCCCTGCGGTCTCCCTCAGCAGGGCCGTGAGGTTTGTTTTTTCTCCAGTGTGGACCTTGTTCATTTCCTGCTGCTTCCAAGAGGCTGGGGGAGGGTAGAGGGCAAGAATGAAGGCAGGAGGGAGGGGGAAGGGCTAACGAAGGCAGTGGAGATTTCAAGAATGAAAAGGAACATGCTTAGTGACAATGCTCCTTTGTGAAGAGTAAGCTTTGTGTTGATGGAGCTGCAAGTCATTAGCAACCCAGCTACAGGGTGGTGAGCGGACCTGGTCTTTCTAAGGGCCAGATCGCCCTCTGCTGCCGACAGATCAATAACACGAGGGACTTGGGAACTGTCCAGGAAAGAGGAAGCGTCCCTGGGGCTGGGGTGGAGAGAAGACGTGACCGAGGCCAAGAGGTCACAGAGTCACCACTTCAGGCAGTAGAAGACTCTTCTTAGAATCTGGTTTGCAGGGAAGGAAGAAGTAGCCAGTTCAGTGGGTGTTCCCAGAACCCAGCCAAACCCCAACAGTGGGTTCAGCCAACATCTCCACCAGCTCCCATGAGTCCAAGCTCCCATTTGATTTGGCTCTGCAACCATGGTTTCCCCCTTCTTACTCTTACCACACCTTGAAAAGAAGGGGTGTTTAAAATAGGAAGAGGGATTAAAAAAGGGCGGGGGGGGGCGCAAATTTTTGGTGTGGAGGCATCCAGGGGCAATTGGTCAAGTCTCAGACTTTTTAAAAATCTAATTTTCAGTCCTGACCGGTTTGGCTCAGTGGATAGAGCGTCAGCCTGCAGACTGAAGAGTCCCGGGTTCGATTCCGATCAAGGACGTGTACCTTGGTTGCGGGCACACCCCCAGTGGGAGGTGTGCAGGAGGCAGCTGATCGATGTTTCTAACTCTCTATCCCTCTCTCCTTTCCTCTCTGTAAAAAATCAATAAAATATATTTTAAAAAAATCTAATCTTCAGCGTGTTTCTTTTGTCCCCGTGAAAGCACTGGGTCTTTCCTCTTTCTTCTCTTGCCAGGGAATTCTTGCCCCACAGATGTGAGTCAGCGCTTCTTTATTGCCCCGTTTTATTGCTCTTGGGAGCGCTGGTTCACGTGGGTCAGGAGGAGAGCAAGGATTTGAGAAGAAAAGCTCAAGCACAGCAGTGGCCGCTGCCAGCCTGGGGCAGTGACCCGTTTCCTGTAGTCCTGGCCTCTGCCCCTGCCCCGCTCTGATCGGAGCTGGGCACCAGCGGGCACACCCCGCACCCCCACCCTTTGGGTTCCTGCAGAGCATAGCATTCCTGGGGAGAGACCCTCAGGGTCAGGCCTGGAAGATTGCTGAACCTGCCCCAGAGGAGCCAGGCTGGAGTGGAGGCAGGAAGGGGGAGGAGAGGGTGGGAGGAGGGGAGATGAGCAGTGGGGTGAAGATGGGAGTGCAGTGAGACCCTCTGGCTCTCCCAAACATCCTCACGTACAGAGTAAGTCAATCTATGTGATGCCAAGCCCCACAACCGAAAGAGATACCTTTGAATAAAAATTGGGTTGTCTGGTTGGTTTGGGGTCTACATGAGACCCAATATCTGTGTCTTCAGATAACCACATTTGGATAATTTTATCTGTAAGCCCCCAGATATATGCTGGTTATCTATTTCTATTAAAATCAAAGTACTTTAACTCAGCCAGTGTGGCTCAGTATTTGAGCATTGACCTATAAACCAGGAGGTCATGGTTCGATTCCTGGTCAGGGCACATGCCCAGGTTGCAAGCTCTATCCCCAGTAAAAGAGGGTGTAGCAGGCAGCCGATCAATGATTCTCTCTCA
>NW_006290034.1:7361626-7365810 GCF_000327345.1 Myotis davidii
TTGTTATTTTGTAATAATTACTCCAAACCAATAAGAATATTATTGGATCCTGGAATTAAATCTAGAAACAAATTGAACAGGTAGGAGGAGCTTTTGGATGATGGTTCAAAAGAAAACCCTATGACAATCTCTGAGGTGGGGCTTCATTATTTCCAGTGTAACTGCTAAAAACAAGCAAGCAAACAAACAAACAAACAAAAAAAGGAAAGAACTCGCCCCTGGGTGGCCACTCTGGAGCCCTGTATATGGATTGATGTGCCATTCTTTAGGAAGACCCTTAAAAATTGTGGGATATTCAATGATGATAACACTGTGCAAGGGGCTTTAGAATACATTTTCTCATATAATTTCTTTTTTTAAAAAAAGTTTTTATTTATTTTTAGAGAGAGGAAGGGAGAGGGGATAGATATAGAAACATCATCGATCGGCTGCCTCTCATACACCCCTGTACTGGGGATTGAACCCACAAGCCTGGCATGTTCGCTGACGGAGAATCGAACCAGTAACTTCTTGGTTCATGGATTGACAGTCAGCCACTTAGCCACACCAGCCTGGCTCTCATATAAGTCTTACAATAATTTTGTGTGATAGCTATCCCTATCATTTCACAGGCAAAGGAACTGGGGCATAAGATTAAGCATTTGTCCTAAATCATACAATTATAATTAAGATTTGTACACAGATCTGGCAGATGTTCCCACCCATATGCTTAGAAGAATGACCAGGTCAGTATGGCTCTGTATGGTCCTGGAGCAGGTCCTCTATCGAAATTCTTTTAGGCATTTAGGGGAGAGGTCAAAGGCTTTTCTGAGTCTTTTGTTTCTTAAAAATAGCCAGTTTAAAATAATCGCTGTCCCAAAGAGGCATCTTTTGGGGTGGCAAACTCTCTTCCTCCTTAGTCCTAAATTAAACTGTGCATTAACACTAATGGTTAAGAGTCAGGATACGCATTTACAAATATTTTTAGTGTCATGTGGAAAATATGGCTCTAGGCCAGGGGGTATAATTAGGACAAAAATGTTGATCAGTATCAGCAAAGACTTGATACATAGAACTGTCCCAGAATGGACTGAGCTGCTTAGGAAAAAAGTGTGTGTGCATGTGTCCAGGCTCTGCGTGCTGGGATGTGGCAGTGACCAAAGTCCCCGCCCTCAGGGGAGTTTCTTGACAGTGTTTCAGAGTTACTTACAAAGTGTATTTAAGGTAGCTGGTGACTCACTCTGGATTCCTCCCAGGAGTGATGACATTTGAGTTGGGTCTGTACTAGGTGGAAACTTGGACTGGTGAATTCTATGATTCTCCTTTGTAAATAGTTAGATAATTTGATGTTTTAAGATTTTATGCAAATGTTAGCTCACATGTTACCACTATCACTCTAGCCACATTCCCTCTTTAGTCATTCACAGTTGTTGCTGTTTTGGTTTTAACAGTTATTCAAATAAGATTGGCCTATATGTCTACATTATCTTTTTTAAAGATTATTTATTTATGTATTTGTTATCTTTTTTATTGAATTTATTGGGGTGACGCTGGTCAACAAAATTATAAAGGTTTAGGTGCATAATTCCACAACACATCATCTGTACACTGTGTAGTGTGTTCACCACCCTAATCAAATCTTCTTCCATCACCTTTATCCCCCCTATGCATACCTCCCCCACCTCTCCTACATAGTCTTGTACACAAACATTCAGAGCAGTTGTATTTGTACTAGACAAAAACTGGAAATGCTCAAATGTCCATCAATGATAAATAAACATATTGAGGTACATCCCATACCATGGAATATTACTCAGCAATAAAAAGGAATGAAATATTGATGCACACAATAGCATGATGGACCACAAAATAATTGTATCACATGAGAGAAGCCAGGCCAAAAAAAAAAAAAAAGTACATGTTGTGCTATTTAATTTACATAAAACTCTAGACTATGTAAACTAATCTATAGTGACAGAAGGCAGATCAGAGGTTGCCTGTGGACAGAGTTGGTGGGTGTTGGGAATGGATTACAAGGAGCACAAGGACACTTTGGGTTGTAAGGAAAAGTACATTATCTTTTTAAAAAATGTATATTTTTATTGATTTTAGAGAGAGGAAGGGAGATGAAACATCGACGAGTGAAACATCAATCAGCTGCCTCCTGCACGCATCCTACTGGGGATCGAGTCCTAACCTTCTGGCTCATGGGCCAATGCTCAACCACGGAGCCACACTGGCTGGGCGGTACGTTATCTTGATCATGGTTATGGTTTCACAGGTGTATATGCATGTGTCAAAACTCACCCAGTTGTAAACTTTAAATATGTAGGCAGTTAATGATATGTCAGTTACAGCTCAATAAAGCTGAAATTTAAAAAGGAAACTGTGGAAAGGGATAATATAGGACACTGTAAGCAGCAATGACCTCTGAAGTTAGGACTGGGGAAAGAATTACTTAATTTTCCCTTTTTGTGCTGTTTAAATTTTTATGGGAAAAATAAGTAAAAAATCAAAAGTTTAAAAACTAAAACTATTTACACAAGCAACAATAAATAAATAAAAATCAGGCTGTTTGGAGCCCAGAAGTTAATGGCTTTGGAAAAACTTCAAAATGGTTGCATGTAGAACAGAAAAGCTGCTATAAGATCTGTTCAGAGATGACCTAGTTACTGAGACTGCAAAGGCTGAGCTGGAAGCTCTTTCAAAGGTTTCCTCTCGGTCCTCTTCCCTTGCAGCAAAGTCTTGGGGACTCAGCTGCAATGAGAGAATAGCCACCTGCCTCTCTGGGATTGCCTTAGAGATTTGGGGGTTAAGAAACCTGGTCATTGTTCAAGTTCAACAATGAGTAATTAGCACTTAGAACTTAGAGAATCATTCATCGGCTGCAGGAGATGAGAATCATTGATCGGCTGTCTCCTGCACACCCCACACTGGGGATAGAGCCTGAAACCTGGGCATGTGCCCTTGACTGGAATCAAACCCAGGACCCTTCAGTCCGCTCTAGCCACTGAGCCAGACCAGCTAGGGCTTAATATATTTGTATTGATTTCAGAGGGAAGGGAACGGAAGGGAGAGAGAGGGAGAGAGAGATCAATGATGAGAGAGAGCCATTGATCGGCTGCCTCCTGCACACCCCACACTAGGGAACAAACCTGCAACCTGGGCATGTGCCCTGACTGGGAATTGAAATGTGACTTCCTGGTTCATGGGTCGATGCTCAATCACTGAGCTACACCGGCCAGGCTCATTGGTTCTTAGTAGCCTCCCAAACTTCACACTCATGGCAGCCTCTGTTTAATCCTTGGTTCTCAGCTCCTCAGAGATTGTGAGTTCAGTAGCCGAGACTTCAGTGTTCTGATTTCAGCTCAGCCGATCATTCCAATGGGCAGCTGGGCTGAGGACCGTTGCTCTACTCTCATTATTGCCACTTCTTCAGTCATAGTTACGAGAGCATGGAGCTGAACTGTGCTGAATGTAAACAAATAGGAAGAATTTGGCCAACATATTGAAGGGACCAAAGTTCTGCCACCTAAGGCTGCTTTGGGGGACATTGATTTAAGCTGTTTATTAAGAAATGAGACTCAGAAAGAACCTTTGACCCTCTCCCCTTTCCTGCCCAAGAGATTTGGAAAGAGAAACTGCTTCAGGAAGGAGATCTTAGGATGTCAACTCAGCTTAATGTGAACCGAGTTTGATAAATAGAGGGCTTCAGACGGGGGCCCATTAGCCAGACAGCCCTTGTGTCCCATAGCTCCTGAGTCACCAGCAGGGGTTTTCCTGCCTGTGTGCTCTTCCTCTACTTCCTGTGAAGCGCACATTCTCAATTCTGCAATCTAATACACGCATTCCCTTCCTCTCTCTCCTTTGTCCAAAACTGTCTTATATACCCAGTATTGTCTCACTGTCTTTGGAATTTTCATTTCCATGTGAATTCCCCATGCACATGTATTAAAACTTTGATTTTCTCCTGTTAACCTGTTAATTTGATTATCAGTCCAGCCAGAATTTAGAAGGTGGGAGGGAAAATATTAATATTTTTTTATCCCCCACAATATACTTAAAATTAACAGTAACTAACACTATGGAGACATATATATTCCAGGCACACTGCAAGTTGTTTTACATGCATTATCTCATTTCATCCATTCAGCAATCTTATGACGTAGAGAATATTATCTTTTTCACAGGTAAGAAAACTGAGG
>NW_006290034.1:7365932-7366278 GCF_000327345.1 Myotis davidii
TTTTTGTGTGTGTTTATATAATCTCTAAAATGGGGAGACAATGCTTGCTTTTTCTAACTGTGACTATCTGAGGTTTGAATGAGATCCAAAACCTACCAGGGAGTCTCGACCATACGTTGTTTTTTTTTTGCCGACTAATGAGCTGTCCATGTGAACTCTAGTAAATGTGGATGACGTGTCTTCCTCACCTTTTATAGATAACGTTGCATCTCTGTGCATCCCAGTTGATGAGCCATAAATTTCCCTCCCCTTGTTTACGGACAAACCTCTGGAGTTCTGTGTAACGTGCGTGGGTCAGGCGTTGCGAATTTAAATAGAAAGCAGGGGAAAGAACAGAAGGAAAGAG
>NW_006290034.1:7366388-7399820 GCF_000327345.1 Myotis davidii
ATTTGTATTTTTTACTACAAAACAAGTCACTGTTGGCTGGGATGGGAGAAATGGGCCCTTTTATACACTGTTGGTGGGAGCATTCATTGGTCTACAATTTTGGAGAGCTAGTTATCAAATTAAAGACCAACATATCAATCCCATTTGTACTAGATAATAAAAAATTAAAAAGTGTAAACTCATATTTAAACCAAGATTTAGTAGAAAAAAGGGTATGAGAAGATAGACAACAGATAGTTAACGGTGGCTAACCCTGGGAGAAGTTCCACTTTTTACTTTATATTCTTCTGCAGTTTGAACTTGCAGACAAGCATTTATTATTATTATTTTTTGCAAAAAGACAAAAGAAGCCCAGAGCAGAGGCCATGGATGTGCTCAGATCAGCTGTGCTCCGGTGTCCTTGCTCCCTGGCCCACAGTCCCAGGAGGGCGCTGACCCCTGCCTGGCAGGCCTTCGGGCGTGCTGTTTTGCAGTCCATTACCAGCTGCTTAAGCAGCAGGTTCCCCGTGGCTGGTCAGCTGGAACCTGCTTCTGGAAGACAAACAGGAAGGACACAGCTGTCAGTGGCCTCACTGACAGGAAAATAATTTAAATCTTAAAACATTGAGGAAAACTTCCTGCCTCTGCCTGGAGAGGGGAGTGAGCCGGACAGAGGTGGCCCTGAGGAAGCCTTGCATTTGCGGGTACGACCAGCTTCCAGCCTCGGGTCCTCCGCACTTAGGGAGGCTGCGTGCGGGTCCATAGGCGAAGTCTCCCTGGGTCCTGATCCCTTAGGTTTAACTGGAGCTCTCTCCTCTTATGCAACACCAGAGTCCCGGTGCAGCTCTCTGCTCTTATGCAAGAGGCCTGCAGGACCTCAGGGCAAAGAGAGATTAGGGGAGGCAATACAATAGGGTAAGACTCAGGTAGGTGGACAGCTGATCCTTGCTCTGACACTTTCTAATTGGGTGGCCTTAGGCAAATTATTTCACCTCTCCGAACCTCTATTTCCTTACCTGTAAGATAGGGAAAACCAGCCTATTTGTATTATTGGGTCGGAGGTGCTGCTACCTCTAAAGGGCTGAGCTCTCTCCGCCTGGTATAGAAGATGCTCAATTAATGCCACAGTTATGTTTGCTTGGAGCCTCATTTCCTACCACTCTCCGCAGTGGCTGTGATTAAGAATTTGGGCTCTGTTATTTATTACAAGTGTGACTTTGGACGGACCCCTTTGGGCCTCAGTTTTCTCATGGTCAATATGAGCGTAAGGATTCCCATCTTATGGCCCTTGTGAAGATTAACGGAGATAGGTACATATAACAGTGAAATGCCTGGAACATAGGCTGTTACAATTTGCTGATGAAATATTAGCATGTTTCCTATAAAAAATACAAGTTTCATAAAACCATCTTCCAAATCCCTGCCTGCCCTGGCCTCAGACTCTCAGAAAACGAGCTGCTGGTTCCAGTCAGAAGGTGTCTTGAGCTCCCGTGTTTCAGGATGTTCCTGTCTCAACCGCTTCCTTCTCACTCCTCCGGCTTCTCCCTCCCTGCCAGGAGGCCTCTCATTAGTCCAATTAATAAACTGCTACTGTCATCTCAGCAGGGTCCCTTGGGGATGTGCATTATGCTGGGGAAGTAGGTGGGGGAGCTGCAGGGACACCCTCATTTCCACCGGGAAGTGGAACAAGGAGCCAGGATTGGCAGCAGATGGGCCTCCCTGGGCGGGGTCTCCTGGGACATCATCAGGATAATCAGCGAGAGCTTCATTATTCAGAATGAGAGTCTGGCAGTTTGGCAGAGCACCAGGGTCCCTTTCAGGGACTGGAAGGTTCTGCCCTGGAGATAATGACAACCCTGAGGCCTCTGGCCTTCAGCTCTCTCTCGGGCATGCGCATACACACACGTGCATGTACCGGCATGCGCCTCCGTTCCCTGGGCTTTCACTCAGCTAAAGAGTTTGTGGGTACATTCCAGGCCTGGAAGGGGGCAAACAGGGTGAGCTTGGAGGGCCCAGAAACGCACGCACGACTGCGCCTGCTGATTGCTGAGAATAATCAAACCCGAGGTTCCCAGGAGCTTATTAAACCGTCACAATGCCTCATCCAGAGTGACAGCACGTTCTCTCCCAGTCTTAGAAGGATAAAGGATAATGGGACTAACAAGTTAGCTCAGAAGCTCAGGCCGCCCAGGGACAGGCTGGTTGTTGGGTGCACAATGGAGTCAGCATTTTCAACCCCAAAACGAGATTATGCTGAGGCTGGGGAGGGAGCCAGGTGTGTGTGTGTGTGTGTGTGTGTGTGTGTGTGTGTGTGTGTGTGTGATCGAGAGAGAGGGAGAGAGAGAGAGAGAGAGAGAGAGGTGTATCATGCGGTCATGGTTTGTTGGGAATCAGCCCAGTTATTCCCGCAATCAGTTACGTTGTACATACCTGTTCAGGCCTATATTTAGGCAAAAGGGGGTTCATATCAAACTCGCTCTGCTGACACCTGGCTCCTCCCTGCTGCACTGTCAGCACTCCCGTTCACCACCTAGAATTGAGCTCCAATGCTGGCCTCAGTCCCAGGTGAATGTGGGTTGTTTGCCTTTATCTCATTGATTTGTAGGTTTGTTTGTTTTTTTCAAATTCTGGGTAATTTGTTGGTTATGTATGTTGCAAATATCTTTTTGTGGTGTCTTTTGTGAGTGAAATTTTATTTTAATCCGTTCAAATTTATCCTTTTCTTTTATGGTTAATGATTTTCTTCTCTTTTCAGATATCCTTTGCTACTCCAAAGTGAAAAAGATAGTCTTCACTGATTCTGAAAGCTGCATGGTTTTGCCTCTCATGTTTAGGTCTTGAATTGATTTTTGAATGTGATGTGAGAAAGGATCCAGTTTCATTTCTTTCTATATGATTATCTAATGATCTCAGCCCCATTTATTGAAAAGCCTGTCTTTTCTCCCCTGCTCTGAAGTTCCACCTGCGCCATAAATCAAATGTCCCATGAAGTCTCTGATATGCACCCAATGTCTATTAAACTTACGCTTTGGAGACACTATACTTTTTAATTACTATAACTTTCAAAACCAATCTTGATATTTGGTGAAGCAAGTTCTTCTACATTCCCCCCCGCCCCCCTCCACATGTCCATTGGGAATTTTTATTGGAATTGTATAAATCTACAAAGCAAGCTAAAAGAGTTGATACCTTTTTTTAAAAAATATACTTTATTGATTTTTTACAGAGAGGAAGGGAGAGAAATAGAAAGTTAGAAACATCGATGAGAGAGAAACATCGATCAGCTGCCTCCTGCATATCTCCTACTGGGGATGTGCCCACAACCCAGGTACATGCCCTTGACTGGAATCGAACCTGGGACCTTTCAGTCCGCAAGCCGACGCTTTATCCACTGAGCCAAACCAGTTTCGGCAAGAATTGATACCTTTATAATAATAATTCTTTCAGTCTAAAAGCATAGTATAACTCTCCATCAACTTAGGTTTTTTAAAAATACTTTCTAAGAAATATGTTTTTATTTTTTAAAATAGATTTTTATTGATTTCAGAAAGAAAGGGAGAGGGAGAGAGAGATAGAAACATCAGTGGTGAGAGAATCATTAATTGGCTGCCTCCTGCACACCCCACACTGGGGATCGAGCCTGCAATTGAAGCATGTGGCCTGAAAGGGAATTGAACCGTGACCTCATGGTTCATAGGTGGATGCTCAACCACTGAGCCACACCGGTTGGGCTAAAATATTTTTAAATAACATTTTGTAGTGTTCTCCATATACTTTTTCTCTTGCTCTTCTTGTTTGATCTAGGTATCTTAGATTTTACTGCTATTGCATATGCTAGCTTTGAAAAAACATATATTATAGTTGATGATTTATTAGAATAATACTGATGTATGTTGATCTTGTAGTCATAACCTTGTTGAACCTTTTTACTGGTTCCAATCATTTACCTGAAGATTCTTTTGGCTTTTTTTCCTCCAGATAAAAAACAGGAAAAGAGTTTTAAATGTATAATTGTGACTCCAAACCTACCTTGGAAAGATTGATTTCAGTTACTCTCTAGGACAATCCTGTGACCTAGGCATTGCCAGTCTCTTTAGCCTGCAGGTTTTTAATTTGAAGAGTCAGGAAACCCATGGTCATGTCAGCCAGCCTGTCTCGGGTGAATTGGTTTCCTCCTCAGCAATAGCTGTCTTGCCAATTTCACAGTCATTGAGGGAATAAACAAAGTAACAGATGCGAAGGCTCGTTGAAAAGTATAAAAGCTAAAGTCTTATTCATGATCTTGGATGTAATACATAGCTGAGTGAGCATAAGGTGGTTGATCATCACTGTTCCTAGTAGGCTTTCCATAGCCTCTGCTTCAGGATAAATAAAAAATGTCCTCATACCCAGCCTTCACTTTGTTGACTGTTCAACACTCTCTTTATCTACATGTTCTGTTTGCTTTTCTGTGAGTGTGTATATAAGATAGCATTCTCCAAAACAGAGGAAAGACGAGTATTTTCCTTAGAGACATGCCTTGCAGGTGCTGTCCCATCATTTATTGAACTCGAAGCTAGAATAGAAACTGGAGGTACACAGATGAATGAATGAATAAACAGGGCCTCTGCCTTCAGGATGGTCCGTGGTCCATCTGCCCATAGTGACGACATGATTCCTGTTAGAGCGGAGTTGTCACGCACCTGCAGGACTATAGCAGCTGAAGACAATTAGGCAGGTGTAGAGGAGGCCCCAGCTGGGCTCTGGGGGCATAGGGGCCAAATGGAGGCCCCAGAATCCTTTTTGTGTCTGTGACTTGGAAGGTAAGTCCCTCTGCATTTCCCTTTCTTAGAACCCAGAGAAGATAAAAGACTATTTTCTATAACGATATAGTAAAGCAATTTTCTTTATTTTTTAAGAAAATATTTTTATTGATTTCAGAGAGGAAGGGAGAGGGAGAAAGATAGAAACATCAATGATAAGAGAGAATAATTGATCGGCTACCTCCTGCACACCTGCTACTGGTGATAAGCCCGAAACCCAGGCATATGCCCTTGACCAGAAATGAACCCAGGACCCTTTAGTCCCCAGGCCGAGGCTCTCTCCACTGAGCAAAATCGGCTAGGGCTAGTATAGCAATTTTCAACCTTTTACAGCTCATGGCACACATCAACTAATTGCTAAAATTCTGCGGCATACCAAAATATATATATGACAATCTGACAAAAAGTAGGTATAATTTTGATTGGTATACAACAAATAATTATAATAGTAATTACCTACCCATTTTGCTCCAAAGTGACTTACATAGAAAATCAAGTGCCTATACTTGTCTATAAGGATTTCTGGTACCAAAGAATTAACCAATCAGACGCAAGCTTGGGCGGGGTGACCAATAAGATGCGACTCTCTTATATGACATATATATATTGAAGGTTCAAGCCTGGGCATTCACACTGGAGCGCTGTTGTTGTGTTGCCTGCTGTCATTTGGCAATCTAAGGGAAAAGAGGTCAGTGCCCCTGGCTAAATAGGTATTCCACGTTTTAAAAATTCTTGTGGCACACGGGTTGAAAACCGCTGCTGTAGCAGATAAACTCCAAGTCGGGATTTCCAACTCCCAGCTCTCGGGCGCTCCTTGCTCCCTCTTAAGGAGCAACTGCGCCCTCCTGAGGAGGAACGGTGCGGGAACCTCGGAAGGGCGCCCCACAGTGCCAGACACCTAAAGTCCTCCTTAAGGACCTCCTTGTTTCCGGCCCCGCCCCCTCCACGGAGTCCCGCCTCTGACGCGATCCCTTCCTCTGGCACCGATTGGTTGGCTCCCGTGCGTGAAGACGTTGCGTCGCGGGGCGGGGCGGGGGGGAGCGTTGTCTGTAGGGCTGCTGCCGTGTGTCCTGGGTCGCCGCCCCCGCTGCCTCGCTGTGTCCGCCCCTCGCCTGTCTAGAGGATACGGGCGACAGCAGGGCTCGGGGTGGTCGTGCAGCCGACGAACGTCTCCGCGAAGCCGTCCTTTGCAACTGGCGGCTCTTCTCGGCCGAGTCCAGGTCGGGGAGGAAAAGGGCGCCGGCGCCCCGAGGCGTCCGGGAGGCGCCGCTGCTGCAGTGTCGGTGCGGACCCCTTTGCCGGCTCCTTCTCCTCGCCCAGGCTTTCCTCCTGCTGCCGGCCGCCCGGGCGGGCCTCTGCCCCGCGCCCTGCTCCTGCCGCAGCTCTCTGCTGGACTGCAGTCGCAGGAAACTGCCGGCGCCGAGCTGGAGGGCGCTGTCGAGCCCCCTGCCCCCCGACGCCGCCAGCCTGTGAGTAGAGTGGCCGAACGGGGGTGGGGGCGTCTCAGGAGAGGGGCGCTCCCCTTCCAAGGTGGGGACAGGCCTGGTCGGAGGGCGCGGTTGTGAGCCCAGCTCCTGAAGAGAAACGCCATTAGGATGCTGCGAACTTTGGGGACGGGGCTCAGAAACCTGCAGCTGAGGTTCCGGAGACTCATGGAGACCCGCGTTACGGTTCCCGGGGCCCGGGAGGCTGTGGGCCCTGGGTGGGTGGAGCTGGGGCGGGGGTGTTAGGGCTCCATGGGCCTGGGCACCGGCATTGACTGTGGACGCGGGGGGCGGGCGGCCCTCGCCCACTTCGGGCTGCCTCATCCAGTGTGTGCTCAGCTCGAATGGTCCCGGGCGTGTGGGTTTTGTAAACACGACCGCCGAAGACACCAGCCGCCTTTTGTCCCGCGTTCGCATTTTGGCTCCTTCTGTGCTGCAGTTTTGATACGTTACAAGGTTAAAACTAAATGTGTTCGGAGAGCCAGCCCTACCCCGAAGAGACACCTTTATTAGTAGCATTCGTGGTCTCATTCAGAAAAGGAGTATTCTTTCCAGAATCATGTTGTGTTTTAATTGTTTTCAGGTGCATTTCCCGTGGCAGAGCACCTAAAAAGCAGCCCTCTTTGTTTATGCATGAGAAGCAAGTGCAGCGATTGGTTGAATTCTTGTGGAGACTCCCTGCCTGCGCTGCTTTTGACAGGCCTGTGCAGTGGCACTGACTGGGGAGCTCATGGGCCCGAGGCAACCTGGGGCATTAGGAGCCACAGCCGCTACTAAGTGCTGAAGCGATGGGCCTTCTTAACCTCCAGCGTACAGTTATTTCTCTGCCACTAACTGAGTCATTCATTTATTAATTGATGGACTTCTGGTATAGCTGTCTCCAAAAAAAGAGCCACAAAAAGGAATAGCTTGGGGTGCAATTAAAATGTGAGGGCCTGTTTGGATTTTCAGTGGAAAGTAGTGTGCAAATTGAAGGTCTCTCTCTGCCACGGAGGTTGTTTTTACACATTTGCAAATAGGATAGATGGGAAAGACAGCTACCTCATAAATTCCTTGAGAAAATGAAGTAATTAAAAAAACCAAATGCTGTAATAGCATAGGTGTGCAGTATAATAAAATGCTTTCTGTTGCTTTAAGATGTGACACCGGTAGCTAGTTTGGGTCTCTTGATGCAAATAAAATTTAAAAATTGATACCCATGTTCAGCATAGTCTTTTTAAACCTAGCACAGCATCTTTGTAATGCAGCAAGTGCCATTTTCTAAAAAATTCTTGGGACAGCTAACTGATTATGATAGAATAAATTTGGTGCAGGTTTCAAAACAACACAACTTCATTTAGCTGTAATTGAAATAAATATGCCCCACTTTTTAAGATGAGCCATTGGTAGGTAATAATTAGAAATAGTTTTATGTAAGAAACATGTGTTTTGTGTCTAGGCATGATTTTTGTTTAATTGAGATAAATTTCCTAAAGCCAAATGACATTCAAAATTTTTAAATGTTCTAGAATGAAATTGACATTTTTCAGTTGAAGTGAAATGCCTTGGAGAGCAATTCTGTTGTAGAAATGTAATTGGAGGGAAGTCTTACAAAAGCAGAACAACTCTTAACATTTTAAAAGGTGGGCTTGTGCTGTTTTAAACTGAGAAACGTTAACAGTCTTCGTAAGTTGCCTTCAGCTATAAAATCACCCGATACACATGGGTTTCTTTATGTAATTTTCAAACACATGCAGTGCTTAAATATATTAGTGATTCAAACTCCAATGCTCAGATTTGTGGCCATCATCAAAAAGATCGCGGGCAAAATTTATTAATCCTGGTTTTTGAAATATGTCTGCCCCTGGTTCCTGGCACAGAGCTCCTGAAACCCTTGTAATTTCCTAAGCGACAAGAGTCCTAGAAGCTTCTTTCTTTTTAATATTTAGTCTTTGAACTTGTTTTCTGACACAAGGCTCTTAAATCCTTTGGAATTTCCTGGGTGATAGGAGTGTCTTTTGATCTAAAGAGACATCTCTTGGTTGGCTCCTGGATAGATAGCTTCAGGATGGGGTCTGGTCACCAGAAAGACCGATCTGTCATAAGCAGCTTGGGACTTTCAGCCCCTCTCCCCTTCATCCTGGAAGGGGAAAAGGGTTGGAGATTGAGTTAATAGTTGAATGTGCCTATGTGATGAAGTCGCCATAAAAATCCCCAAATCTCGCCCTAGCTGGCTTGGCTCAGTGGATGGAGCGTCAGCCTTCAGACTGAAGGGGACGAGGTTCGATTCCAGCCAAGGGCACATGCTTGGGTTGCAGGGCTTGATCCCCAGTAGGGGGCATGCAGGAGGCAGCCAATCAATGATCATCTCTCATCATTGATGTTTGTATCTCTCCTCCCTTCCTCTCTGAAATCAATAAAGAAATAAATATTTTTTAAAAACCCCCAAATCTCTGGGGTTGGTGAACAGATCTACGTGCCAGGAGGGTGGTGCACCCCACCTCTACAGGGACAGGAGCTCCTTCACTGGACCCCTATAGGTCTCACCCTATGTGTCTCTTCACCTGCCATTTGTGTCCTTTGTCGTATCTTTTATTATATAATAAACCAGTAAATGTAAGTGTTTCTCTGAGTTCTGTGAGCTGTGCAGGTGATTGAATCTAATGACAGGGTCATGGGAACCTCTGATTTGTAGCCAAGTTGGACAGAAATTCTGGGTAACATGGGGTCTTATTACCTGTGATTAGTGCCTGAACTGGGGATGCAGTCTTGTGGCACTGAGCCTTTACTCAGTGAGGTCTGCACTAACTGTAGGTAGTGTTGGAATTGCATTGGATTGCAGGACACCTGGCTGGTGTTGGAGAAATGATTGGTGTGGGGAAGAGAAAAAACTCACACATCTGGCATCAGAAGTATTATGTGAGTAAAGGAAGAAACAGGTGATAAACATTTTTTGCTTGATCGAAGTTTAGCCAGGTTCCCGAACCTTCTCCTTGGCCATCTCTGCACGTCCTTGTAAAATGCAATTTTAGCAAGAACCCTGCCACGTCAGTTTAGCAAGAAGCCCCTATCCTCGATATTGGATTGGGGTCCTTCCCTATACCATGTCCCAGGTGATGTCTGATCACTCTGACCTTTTTATTTTTTAGCAAGAATCCTGTTAGGTCTGTTTAGTTAAAGCCTTCTTACCCCTGATGTTTTCTCTCAGTATTTTTTATCCACTGACCCAACTCTGCTCCTTGGCTTTAAATTCCCATATACACAGGCAGCATTCGGCATTGAGCCCAGTCTCCTACGTATATTAAAAAATTTCATTGCAGTGGTCTCTATGCCTAACTCCCCATTCCCCAAGGTCTTCTTACCATGCGTTAACAGGTATCATTGAATATTACTTTCCTTTTAGCAGTTGTGTGCCACAGCACCCATAGGATCAGATTCATCATTGGACCCCCGGACCTCTCACCCAGGACCCTAAAAGTACATACCTTTGAAGCCTTTATCTTCCTCCTGACTGATGGATCAGGGATCCATTGGTGAGTCTGACTCCTGAACCATTGCTCCGGACAAACGTCCGTGGAAGCTGGTAAGGACAGATTGGATTCTTAGGTTCTGTGTGTACTCCAGAACAGCGGTCACCAGCCGGTGGTCTGCGGACCACTGGTGGTCCGTGAGGTCCGAAAGGTTGGCAACCGCTGCCCCAGACGATGGGATGGAGTCCTAGATAAACACAGGCTGGGTTAGAGTCCCAAGGAAGCAGCTGTTTGAAAAAAGATGGCTTAGAGTCCTAGGCTTCTTAGTTTGAAAAGTAACAACTGGGTTGGGAGACTCTTCTTCCTGGCTCCCTCTCTGGCTGAACCCCTGTTCCACCAACTCTGTCTACCTCCATCTTTGTTGGCATGCTTTCGCTGAGAATAATATGAAACTTCATTGGCCTCTTGGAGGAAACTTGCCATCTCAAGCTGGCTCCTCTAAGACCTCTCCCTTCCCGTTGTAGAAGCTGTTCCTTTCTCCTCATACCACCTTCAGTCTTCCCTCCAGTTCCCTTGAGTCCTTTGATATGTCTCCCTCCAAACCCTTTCTCCTCCATCCCTCTGTCCACCAGGCCAGACCTTTTTCCCTGCCCGTCTCTATTGTCACTTAAAATTTGGGCTCCTTGCCCTCCTCTGGGGGCTGTCTAGGGACCTAGGGACCCTCAGAAGGCTGAAAAACCTGGAATAAACTGGATGTTTTGGTTAGTTAGATGGGCTCTGGAGACATCCAGACAGCTGCTAGATATCTCCTTGGTCACTCACCTAAAATTTGGTCCACAGCTTTCATTAGATTACATATCAGGGCATCACTTTAAATAAGGTCTTCCTTACTGGGCTTTAACAAATGATATTTTTTTTCTTTTAACATGGACTTTTTCCTGGACATTTGGTGTCACATAAGTGAGATTTGCTAGAATGATCCTGGCTCATGGAAACGTAGTTTGGGGAAAAGAAAAAAGGATAAAAGAGTGGGGAATGTGGAACCTTTGATTCCTCTGTGGCCATTTGGTTGCCCATGGTATGGAGCAGTGGCTGTGCTGCTCTTAGGTACTAAAGATAAAAGTCACCAATGGAGATTAGAGATGGATCCAATTACCAGGACATTGGTTCAGTCCCTTGGCTATTATCTGTAATGGCTAAAATGAAACTAAAAGAGTGTGCTGAGTCAGACCTTGATCCTAGAACAAACTCAAATTTCAGTGAGTTTGAGCTTTGGCCACTAACCCCAAGGGAAAAATTAGGTAAGGACAACAGAAAGTACCTCTAGACTTCTGTCACTAAGAAGGCACTTGGTGTGAGGTAAGGGCAAAACCAAGAGACTATTTGAAACCAGGGAGTATAGTGTGAAGAAGTTGTTTCATATTGTGGATCAGTAATAGCTTTCTGAAGAACATCCTTTAGTAAGATGTTCTGTGAGAGTGATTAATTTAGGAGCAGTATCTGGTTTTAAATGCCACAATGGGGGAAAAAGCATGTTTGGGTTGATGCAGGATTTATAGCTCGTTATGGAACAATCACAGATGGCTATATGTGATCCAGACACAAAGCAGGTCATTCCCAAGGGAACAGCCAGCCTGGTGGACTGCGTAAAAGCCACTGTAAGATCTGTTTACCCTGAGAAAGGGGACTAACTGCCCATTTCCCCCATAAATGTCAAGTGGAACACCCCAGATGAAGTAGATAATGTTTTCTGTATAAACCTTGTGGGATTATCTTTATGATAATCCCATAGGCACTTGCTGAATGTGCCTGTTACTGAGTTCATGGTAAATGCTATGGTTAAGGGGGACTCTTACATGGACACCCCAACTGCTATAAAACCAAGGGATAGTTGGGGAAGCCTTGTGAATTTGCTCTCTCAGCTTTGCTTCTGGGTTTCATAGATGCTAATAAAAATATTAGGTTAATTAATAAGAGAATGAAGAAAAGCAAAGGACAGTCAGTAGACTGGTCTTAGCAAGGCAGAAAAGTTTAAATGGTTATTAAGAAAGAAGGTGAGCCCATCCAGTGTGGATCAGTGATGGAGCGTCCACCCATGAACCAGGAGGTCAGGGTTCGATTTGCAGTCAGGGCGTATGCCTGGGTTTTAGGCCCTATCTCTAGTAGTAGCAGCTGATTGGTGATTCTCTCTCATCATTGATGTTTCTCGCTTTTCCCCTCTCTCTTCCTTAAAAGCCATGGTGGGCACTAGCCGGTGTGGCTTGCTTGGTTGGGCGTCATCCTATGCACCAAAAGGTGGCCGGTTCAATTCCTAGCCAGGGCACATGCCCGGGTTGCTTGTAGGCTTGATCCCCTGGAGGGGCATGTAGGAGGCAACTGATTGATGTGCACCCTCACATTGATGTTTCTCTTTCTCCCTTCCCTTCTCTCTAAAAATCAATAAAAATAGTTTTAAAAAATGCAGCGGCCTTTTTGTGCTACCCAGGGAAGGGCCCATTTGGCTTTGGTCTTGGTTCCCAGGTAACTTAAAGGGAAACTTTCACAGTGCTCAGACCCCTTGATGTCCTGCAAATGAAAGAAGAGGCTGTCCTCAAATTGCTTGCAGCAGGAACCCACTTTGGTGGCACCAACCTTGAGTTCTAGATGGAACAGTACATCCACAAAGGAAGAGTGATGGCATCTGCATCATAAATCTGAAGGGAACCTGGGAGAAGCTTCTGCTGTCAATTGCTGGTGCCACTGTTGCCATTGAAAACTTCGCTGATGTCCATGTCCTGTGGTCCAGGAATACTGGTCCGTGAGCTGCGCTGAAGTTTGCTGCTGCCACTGGAGCTGCTCCTCTTGCCGGCCACTTCACTCCTGGAACCTTCACCAGCCAGATCCAGGCACCCTTGGGAAGCGGAGACTTCTGGTTGTTACTGATCCCAGGGCTGACACCAGCTTCTCACAGAGGCGTCTTATGTTAACTTGCCCACCATTGGTCTGTGTAACAGACTCTCCTCTGCACTGAAGGACATTGCAACACAAGGGGGCTCCCTCAGTGGGTCTGATGTGGTGGATGCTGCCCTAGGAAGTACTGCACATGCATGGCACCGTCTGTGAACACCCATGGGAGGTCATGCCTGATCTTGACCTTTACAGAGATCGTGAAGAGATTGAAAGGCTGTGACCAAGGAGGAATTTCAGGGTGAATGGATGGCTCCAGCTCCCGAGTTCACTGCAGCTCAGCCTGAGGTTGCAGACGGAGGTCACAGGCTGGTCTGAAGGTGCGCAGGTGCCTTCTGTGCCTATTCAGCAGCTTCCTACTGAAGAACGGTTTAGCCTGCCACTGAAGACTTGTCGGCAGCCCCCATGCTCAGGCCACCAAATGGGTAGGAAGAGCTACTGAGTGGTCTTAAGCTGTTCTCCCGTGGTCTCGTAACAGAATGGAAATAAAATTGATAGCAAATAAACAGTTTCTAAAAAAAGAAAAATGGGGTGAATAAAGCAGACATTGAGAGGGTAAAAACAAAGGTTTTCATATAAGACTACCTAAGTTTGAGCAGGCCAAGAGCCTCTCCAACATTTCAGAGTCCTGGATAAGTCTGCTCTATTTACTTCAGTTTGGAGAAATTTAAAAACCCAAAGGCAGAGGTTACCATGAGAAACCTGACCAGCAGTTTCTTGAGGCATTGGTAAGGCAGATTAAATTAGATAAAAATTGACTAAAGGGCCAGGGTCCCTTGGTGCAGCTCATGAGGGTGGTGATGGTGGTGGTGGGAATCCAAAGCTTCTTGCACAAGAGTGGGCACAATGGTCAGGAATTGGAGAAGTTTTCAGGATTCCTTAATATGGGAACCTCTTATACCGTGGTACCAAACCCACTGGTGAAACCATGATATAATTGAGAGAACATTATGAAAGTTGGAATGTTTAATTTATTTGTATGTATATATACATATAAATTAAACATTCCAATTTTCTTTTTTTTTTTTTTTTCAGTTCATCAGCAGCCTTGCCAGGATCTCTAGCCACAACCTCCAGCCAAGTTCTTTGTCCATGTTCTCTTGCTAGGTTCTCCAGCCACGTTCTCAAGCCAGGTTCTGTAGCCATGCTCTCTCGCTAGGTTCTCCAGCCAGGTTCGGTTTAGGTTCTCCAGCCAGGTTCGGTTGCCAGGTTCTGTAGCCGGGTTCTTCAGCCAGGTTCTGTCTAGGTTCTCCAACCAAGTTCTGTAGCCAGGTTCTGTCCAGGATCTTTTGCCACGTTCTCTCCAGTGAAGTTCTTCTGTCTCTAGGTTCTGTGTAGGTTCTGTCTTCTAAGTTCTGTGTTCTAAGTTCTCCCAATTTTCATAATATATTATTGATATCAGAGAGGAAGAGAGAGGGAGAGAGACAGAAACATCAATGATGAGAAAGAATGATTGATTGGCTGCCTCTCGTATGCCCCACACTGGGGATCGAGCCTGCTACCTGGGCATGTGCACTAATTGGGAATCAAACCGTGACTTCCTGGTTCATAGGTCAACTCTCAACCACTGAGCCATGCCAGCTGGGCAAAAGTTGGAATGTAAATAGACTTTATTTAAAGAAGTTATGTCTCCTTTATCTGAATATATTGTGGGAATGGACATTAAGTCTGGCTGGGGAACATTATCCTTACCTGGAATTGTAAAACTAAAGCCTGTCAATAATGTCCTAAAGGAGGTTGCAGTGCGGAATGTAAGGTACAAGTTTGTAGGAGAAGTGGTTATGGAGATGGACACTGTATCTGACTGGGGAATGTTTTCTCAATATGGTAAAATAGAAGGTATGTAAATCTACTCTTCAGGCAATATTGGTTGGACATTCTAAATGGGAACCAGTAAGATTGCTCCAGCCTACACAGTGTAGAGTAGAAACTGGAGTGCTGGTATGGACAAATTCTCTGTGGGATAGCTCTATGCATACGGTAGGCTGGGCTTACGGCAAAAGCCTGTGAGTGCCTACTGGCAACGACTCCTAGGACTTTGAACTAGAGCATTTCCATTTGAAAGGCAGTTATTGGCTTGCTATTGGACATTAATTGAAACCACCATCGTGACTAAAAGTCATAAAATAATCTTGAAACCTGAAATACTCATGACGTCTTGCATAATGTCAGATAACACTCCAGTAGGGAGGACAGTGCCCAGGAATTTCCATAATAAAACGGAAATGGTTTATGCAGGATCATGCCACCTGGGGAACGCAAGGAGGAGATGCTCACAAGCAGAGAGCCTTTTCCCTCTGCTGACTTTGGAACTGTGTGAGGAGCTGCTGGATTCTGTCGTCCCTTGGGCAGTGACCAACAAGGAGCTGCTTGGTTTGTGGATGGCAGTTCCAAGATGACTAGACAACATCCTGTCTGAAGGGAGAGGGAGAGAGAAACATCCATGTGAAAGAGAGACATCCCTTGGCTGCCTCCTGCACACCACCTACTGGGGATCGAGCCTCATCCTGGGCATGTCTCCTGACTGGGAATTGAATCGGTGACCTTTTGGTGCATGGAACAAGGCTTAGCCAACTGAGCCACACCCACCAGGGCAATGTTTGGGTTTTTACTGACTGATGGGCAATGGCTAATGGCCTGAGTATATGGTCGGGCAGAAAAGCAATGAAAACCTGGCTTATTAAAGGGCTGCCCACATGGAACACAGATAGTCCTGTGGAAATCACTGTGAGACTTTGAGGGGTGCATTAAAGTAGGACATGTTGGTTACCATCAGACCCCTTCCAGGTTCAGAAGATGATTGGATTCAATAAGTAAATATCCCTGTGTGCTTGCTTGAGATGCCCACCTGGGTCTGTGAAATGGGTGGATATGGAGGCACTGCAGCAGTGCAAGATGGCCCGCATCTACACGTGTTCCTCTTGCACCCTTTGAGCTCAAAATGCCAGTAAGCTCTCTTCTGTCTGCTGGGGAAAGATACACCGCAGATGGCTATGTGGCACATTCCCGGGAGTGAAAGCCCTGAACATAGCTGGCATGTGATACTGATATAGCCCTAGGCGGCTACAAATGGTTCCTGGCAGGAATAGTTACTGACTGTGGGCTGTCTTTGCTTGTCTGATGGTAGATGCAAATGCTCAGAGTGCTATAAAAGAACCAGAACAGAAGATAATTGTACCCATTTGGATGGCTGACCATCATTTATGCTGACCAGGGAATACACTTTACAGCCCATAATGCTCAATAATGGGCAGACAGGTATCCTCCTCAGAGTATAGTAAGTCCTCAGTTAATGTCATCGATAGGTTCTTGGAACGTGGTGAAGTAACACATGATAAAACCAATTTTACTGTAGGCTAATTGATATAAATGGCACTTCATCAGTGCTATAAAGAAATGATGTTTTTTGAGGACCTGCTGTACTAGGTTTTTTTTTTAATTTAAATACATGTTTTTATTAATTTTGGAGAGAGAGAAAATGAGAGGGATAGAGAGAGAAACATCGATGAGAGAGAAACATCATCAATTGGCTGCCTCTGCACACCCTCTACTGGGGATCAGGGAGCAACCCAGGCATGTGCTTTGACCGGGAATCTAACAGGTGACCTCTTGGTTTATGGATCAGTGCTCAACCACTGAGCCACACTGGCCAAGCTGCAAAAGTGTATTCCCTGGTCTGCGTAAATGATGATCAGTTTGATAGAGAATTGGACTGGGCAGTTAAAACATTGGTTGTCTTAAAGGGAAGAGATAGATATGGGAAGGACTGGCTTACATACCTTCCTGTTAGTGTGCTCACATTCATCATCAGGTGATGCTAAAGAAGTGACCCCACTAGATAGAGGCCTCTTTTTCTGGTGGATATGGGGAAGAGGGAGTGGGGAAGGATGCTGGAATGATGATGCAGTTCTTACCAAGGGAGGAGTATGCTGGCATAATGACTACTTTTTTCTTCTCCGTACACCTCAACTGTTTTTCCCCTACTTGTTGAAGTGGTTATAGCATTATGGCTACAAATACAGGTGCCAGAAACAGTACTGATTCCTAAGCAAGAAACTATATATTTTTTATTTTTTAAATATATTTTTATTGATTTCAGAGGAAAGGAGAGGAGAGAGAGAAACGTCAATGATGAGAGAGAATGGTTGGCTGCCTCCTGCACGCCCCACACTGGGGATCGAGCCCGCAACCCAGGCATGTGCCCTTGACCGGAATCGAACCTGGGACCCTTCAGTCCATAGGCCGACGCTCTAGCCATCGAGCCAAACCAGCGAGGGCAAGAAACTATATTTTTAAACTTTGGGTCAGAATTCCTAAATGCCTAATGGGGTAGATTGTGCCTGCACCCCATCTACCAAAATTGAGGTTAATAATGAATACCAATATATTGCCTGGTGGTAAAAATAGCTCAGTAGTTCTGAACCTCTGTAACCTTACACTAACTGAATAGAGTGAATTGAGGGGGAGATACTTGCTATTGGTATTGCTGTTTGTAATCTAGACTAGCACCTGTACCTGATGTCCTGTCCAAAGGTGGAAGAGTTTGGGTGTAGATGCAGAGAAGGAGCAATAGCAGCTGAGGGTAAAGGAATGGGTAAATGGTTTTGTAATGAGGGAAATTCAATACTAATCCCTCGAGAGAGGCTCAGTAAGAGATGGTATTGTCTGTTAATTCAGTTATACCAGTTGACTGAAAGGGTGAAACCGTGTGTTTGCTTAGACCACTACTGCTTTGGAACTTGGCAAGATTGAGTAGAAGGAATCCTGCAAACCTGAGTGGCCTTGCCTGTATATTGTTTTGCTGTAAGGGGGTGTATGGCCACACACCAAGAGAGGGTGCACTGTGGTCTCTGCCCCGGGTTCCTGGCACAGAGCTGAAAGCCTTGTAATTTCCTAAGTGATAAGAGCACTATAGGAGCATCTTTTGTTCAAATATTCGGTCTTTGAAATTTTTCTTTAATTGCTTCAAACCACAAGGTGGTGAACTGAAAATGAGTCCTTTAAAAAAAGATACAGATTAAATTTTCCTTCCACTTAAGGTCCCTCATGTTTACCTCAATTGTTAGTACCTACCTTTATTTTCCATTTCCTCCTTTCATTTGTGTCATATTTTCACCATACTTCTTACAGAGACGTGAGATTGGCCATGGGGCTGAGCATAGTACAGTGGGTTAGAATCCGATTCACTCTGCTCAGCATGGAGTAGGCCTCTTCTCTCTTGGCCTCTAGGCCTCCATAAGCAGAAATCAAGAGAAACTTCTTGCTTTGGATAATGCCACCCTGTTCCAAGTCTGTACTCCAGAGTAAAGAACCGTGCTTATTCCTGGAAAGATTCCTCACCCTCTCTTTGCTCTTAACCCTCAGATGCTCAGTACAACCAGTATCTGCCATGGGACTTGCCCTCTGTTCTTCTCTAACAGGCTCCTCAAGAACCTCAGAACCTGCCGGTTACCTGTCTCTCCAGAGAAATCCCCGACCCTCTTTGTGGCTTTATTTTTGTCATTAGAAGGCATCATCTTTTGATAAGCTACATATTTTTTTTTAAATATATTTTATTGATTTTTTACAGAGAGGAAGGGAGAGAGACAGAGAGTTAGAAACATCGATGAGAGAGGAACATCGATCAGCTGCCTTCTGCACATCTCCTACTGGGGATGTGCCCACAACCCAGGTACATGTCCTTGACCGGAATCGAACCTGGGACCTTTCAGTCCGCAGGCCGACGCTCTATCCACTGAGCCAAACCGGTTTCGGCCAAATATGCTACATATTTTACTTTGTCTTCTTTTCAGTAGATTATAATATAGCTTAAAAGCATGGATTTTTGTATGTTTATTCATTGCTGTAGATCAGCTATTCTCAACCGGTGTGCCCCAAGAATTTCTAAAACATGAAATACCTGACTATTCAGCCAGGGGCACTGACCTCTTTTCCCTTAGATTGTCAAATAAAAAAATGACAACAATCAACACAACAGCTTTCCAGTGTGAATGAATCAAAATTATGCTTTTGTTTTGGTCAGATCGGCAAAAAATACAACATATTTTTTGGTGTGATACAGAATTTTAGTAATTAGTTAATGTGTGCCATGAGATGAAAAAGGTTGAAAATCGCTGCTGTATATGAATGGTGACCAGCAGTAGATACTAAAAAATATTAGTTGAATGAATGCAGTAAATTAATTGCAGAAAGTGTGTGGCTATGCCTTTTGAGGGAAATGAGGAGAAACTCTCAAAGCAATTAAAGCAGTTCTTTCTCATTTGCTTCCCTAATATATATTTTAAACTTAAAAAAATGTTTTATTGATTTTTAGAGAGAGGAAGGAAGAGGGTTGGATTCAAACATCAATGAGAGAGGAACATCTTCGATCGGCTGCCTCCTGCACAACCCCTATTGAGGATTGAGCTGACAATCCTGGCATGTGCCCTGACCGGGGACTGATAACTTCCTGGTTCCTGGGTCGATGCTCAACCCGGATGGGCTCTCATATCTTATTAAGTGATTTTTTTTTTTAGGGTACCTCATTCTCTGTAGTAAACATTGTGAATGAATCTGAGCATTATCTTAGGTAATTTGTATTTTAAGATCATCTTTTTTTTTCTTTATTGATTATAGTATTACATATGTGTCCTTATCCTCCCCATTGCCCCCCGCCACCACCCCACTCATGCCCTCACCCTCCTGGTGTCTGTGTCCATTGGTTAGGCTTATATGCATGCATTCAAGTCCTTTGGTTGATTTCTCCCCCCCATCTTTCTTTTTAAAATATATTTTTATTGATATCAGAGAGGAAGGGAGAGGGAGAGATAGAAACATGATGAGGACCATTGATCGGCTGCCTCCCACACGCCCCCTACTGGGGATCGAGCCCACACCCGGGCATGTACCCTTGACTGGAATCAAACCTGGGACCCTTCAGTCTGGAGGCTCTATCCACTGAGCCAAACCAGCTAGGGCTATTTTAAGATCATCTTTAAAAATTTCTCAAAATATGGGCACATTAAGTTACTTACTCTAGCTCCCATCTCACACTATCTGGAATGTTTTGTCTAATTGCACCAAAATTCACAAAAACTTTTGCATGCACAAATAATTTTTCATTATTCTGATCATCTTTGCTTTTTTGTTTTTGTTTTTTAAAATATACTTTTATTGATTTCAGAGAGGAAGGGAGAGCGAGATAGAAACATTGATGATGAGATAGAATCATTAATCACTGCCTCCTACACGCCCCAGGGCATCTGCCCTTGACTGGAATCAAATCCGGGACCCTTCAGTCCACAGGCCAGTGCTCTATCCACTGAGCCAAACCAGCTAGGGCTGATCATCTTTGTTTTTAACAGGACTTTGCAGCATCTATTAGGTATTTACTAAGTATTATTGAATAATCAGTTGACTTCAGAGTGTCATTATGGTTTAGAGCTGTAGTTTGAGGAGTTTTTAATAGTCTACAACTTTGTTCCAGCCTGTATACCGGACATACCCATCTTTCTAAGCACTAGCAGAAACACCAGTTTTCTTTAAAATAGACAGACCTACTGGTAAATGTCTAAAGCACATTTGGGGGGAAGGGAGATGCACTACCGTGTTTGCAGGATCTAATGTCTGTTGTGCTGGGCTTGTATACTATTCTAATAAACTGTTTCACTTCCAATAATCATTTCAAAGCATGTACAATGTGCTTTTCTTTCATTGCATTAAAGATGTTAACATATTTCTTTATCCTGATCTGTCTGGGGAAATGGTAAACAGAAGAAGCAAGCTCATGAAATTGGAATCCAGAAGCAATATTTAGCTTACTACTTTAATATATTGTAGAGGAGTAGTTCCAATCAATTAAGATTTTACCTTTGGAAGTGGATTATGGCTGCATGTACAATAGATAAATACTCAGAAAAGGTGATTGTACTGGGCCATCATCCTATTTCAAATCTAGTATTATACAATAACTTACCATTTACACACTGACCTGTATGCTAAGCATTTTGCTTACACCTTTTAATTTTCTAAGCTATCCAGTGAGGTTTGCTATTCTCTTTTAACAGTAGAGGAGATTGAAGTTTAGAGAGGCTAAGTGACTTTCCCAGAATTGGGCATGCAAAACTCTATTCTTAAATGTAATTGTAGAACTTATATTTCCTGTTTTGTGGTTGTATATTTCAATCATTAAGAACTCAGGAAAGATAATGGAAGAAAATAAACCATGCCTCTTATTCTTGAAATGAACGCTCTCATCTTCCTACCACCTTCAACTTTTTGGATTCATAGAAGTGTTATACAGTGTATTACAAATAAGTAGTACAGATGAAGGGTAGAAAGTTTAATTTGGAATAGCATTATGCTTTAATAAAATCTTATTTATCCTAAATATATTTACTTAATGTTTCCAGCCATCTCTAGTTCACCCAAAAAACAAGTATGTTTCCAGGAAGCATTTATTCATATAGGAGCCTGTCAGACTCAGATTTCATTTACTCCTATTTCAACAGGCACTGGGGTTTCCTGGCTATGACAATTGATTAGAAGCAACAAATCTAGGACAATACCAAGCAGCGCTGTTACAGATAGAAGGGCTGACTTTTGGTATAAAGCTCCTAGTGGTAAAGAAAAAGCAAACCTAAAAGACATTTTAAGAGTTGTTTTGCAATTCCTATCTTTAGTGCACTCCCAGAGTAGTACTCATGATCAGCCGATTAAATCACAGTACTGTAATTGATCAGAATGATAATCCTGAGTATTTCTTTTGAAAGTAAATTATGCTAGATAGACTCTAATGAGATGGGTTTTCATTTACAAAAGAAGGCAAATTATGCTGGATTAAATGCATGAAGCATTATCATCCTCAGTTGGGTACAATATGTCCTTAACTTTTAACTTTACAAAGGGCTCCTTTAAAGAAGTTTTGCTATTGTTGAAGTTCACAGTTTGGCCTATGAGTGCTGCAGATGACTCAAGTGTATCTATGTGACTGGAGAGAAGAAAACCCCTACATCTCCTTGCTGCTGGATTTTGCAATTAGCTTGCAGAACCGATTCTCCTCAGACTGTGAGGGGATTGCTCTGTACATCCTATAAATTATTTACGCCCTGATGGTACTAAATGACTACATTAATGGCACCTCTGGCTCCACATGATATCAAGAACCTTAATAATTCATCATTTATTACAGATACATCCCTGTAGGTTAACATGAGTGGGAGCTGAGTTTACAACACTGAGATAAGGCCTTCTCTGAAACTTTTACTTTCCAAACATTATATCCATAAATATTTAGTCTTATTTAAAAAATAAGGGAAAGACTATTGACTCTTACACAGCTTTAGACTCTTTAGGTGATTTAAAAAAAATATATATATATTATTGATTTCAGAGAGGAAGGGAGAAGGGGGCGGGAGAGAGAGAGAAACATCAATGATGAGAATCATTGATTGGCTGCCTTCTGCACACCCCTTACCAGAGATCGAGCCTATAGTCTGTGTATGTGCCCTTGACCAGAATTGAACCTGGGACCTGTCAGTCTGCAGGCTGGCGCTCTATCCACTGAGCAAAACCGGCTAGGGCTCTTTAGGTGATGTTTATCAAGCATAGATTACTTCAAGTTTTTTAGTGTTTTTTAGGGATATTCAAAGGGGAAAAAATCTTTGAAAGACAGTTTTCCATTTCAGGACTCTTGCTTTAAAAACAAACAGGCAAACTAGCATTAAATTATCCAAAGTAAATGGAATTAATGATTGGCCACTGGGAAGAATAGTGAGAGACTTTTAAAAAATTACCTAAATTCTTTTCTCTCTTTATTTTTTTCAAAATTATCCAAATTCTTAATCTAAGAGTTTTATATCTGATATTTGAAGTCTTTGAATCAGTCTTCTGCAGCCTTTTGGGAGTACTTTTAAAAAAAGAAATAGGACCCAGTGCACCAAGGTTGCAGGTTTGATCTCTTTCTGGTCAGGGCATATTCAAGAAGCAACCAGTGAATGCATAAATAAGTGGAACAACAGTTGATGTTTCTCTCTTTCTCTGTCTCTCTTCCTCTCCCTCCTCCCCCTCCCTCTTCGTCTCCCTACTCCTCTCCTTCCCTCTCTTACCCACTTCTCCCTCTCACTTCTCTCAAATCAGTAAATAAAATTTATTAAAAAAAATAGAAAAATAGGAAAGGCATGCCATAGAGAGCAGGAGTGTGTTTGTACACTCATATATGCACATGCCATATAATTAAATTCCAGGGTGAAATTTAGCTATAAAAGAAAGTTAATCACGTTTCCAGTGAAGGGTAATAGTGGAGTTGATGTTGAATTTATGTTTACAGTTTCGGAGTGACAACACTTCTTAGTACTATAAATACTGCTTTCAAAAAAGTCATAAAGGTTAGTAACATTGACAGTGTTTGTAATCCTAGCACTTCACACAGTGCCTGGCACATGGGTCAGTAGAAGCTTGCATAAATACATGATGCTGAAATCACCCCATATAATTCTAGTTAGAAATCTGGTATTTTGATAAGTTAAACAGCTACACCGATTTATACTAGTTGCTTTCTACGATAATACTACTTTGGGAGTATATTCCTGTTCACTTTTAGTGATTTTTAATTTATGTAATGTGGATTCGTTGCAGACGGGTCCAGAGAACCTCATTATATGGGGTTCTGACCTATGAAGCATATATTTTTAAGACAACATTGTTCTGTAGAGAGGCTCCAAAGTGTTTCAGGTATCCTTTGGGTTCCATTGAAATGCCTTAGGAGTTCATTAAAGAGACTGAGAAAATTGCTCTTCCCCCAGTAGAGACTGGGCGGTTTTTGCTGATACTAAACTCAAAGTGGTTTATACCATGTTGAGTTTACCAACTTTATACCAAGTTGAGTTTTAATTTGATTGCTTTCTATTTCTGTAATAATGGTTTTCTTTAAAACTGATTATTTAGTCATCCTTGACGTCCAGGTGTCAGTGATGGGTACAGTCAAGAGTTACACTGCCAGGGAGATTAGAGTTTAGAAAGGCATTAGAAGCACTGTCATTAAAATGACAGCCCTTAATCTGTAAAAGAAAAAAATTTAAACTTCAGCAAGCATGTGATGTAAAATTAAGTCATAGTGTGCTAGTCTTCTATACAGATAATATTAGTTCTGTTTACCAGACCAGCCACGGTGTAGCAGAATATGGAATATCTAACTTAAATTAGAACAGTTGTAATTCTCCTTCAGTTGAAACATTGTAATAAATAAACATCTTTCAATTGTATGAAATTGTGTGTTTGTTGTTTACTAGCAAATATGATTTGGATCAAGTTTCTGAATATAAGATTTTTATGTGGTACGAATTCATATATTTTTCCCTTATATTTCTCAATACTCTTCTCCATTCATGAGTGTTTTTCAGCTGATACCTGGCGCCAGGTATCTTGGAATAAAGGTTTTAGAACGGTTGTGGAAAAGTGATGGTTTGATCTAGCCTTAGTTATGTTATGGTGTAAGTTAAGCTCTTAAATGAAGGTGACTGGTTTTATAGATGGACAGACATGAATCTAGCGGAGAACAAATTATTCCGTGATAAAGACATTGTTCAAACCTGCATGCCTCTGTCAACTGCCTGGGTGGCAGAGCGAGATAAAGTGATCTGTAATGTTTCTCTGGTGTGCCGCTATTACTAGCCATATTGTAATATGTAATGAATCTCTTGGGCAGACAGCTTGTGTGGGCTGGATTCCACCTCAGTCTTGTAAAGATGCCTGGAAGCATCAAGGCGAATTTTTTAAAGCCTATTTAAATATTTAGACTAATGGCTAATTTTAGTGAAATGTCTGCTATATTTAATAAACTATTGGCTGGAAGTGAGATTTCAAGTTTATGGCTTCCTCACTTATCTGCTATGTGACCTTGGATTGACAAATTATTAATCTCTGCCCATTCTGTACCAGGAAGGGAAGATTATAAGAGTATTTGCCTCATAAAGTTGTTGTGTGGAATTAGGCAGTTCATGCGTATAAAGTGTGTGGAAGAGTGAGTGTCTGGCACTTAAACATTAGCTGCCGCCACTGCCATCATCATCTACATAATTGGGAGTGAGATAAATTTACCTTCCCTGAAGCTAGATTGTTTTTTTTTTTTTTTAAAGGAAGACCACATCTCTATCAAGGATGAGGTCAACCCCAATTCTAATATAGAAGCTCACTGTCTTGACTTGTGAAGTCTACAAGTTTATCTTCAGCTAAAGTGTGATATAGTATAGTACAGTGTTATATATTATACTATATATTATGTAAATATTATTTTAAAAAGTACATATTACTTTATATTATATTACTTTAAAAAGTATATATTTCAAAAGTAAAGTATATTATAATAAAGTATACTATCACTAAAATGGATGAAGAAATTTATAACATTCTGTGAAATGATCTACAAAATGTATTGTTAAGAGAAAAGAGCAAGGGCAAAGTAGGGTGCAAATTATTCTACCACTTACGTAAAAATTTTCTGATACATGCATAAATGTCCGTCAGGTTACATAGAAATGTGATATTTTCATTTGTTGATGTGGGGGAGGGAAATTGGATGGCTGGAGACAAGGTAAATTTTTATTCATCCTTTATAAACATTCTTTTTGTCTTTCCTACTCAAATTTACATTTGATAGGGCTTTTAGGTTCCTATTTTAGTTTTTTTCTTTAAGTCTGCTTTCCAACACTAACTTAGAATATTTTTTGTCCTTTATTAGGGATTTGAGCCATAATCGGTTGTCTAACTGGAACATCAGCTTGGAATCTCAGACATTACAAGAAGTGTAAGTTATTTTACTTAAATTTACATTAAATTCAAGGTGATTTAGAAATGCTGTCAAAAATTTGAAGGAAAAAACATTTACATTAAAAGACATTGTTTAAAAACATAAACCGACATCTTTAGCTTTATTGTCACAAACTCTTGCATTGTGCCATTGGGTTGGGTAGAGATCACCAACCCTAAATTGCAAACTGTAGAAACAGCCTTCCTTGGGACCAAAAGTAAGATTTTTCCTCTTTTGAGAGTAAATATGCTGGGTTTGTTTTTTGCCATTAAAACACTCTGTTGTATAAACTCTTTTTTATGTCTTTTTTGTCTTGTTTTGTTTTAACAGTTTATTGATTTTTAGAGAGAGAGGAAGGGAGAGAGACATGGATACTAGAACAAAACATTGATAGGCTGCCTCCTGTAGACACCCCATTCCGGGGATCAAGTCTACAACCTGGCCATGTGTGCCCACCTAATACTGAGATGTATTATGATGTATTCTTTGGAGGAAATTTTCTAAAATAGGTATTATTAATATCAGTTATTGCATTGTAATGTTCCCAGAGGCACAAGTATCGAGCCTATTGTACTTTTACCTTAAACACCCCTAGAACCCTCAGATTTATTTTTCTTTTTAGTTTCCTGCTAACAGGGTAAGTTGTGCACTCATTGTTCCTGCGTTCTCTCCTTGCCTGTCTCGAAGTGACTGCTTCTGTTCTGCTGCAGAGTGAATAGACAATTGGTAGGCTTATTACCTGAGAGCAGCACTGAGGAAAGATGTGAAAATGCTTCAGTAGGAAGCGCATGAGCTTTCATTACATGGGCTTTGTAACTTCAGTGGGTTCTTTGGAGGCCTTTTACGTCAGGTTTTTTCCTGTATTTGTATTGTTGAGGTTGTTCATTGATTGAAAACTAGGTTTTAATGGGATGTGATTATATTAGATTTTCTACAAAAACATTTGAGATGATCTGTTCTAAAGAGCTGCTGGGATCAGATGGTGACATGTCATGCCGTCTGTAAAATTTAATCACAGTCTCTCTCTCTCTGGGTTGGTTAATTTCATCTTTCTCAAGCAATCAAGCAATTCTCCCTACTTAGAATAACTTTAAAATATATATGTATTTTTTTCATATATGTGCATGTGTTTGTATTTTTAAAATTTATAATTCCATCATAAATATATAAAATGGATATGGCTGTGTTAATTATTCTTTCTTTGTTTAAGAAGGACCCAGATCAGCTGTCATAAACATAACTATTCAAAGACTCTTGGTGGGATTAAAAATATTTAATGTGCAAAATATTTCCTAACCTTTTAAATACTGAGATCAGTCATAGATATATACCATGAAAAAGCATTTCTTATTAAAACCTCTAATTTCTCAGTATAAGACATCTAGTCTAACTCATTCTGAGTCATACAGGCTTCTTTCAGATGTGGCACCCGTCCTAAATAATATGTATTAGGCCAGTGGTTCTCAACCTGTGGGTCGCGACCCCTTTGGGGGTTGAATGACCCTTTCACAGGGGTTGCCTAAGTCCATCGGAAAACACATATATAATTACATATTGTTTTTGTGATTAATCACTATGCTTTAATTATGTTCAATTTGTAACAATGAAATTGGGGATCACCACAATATGAGGAACTGTATTTGTGACATTAGGAAGGTTGAGAACCTCTGTATTAGACAGTAAACCAGAACTGAAGACATAACATTTCTCTCACTAAACTTTGAAATTTTATTTTCCTTCTGACTAGGAAAATGAATTATAATGAACTAACAGAAATCCCATATTTTGGAGAACCAACCTCCAATATTACTGCATTGTCATTGTAAGTAAATAAGATTTCAGATCTTTTACTTAAATTATAAATAGTACACAGATTTTTTGTTTGTTGGGTTTTTTGTGTGTGTGTAAGTACCCTTATTGATGATCCCAATTATTTAACATTCTTGTGGCCTTGGGTGGATCACTGGCAGTAGCTTCAATATAATCTTTGTTTTGTAGAGTCCATAATATAATCGCAGAAATAAATGCAGAGGAGTTCCAGTTTTACCCTGCTCTCGAGAGTTTAGATCTCAGTTCAAACGTAATATCAGAAATCAAGACAGCTTCATTTCCTCGAATGCAGCTTAAATACCTGTAAGTGAAATAGAGTTTAAACTGGATTTACTTTAAAATGCATTTCTGTTACTGTGATTATGATATGCTTACGTGAATCAAACCTATGGTCAGGTTTTTTGGGGTTAGGGGGAATGTTTTTTTTTTTCTCTCTCCCCTTAAAGAAAGAGTGCATTATTTTCAGAAAATATTGGTAAGTATCCAGGATAATTTTAAATTCTGGATTGTGTTGTATTAACAGTTTTGTAAAAGATAGCTAGGAGTAGTTTGTTAAACAGCAGCTTAACCCATATAATGATGATGATAATTAGCAGTGCATTAGTGTTTTACAGTTTACAAGCATAATCACACATACTGTTTTAATCCAAATGAAGTAGTTATTATCCTTATTTTGTAGTTGAAGAAACAAAGCAGTTAAATGATTTGTAAAGTTGTGCTCAGCTGCCTAGTGGTAGAGCTGGATGGAGCTCAGTCATAGACTTTGGGCAGCTTTCCTCTGGTAGAATTTTTGTTCCACTAATTTTTTGTTAATCATTTTTCATTTTAGGAATTTGAGTAATAATAGGATAACCATTTTGGAGGCTGGTTGCTTTGATAATTTATCGAGTTCCTTATTAGTGGTAAAGTTAAACCGTAACAGAATTAGCATGATTCCACCCAAGATCTTCAAGCTACCTCACCTCCAATTCTTGTGAGTAACTGAATAGATTATGAGATCATTTTTTTCTTACAGTCTTCTCCTTTTTAATTATTATTTAGAACAAATTAAACCAGTTTTGTAATTGTAAAACTGTTTTTGTTAAAGGGAGCTTAAAAGAAACCGGATTAAAGTTGTGGAAGGTCTAACATTCCAAGGTCTGGATTCCTTAAAGTCTTTAAAAATGCAGCGGAATGGAATTAGCAAACTTAAGGATGGCGCTTTTTTTGGCTTGGATAACATGGAAGAATTGTAAGTACTATGAACTAGCATAGGAGACTGTTAGGAATGGGGTCTGACTGGGACTTTTTAGTGTCAAACAGCTAGGATAGCTGTGATAGTTATACTTAGGTACATTAGTTCTTTTTCCCTTCTCTGATGTGAATTAAGTATACACAAAGCTCTGTAAGTTTTATTAAATAACTGGCATTTTTGCCATCATTCTCATAAACATTTTCTCTAAATAGTTCATGTTCCTTTACTGTTTTGGCTGATGAAATTCATTACAATTTACCCAGAGTAGGTATACTATACCTCTTGGTGTCTTGATTTTATAGATCTGATATTTTAGACAGTCTTATTACCTTCTAGCACTAAATCTTAAGTAAGATCTAAATATTTATTGAACTCGTTGGCTCACTTGGGTTGTAGAAAGGTATATGTTTCTTTGAGTAAGACTTAATGAAGAGTTTTGGAATCTTCCTATTGCACTGCTTGTTATGAAACATACTTTCTCCTTTATTTCTCTAATTCTGCAGAGAACTGGAGCATAATAACCTTACAGAAGTGAACAAGGGGTGGTTGTATGGCTTGCGAATGTTACAACAGCTCTATGTGAATCAGAATGCTGTTGAAAGGATCAGCCCTGATGCATGGGAGTTCTGCCAAAGACTGTCTGAACTGTAAGTGTTGGTTGGCATTTCAGCGGAGTCTCTGAGGCTAGAGCAGGTTGGAATAAATCATTCCCACGGCCAGTAATAAAATCTGACATCCCTCTTTGGTAGAAGCTTGTTGAAAGCTCTAAATTTATCATGTAAATAGAATTAGCCTATGAAAGTTGAATTAAAATAGAGTGAATTCCTTACCTTTCATGTATCCTGTTTTCAGTGATTTGTCCTATAACCAGTTGACCCGCCTGGATGAATCTGCCTTTGTGGGTCTGAGCTTACTGGAGAGATTGAATTTAGGGGACAACAGAGTCACTCACATTGCCGACGGTGTATTTAGGTTTCTCTCCAATCTTCAGACACTGTAAGTACACCTGTCCTCTTTTTTTCTTTTTTGCTAATTTTTTTTAAAGTAGTAAAGCAAATAAAACAATGAATCAGTCTGCAAATTTATACATGGTAATATTTTGTGGTTCTTCTGTTCTATGCCTCAGTGGAAGACAGTCTTACTTGCCTCTATCCTCATGCCTAAATCTTACTTATCTCTAGCCAGTTCTGTCTGTAGTTTAATTCTGAATTAACCAACTAAACAACAAAGCATCTCTTGTGCCCGTTTCTGTGGAACAAAACACAGTTGCTAGTGTCAGGAATGCACATTTTCTTCTTTCTCTGACCTTGAGCCATGTTATTTCTTAGAAAATTAAAATGAACTTTGTTAGCTTTCACCTCAAGTAAAGATACAGCTAAATGGGAAGAGTGATTTCCTATCTCCTTAGTGATATTATGTATGTCTTGTAAAGAGAAAAGCTTTATGCTTTAATATGAGACGACTTAAGGAAGCAAGTAATCACCTTTAACTGGTATTTCTTCCACCAGGACATGGTGTGGTGCAGTTGCATTTCCTCTGAGAGTTGAGCAGGGGATTTTAAAAGATCCATACTTTTCCTTTTAAAGAAAACAGTGATTCCCCCTAAGCACATGGGTATAGCATATTTGCTTCCCAGGGGACATGTTTAATTGCCGAGGAGAGGTGAAACTATATGGACATTACTCTTTGTCAGCCATTTTAGGTTAAGGGCCCAGGGGAAGGCTTGAATCGCCCAGAAATCCCATTAGTCTGCATCAGATGTGTAGGCTCTATCTCCTGTATCTTGAAATCCTTCTGCTTTTTGCAGGATCCTGACTGTAACTTTTAATATGCTCACACGTTTAGTGGCTGTTAGCTAGTGTGATTGATACTCTTAGCAGGTTGCTTAATTTATTAAGGCCAGCTTAATTCTTAACTTATGAGAATCAGTTTTCATATGCTTATCAGAGATATTCTTTTTTAAAAAAAGAGTTATTCATCATAACTTAACTGGTAAAATAAAGATAAAAATTATCATTGCCATGCCAGAATGGTGCTCGGTGTTATAGTGGTCACGTTGACTAATATAGCCTGTTTTTCCCTGACATTTTTTTAGAAACTTAAGAAACAATGAAATTTCATGGGCCATAGAAGATGCTAGTGAAGCCTTTGCTGGACTCACAAGTCTTACTAAATTGTATGTATTTAAAATATTTATGTATATCTATAAGGGTATATTGTCAGGAACCAATTGTAAATGTGATTGGATTATATCTGTTTGCTGTGGCTGGGAGGTCTGAGCCTTTTGATTTATTCACTAAAGGAAGAAGCTTTTTAAAAAAATCCAATATGATTTTATTGATTTTTAGAAAGGAAAACATTGGTGTGAGAGAGAAACATCAATCAGTTGGCTCCAATGCACACCCTAACTGGGGATCAAACCTGCAACCTTTTCTGTGTACGGGACGATGCTCCAACCAACTGAGCCACCTGGCAAGGGCTAAAGGAAGAAACTTGGTTGATTATTAAGTTTCTTTGTTTTGAGATTTTTTGTTTGTTTGTTTGTTTTTTTGTGGTGGGGCACTCTCTAACAAAAGAGCATTCCTATGGGCACATAAAGAAAAGTTGTTTATGGAACTAGAATTTCTGTTTAAGTGGAAAAATGCACTCAGAAACAAGAGTTGAAGCAGTAATCTACATGATCATGTGAGATTGATGGGTAATTTAACAAGAGAGGATTCTCTTAAGTAAGATTTTAGCTATTCTCCCATGAGAATTTTTTCAAGGCTTCACACCTGTCTGAATTTCTTTGACCTGGTGATATTTCCCTAAGAAGGGAGAAACTGGGACTGTCATTCAGTTTCTTACATGAAAACTGCCTGTGTGTCAGTGGTCAGGAGGGTCGTTCCCAGGTACCTCATTGAGTTTTCACATCTTAATAGAGACCTTCATTCTCTGCTTTGCATTGGTTAGTCATAAATGTTTGCAGCTTTCATAAAAATGCATGTTTAGCTTATTTTCACCTTTTATAGGTAAATGTTTGATTTAATGAATTTAATTTTGTTTAGTGGAGCACTTTATTAGAAAGGTCTGTTTGTATTTCAGAATCTTACAAGGAAATCAGATTAAGTCGATTACAAAGAAAGCATTCATTGGTCTTGAATCCCTTGAGCATCTGTAAGTATTTTGCATGTTTTTCTACTGTATAAATAATTTTTGCTGTTAGCAGAGGTTTTCATGACTATTTAAAGTCTTTATAGAACTTAATTATAGAAATGGTGACTAATGTTTTGTTTCTCTTCATTTTAGAGATTTGAACAACAATGCTATAATGTCTATCCAAGAAAATGCTTTTTCTCAGACTCGCTTGAAAGAACTGTACGTAACTGAAGTATTTTTTATCAATTAGATCATTATCCATGCTTGTACTTAAAGTGAGATGAATGTGACCCAGATGTTTTCAAAAGCACACAATTCAGGCAGGAAAAAAAAGTGTCAATATGCAATTATTTTAGTGGCTGGTTATAATTTAAAAATAACCCCACATTGAAAAGTGCAGTGTGGCACCAGGACCTCTATTTGCCTGTGCTTATAGTTGGCACTGATTCTTGTGCTTTATGACTCAAGGGCCACATGGGTTTTTAAACTGGACCGGAGGGCCAGAACAAAAGCATGGATGGAGTGTTTGTGTGAACTAATATAAATTCAAAGTAAACATCATCACATAAAACGGTACGGTCTTTTTTTTTTTTTAGTTTTATTCATTTCAAACGGGCCGGATCCGGCCCGCGGGCCATAGTTTGCCCACGGCTGATCTAACACTTTCAATATAATGGTCAGAAAGGATGTCTCTGATGTGTTCAAGCTACTGAAATGTTCAAAACTGCATATAGTTATTATAGAAAAATACATATTATACCTTTTTTTCATTCATGATTTAAAAAAAATTGCTTTTAATGGTTTCGAGATTTCATTGGGGTGGGGTAGGGTGGAGTGGTAACTAATTCGACTATTCGGCCAGTGGTTAGAATCAAGGGCCAATAACATTTATCTTGCCCTACCTGAAAGCTATTTAAAGGAATGTCTGCAGACCAGAACTGCTTCATGATGGGATATGGATAGAAATGTGTTTTAAAACTTTTAAAAGAGTTTGACATTACTGTGACACCTGTTCAACTTTATGATAATGTTGATCTATAACAGATGGGAAATTTTAAGAACCTGTTCTTCACCAGGTAGTTTGAGATGCACTGGAAGTGTGCTAGTTCAAACTGCCTGTGTTCAGATTCTTGCTCCATTACTCACAACTATGTGACATCAGACAAACTGATTAGCCTAAGACTGTTTTCCTACTTAAAATGACAATAGCACCTTCCTTCAGGGCTGGTGAGTTTAATATGAGATTAATTTAGTCATTCGAGTTTATTGTCATCTTCTATGTAAAGTGTTGTTCAAGACAAAGTCTCTGTTTCATAGTATATTACAATAAATTCTAGTAAGGAAGATAGGTAATGAATCAGTGGATATCTACACTAATAAAAGAGAGATGTACATTGACCATACCTTCACGACACCCACCAGCCAATGAGGAATGAGTATGTAAATTAACCCAACAATGATGGCAGGTTAATTTGCATACACAGGCGCGAGTGGCCAGAGGCAGGACGGGACAGGACGCTTGCGTCATCACCATGGCGACGACACAGGCATTTCGCGCTGCCCTGGGCCTCTGGGCAGCATGGGAAGGCTGAAAGGAGGCTCCGGCTGGTGCAAAGGCAGTGCCGGCAGCCAGGGGAAGGAAGGCCCATGGTGCATCCAGCCTCTAGTATTCATATAAGGTCATAAGTGGCTTTTGCCAACTATAGTGCATTATATTATCCTACAGGAATACACATTCAGAATTTTGAATAAACAGTATCCTATCTAATAAAGCAGTTATATGCAA
>NW_006290034.1:7399980-7408531 GCF_000327345.1 Myotis davidii
CATCAACTGAACGGGGGAAGACTAGTTGCTATGACGCACACTGACCACCAGGGGGCAGACGCTCCATACAGGAGCTGCTCCCTGGTAGTCAGTGCACTCCCACAGGGGGAGCGCCGCTCAGCCATAAGCCAGGCTCACGGCTGGCATGCACAGTGGCAGTGGTGGGAGCTTCTCCCGCTTCTGCTGCAGGCGGGCAGTAAGGAGCGATGGGTCCTGGACTGTGAGAGCCCCGGACTACAAGAGTGATTTCCGACTGTCAGCTTAGCCCCAGGGGGACCGGGCCTAAGCCAGCAGGTGGACATCCCTCAAGCTGGACTATGAGAGAGGGCGCAGGCCAGGCTGAGGGACCTCCTCACCCTCAGTGCATGAATCTCGTGCACCAGGCCTCTAGTGTATTATATTATCAGGTAATAAATGTTCTGATGAAAAGAAAGCTGGGTCAAAGGTATGTAGAGTGGCAGGGATTGCTATTTTATATGAAGTAGAGAGAAAAGGCTTTCTGAAGATAACAGCATTTGAGCCAGGGATGAAATGGCAAACCATTGAAATCTGGCCAGAGGGCATCCAGGCACAGGGAAGAGCAATTGAAAAGGCCCTAAGGTAGGAGCTTGCTTCTTGTGCTTGACACTGGTGTGGCTGGATGACGAGCAGGGGAGGAGTGGGAGGAGACGAGGTCAGGGAGTTAATAAACAAGAGCCAGGACATGTAGGATGTAGCACCTTATAGGTCATGAGGAATTAGGACCCCTCCCTTCTCGTCCCCCAAAACATTAGTAAACTTGGGAGAGTTTTGAGATGCTCAGCACAGAGCCTGGCACATTGAAAATATTGAATAAATAATATTAAAAATAAAATGTTATGGTAATTATCATTAGTTATTTTCTGCCAGAATTTTTTAAGTGGCCTTTTTTTTCTTTTTTTTAATTCTTGTATATGAGCTCAGTTCAAAATGTAATTTAGGTAGTAGATGAAAGCACATATTATAGTTCATTCTTCAGAGAGTCATTTTAGTAATATGGGAATTGATTTGAACAAATTGCTAATGCAGGAACTATAATAGAGCTTTTTTTACTGAGAAGTTTTGGTTATTTAATTTTTTAAAATTGATTTTAGAGAGAGGAAGGAGTGGGGGATGGGGAAGAAGGGAAGGCAGGAGAAAGAGAGAGAAATAGATCTGTTGCCTCCTGCACATGCCCAGACCAGGGATGGAACCTGCAACCTGGGTATGTGCCCTGACCGGGAATTGAACCTGCCACCTTTTGGAGTATGGTTACTTTAAATCTAAGTCATATTTATAATACTTTTTACATAAACACTTATTTAAAACTCTACATTTTTTTGATATTGTTTACAATACTTTGTGAAAATTTGAGGGGAGAGTTGCATATAAATTGAAATTATCATGGTAGAAAAATTAGAAAGTACCGTTAAACCAAAAGGGAGAGAAAGATCCCAAATCCCTACTACTTAAAGACAAGGACTGCCAATGTTTTGGTATCTATCTATCTATCCACATACTGAGAGAATGCCGGGTACTCTCTTAGGCACACGTGGGCAGGGTCCGTTAGCATGCCAAGGGTAGAAAGATGCAGAGAAATAGAAGTGAAGGGAACTAAAGTGAATTCAGTGGTTTCTGTGGCCAGGCACTGTGCTAAATACTTTATTTAAAATTGTTTTTGAGGTAGGCACTTTCAGTCCCATTTTCCAGAGATAGAAACAGATTTTGGAGACATGCAGTATCTTGCCTAATGTAAGTAGCGGAATTAGTCCAGGCCTCATGGGTCCAGTTTATACCTAAGGAACCGTAAATCAGACATCGTGCCTCTGTTCTTAACCGTCCAGTGGCTTCCCATCACACACAAGGAAAAAAACAACTCAGGTTCTCAGTTTATAAAGCACTTGCATGGACTGGCTCTCCCTGTCCAGCTCTCTGACCTCATTCTGTCACCATCCCTCAGTTTCCTCTGTCTGTGACACCCTTAACCACAGGTCTTTTTGCTATTTGCTGTCACTCTCCTTGGGTCGTCGTCCAAATGTCATTTCTTCAAAGAACCTTTCCCTGACCTTTCTACCTAAACTGGTAGCTGCTGTCTCAGGGTCATTGCCTAGCTTTGTTTTTCTTGATAGCACTTACTTTCTGACATTATACTTGCATTTATTTGTTTTTTGCTTGGCTTAAATACAAAAGCTCTGTGAAGGATATATTCCCACAGCCTATAATATCTGGCATGTTGTAGGCTTCAGTATTTCTCTATGATTGAATGAATGAATGAATGAATGAATGTAACCTAAGAATTATATACAGGGTGCATAAGGTAACTTTTGGCCTGCATAATTAAAATTATCCTTGGTAAAACATGGCTTTTGATATATCCTTAAAGACTGAAACTTCTTTGGAATCAGATCTTTGGTACTTTACACCAAACTTTAAAAGTAAATGAGGGACCATTAAAAGAAAACACTGATTTTTTTTTTTTTTTTATATACAGGGTGGGCAAAAGTAGGTTAACAGTTATAGTACAAATAATAATAAATAATATAAGAATAAGTTTTGTTTCACACACTCAAAACTTTAGCTACTTTTGCCCCACACTGTATGTTTTATAGGCCTATTATAGACCACAAATGATTGATTTTTCAAAGTTTCTTAGTTTAAGTTATAGCACACATTGCCACAGGCTGAAGTGTGTTCAGTCTTGATGAAGTAATTTGAAAAAATTATATCCTCCACAACAAAGATGTGTTTATGCTCCAACATATAAAGCTTTTTTTCCTAAACTTTTCTGGGGGAATTTTAAACCTTTAAGATTTAAAGAAAGGTAAAGGAACATTCAAATACCCTTTACCTAGATTCACCAATTATTAACTTTTTGCTAAATTTGTTATCTATTTCTCTCTCTCACCCTCTCCTCTCTCTCTCTCCCATTACATCTTTGTCTGTCTATCTCTCCACACACACACAGATAGATACATATACATACACACTGCAATTTTGCTAAACCATTTGAAAGTAAGTTGGAAACATCATGACAGTTCACTTCTAGATATCAGTCAGCATGTATTTCCTACAAACAAGGATCTTTTCCTACATTACCACAGCACTGTTGTCACACCCAGTGAAATTAACATTGATAAAATAATACCTAATATGCAGTTCATACTCAAATTTCCCCAGTGTCAGAAAATGTTCTTTGTAGATTTATTTTTCCAGTCAAGGATCACTCGTTTTATTTTGTTGTGATGGTTCTGTAGTCTCCTTTAGTCTAAAACGGCCCCTATCCATTCCCCCCTCCTCCCCATTAGTATCTTTCATGACACTGACAGTATTTGAGGAATTCAGGCTGACCTTCTCAATTTGTTTTCTCATGGTTAGACTCAGGTTAAACATTATTTTGGCAAGAAAAATGCATAGGTACCTAGTCAGCTTTTAATGCTTGAAGAAACTTAGAATGAAAAGTAAAAAGTACTTTTTCTCCTCTTTGTTTCTACAGGATTCTGAACACAAACAGTTTGCTCTGTGACTGCCATTTGAAGTGGCTGCTTCAATGGCTCGTTGATAATAACTTTCAACATTCCGTAAATGCAACTTGTGCACACCCCGAGTGGCTAGCAGGGCAGAGCATCCTGAATGTGGATCTGAAAGATTTTGTCTGTGGTTCGTATTTTTGTCTTTTAAATTTTCTGTATTACACACTTATATCTTAACAATAGCATTTTTTATAAAGATGGTTATAGGATTAAGAACTTGTCTTGAAATTTTAATATATGTTTTTCTTTTATTCTCATTAATTGCTAATGCTTAGGAAGTACATTCCAGGCATAAGTGTCAGTAAGGGATAGTGGGAAGAGTGCTAAACCCTGAAGTTTGAAAACCTGGGTTCTGGTCCAGGCTCTGCTACTGACTTACATGCCTCTGAGCAAGTCATTTGACCTTTTGGGCCTCATTCTTCCATCTTCAAACGAGGCATTGGATTCTAGCTCTGTAGTCTCTTTCAATCTTAATATGCCATCTTGTAAACAGAACACACAATTTTACATTATTTGTTTTAAAATTGAATTTGTAGAAGCAAAATAAACAACTGACTTGTCTCCTGCCCTATTATTTTCCCTTAGATGATTTTCTCAAGCCACAGATAAGAAGACATCCTGAAACCACAGTTGCTCTCAGAGGTGTGAACGTGACTCTGACGTGCTCTGCAGTGAGCAGCAGTGATTCACCCATGTCTACTGTGTGGCGCAAAGACAGTGAAATCCTGTATGATGCTGACATTGAGAATTTTGTGCGTTTTCAACAGCAAGCTGGAGAAGCTCTGGAATATACTAGTGTCTTACATCTTTTCAATGTGAATTTCACAGATGAAGGAAAATACCAGTGCATCGTTACCAATCACTTTGGTTCTAATTATTCTTATAAAGCCAAACTGACGGTGAATGGTAAGGAATTATGTACCCTGATAGTTTTCTGTAGTTGGGAGGATTTTCCACATTCCATTTTGAACCATTTGACTCAAGAAAATGAGGCGAAACCTGACATTTGAGGAGGATCTTACTGTTTCTGTCTTTAGGATTGTGATCATGTATAGACTGGATTGTCAGTTTGTCCATTTCCTATCCCTAATTGGTCATTGGTTGAGGGGTAAATGTGAATTCCATGTCCCCAGGAGAGAAGCTGCTTTCACTGTTATTTATGCTTTTGAAAAAATTCTTTTGAAATTCTCCATTTTCTTCCCAGACCGTAATTCTTTTTTGAGAACTATGAAATTTATTCCTGGCATTATTCACAGGGCCTTTCAATAGCGGAGTATTTAGCACATTTCTAGGTCCAATGATCATCATCATTGTCTTAATATAGTCACACACAACCATTGTTGAAATTAATGCTGTCTTCACTGTGGCTATAAAAAACTTCTCCAAAATAGCTTGATCTATTTATTGCCCATTAGATTGAATAACTACAACATTTTAGACTGTGCACTCAAAAGATATACTTACGTTTTGCTTGTGTGTTGTTTTATGAGATTTTTGAAGGCATAATTTTTTTTATCATAGAGTTCCTTTGACAGCACTATAGAGGTTAGTGTGAGAAGCACCGTTTAGTCTCTTAAGTAAGGAAGTCGGTAAATACCAGGTTCTAAAATACGGGGTTCAGAAAGGTTTGTGGCCATCTGATGGGGGAGAGGGAGGTGTGTCATGTACTCTAAAAGGGTGAGTCATCACTGTGCTGCAGATATTCCAGGTTGAGAGAAAAGGTGGCCTCTGAAGTTGCTTTTACTGTCAGTCCAGAGAGCATGTCTTCCTTAAGAAATGCAGCATGATGAGACAGTTGTCATTTGGCCTAACAGGTTCTCCCTGTTGGTGTGTGTTTTCCCTCACCCACTTTTTCTTGGTGATCTTTCTTGGAACAGAGATGCCTTCATTTCTGAAAACCCCAATGGATCTAACTATTCGCACCGGTGCCATGGCCAGATTAGAATGTGCTGCAGAAGGGCACCCTGCACCTCAGATTTCCTGGCAGAAAGATGGCGGGACTGACTTTCCTGCAGCCCGAGAAAGACGAATGCATGTCATGCCCGAGGACGATGTCTTCTTCATCGCAAACGTGAAGATAGAAGACATGGGGATCTACAGCTGCATGGCCCAAAACATAGCAGGAGGTCTCTCAGCAAATGCCTCACTCACAGTGTTAGGTATGTTTATTGTCGTGGGTCCCAGCTTTGTAGGAGCCTTTTTATTAGGGACCTAATCTCGGTCTTAATGACAAGAAAAGTCTGATATTTCAGCTGTGATCCTTACATCGCATCACCTTGTTTTGTCAGTTTATGCAGGGTTATGTCAGCCTAGGGCCGTGGTCGGCAAACCGCGGCTCCCGAGCCACATACGGCTCTTTGGCCCCTTCAGTGTGGCCACGAAGTTTCAATCGCACTGTACTAGGGCATTAGTGGTTCAGGTAGCTGAAATCGGGGGGAATGCTGAGGGCGAATTTAGAGAGGTTTACCACATGAAATGAAAATTCAAGGCCCTAAGTGTATTCTATTATATCTCCCTCTGTATGGTGCCTGCTTCATACACATGAGTTTCAGTTATTTTATAGGGAACTTGAGATAGTTTGTTTTCCCTCCATGTCATTTAGAATTTTTTAAAATACAGACAGAATGACCTGTCCTCTAGTTAGATTTCCTGTTTTCCATCCACTGTGCTCCTTTTAATTTTATGCTCTGTAAAATGTCTTTCCCCTAAAGATTTCTCCTGACAGGCCTGTTTCTTCTTATGACAATGCTTTTCTTCATGGACTTTACTCTCCGGGAAATTCTATTTTTAGTTCTATATTCCCTTAGATGTTAAGGTTTTTAAGTTTGTTGGTTTGTGTTATTTATTTGTATAATAAAAAAATAAGTTTATTGTGTTTAAAAACATTAGCTACATAGAAAATTAGAATAAAGGAGGGAAAGTCACTCAAACAGTTGTTAAATATTTTGTCATATTCTGGACTTCTTTTTAAACTCATTTTTATGTAGTTATATATACCTGCTTTTTTCCACTTAATATTTATCACAGGGTTAATACTATTGGTCTTCATAGAATATCATGTGGCTGTGTACTGTAATTTAATTAATCATTTTCCTGCTAGGTTTTTAAATTTTTCCCTTTATTTTAGAAATTACAACTAATTTTATAATAAATATCTTTGTGTAGAAATTTTTGAATTCCTTAGCTTAGGATAGCTTGCCCAAGGTGGAATTACTGAGATAAGATTTAGATTTTTTTGAGACTTTTGCTTTTCTGAAATACTAACTTGTAATCCTTCCATGAGCATAAGAAATTGCCTATTTCATTTTCACCTCATTAATCCAATAGGATTTAAGGGATAAAATTGCTTAATATGATTTTTATATAATCTCTCTCTTAGAGACGCCCTCATTTATTAGACCCCTGGAGGACAAGACAGTAACCCGAGGTGAAACTGCAGTGTTACAGTGCATAGCTGGAGGGAGCCCTGCCCCTCGCCTCAACTGGACCAAAGATGATGGACCACTGCTGGTGACAGAACGGCACTTCTTTGCTGCAGCCAACCAGCTTCTCATCATTGTAGATGCTGGGCTGGAAGATGCGGGGAAATACACCTGCATTATGTCTAACACTCTGGGAACAGAACGTGGTCACATTTACCTAAATGTCATCTCATCCCCAAATTGTGACTCTTCCCAGAGTAGCATTGGGCATGAAGACGATGGCTGGACCACAGTTGGCATTGTCATCATTGTTGTGGTCTGCTGTGTTGTGGGCACCTCTTTGATCTGGGTCATTGTTATTTACCACATGAGAAGGAAAAATGAAGACTATAGTATTACGAACACAGGTGAGTGGGACCAGTTGACACCTTTGGCTTGTACTTGAATCAGGATTTAATGTAAAATATAAAAATTGGGGAACTTTGTTACTTTATACTAGTATGTGGTAGAAGGAAGAGTTTTTCTGTTAAAATATCTAGTTTCCTTGATATAACAGAACCTCTTTAATAAATAGTTTTAAGAATTTGTGGACACTCCCTTACAAGTTTACTCTTCTTTTTCTAATGCCTACAGCTCATTTCCATTGTAGTTTCTCTGTGGGGAAGAGGAGCCCTTATGACTGATCAGTCTTTCATACTCCTCACTCTGAAATTCTGTGGGAGGAGTTGCAGCCATAGACTGTGAAAGTACCCACAGATAAGATTTCTGACTTTAGGTTTTGTTCCTCTTGGTAATACTATTACAATGAAGCTTTGAGAAGAAGTCTAGTGAGATGATTTTAGGGGAAATTCTAGTGAGAAATTTCAGGGGAAATTTTAAGTTCCTAGGTATACATAAAACATTTTCCTGGCCAATAGAATCCAAGTGGAACACATTTATACAGTGGTCTTCTAGGCATTGGCTTAAACTGCCTAGCTTTATTTGTGAGTTACATGCAGATTTCTCTTTTGCAGAGGAGCTTAACCTGCCTGCAGACATTCCCAGCTACTTGTCTTCCCAAGGAACTCTGTCTGAGCCACAGGAAGGCTACAGCAACTCTGAGGCAGGCAGTCATCAGCAGCTCATGCCTCCTGCCAATGGATATTTACACAAAGGCACTGATGGTAATGACTCTTCGTTACGCTTACATTGCAGCCCTACCCGCTTGAGTTTATTTTTTAGTGTCTAGTTTTGCCCTTTAACCTGAAGCAGTATTTTAAAAGAGATACTCAAAACATTTGGCCCCATGCAAAATAGGATAAAAATTGACTAAAGTCTTAAACAGAGAAGAAAGGCACCTGACAGGAGAAACACATCCTAATGGGATTGAGAGTACTACCCAGCAGTCTCCCACATAGTAACCAGTGTGACTATGGGAAGGAGAAGCTCTGGAAGTGTTTTTTCGGTGTCTTTTATCTGGTCTCAGGCGTGACCATCCTTCAGACCATGTTCAGGGAGGTTTGTTTCTCCTGCTGACAGGTATATAGTCGCTAAAGTTTACACGGTGATGATGTTTTCCAGCATATATCAGAGAGATGAAATGTTCTCTCATCAAATTCACAT
>NW_006290034.1:7409423-7417102 GCF_000327345.1 Myotis davidii
CTGTTATCTGCTCAGATTGTTACGACAATGCCAACATCTACTCCCGGACGCGAGAATACTGTCCGTACACCTACATTGCTGAGGAGGATGTTCTAGATCAGACACTGTCCAGCCTCATGGTCCAGATGCCCAAAGAGACTTATCTGGCACATCCTTCCCAAGATGCCACAACGCTGGAGAGCCTGGTATTACCAGCAGATAGAGAGACGTCTGCCTTTCCCACCAACCACGAGAGGGTGAATGAGAAGACACTTGCCTCCACACAGATGAGCAGTGGTAAAGGGCACTGTTTTTTTGTTCATTTTGTTTTCACTTTCACCTACTTGATTTTTTTCTGTCATGTAGGTAGCACTCTTATTTGACAGGAAGCAGCAGTCCAGTTGGTGTAATAGAGTCATTAGCTGCTATTACATGGTATGAACTAGAGCAAGAGATTTTTAGAGAGTAGAGTTACAGGGAAGTCTGCATCTTTTGGATGAAAACAGCTTTTGTGGAAATAGCAAGACCACGCCTCAAAAATTCAGAAGCCATATAGCAACAGCTTTTAAAAAGTTTCACATAGGTGTTACTTTTCTCCTTTCATCTTACTTAAATGATGGAGATTTGAAGTGCTAAGGATATAATTTGATGAAGGTTTTTACTGAGGAAACTTTAAATGCTTTATTTGGTTGCTGCACTATCAGGTAATTATTGAATGCCAGCATCACTTGGCAGGTGTTTGCTTTTGTCTGTGAGGTATGATGATCAGGGCCATCAGTGGGAAAGCAGTGAACCAGAGTCTAGTTTAACTGGACCCCAGCTTATTTGTATGCATATAAAGCTTGAGAAACACTGCTGGTGTTTACTCTTCACATGGTTTTTTAAAAAATTTTATTTCTGAGCATTTGTTTCCAGAATATTTGAAAAAGCTTTTTCCAAAATGCATCCCCATGAAGTTAACATAACTTTCAGTAAATGATCTTTGGGGAGAGCGCTTACTTTGCAATAAATAAGGAGAATGAGAAATGCACACTTTTGAACTCAGAGTACGGACAATCTGATTTAAAATCACTGCTTTTGGTTATCTTGTTGGAATTATTAGAATGCTAGAAGCTAGAAGGAAATTGTTTATTTTTAAGGTAGTTTTTTAAAACATAGGCATTTAATTGTTATTTAAAAACATACAGGGCGAGGCAAAAGTAGGCTTACAGTTGTTCCTAATGAAAGTAATACAATATTTAATAAATAATAAAACGAATAAATTCTGGGTTTCATGTACTCAAAACTGTAAGCCTACTTTTGCCCCACCCGGTATGGCTTCTTTGAATTTTTATTATGCATTTCATTACAGCGTGAATACTATTAGTCCCTTAGTCTGTTTCCATGTGTCTAAAGAGTTTTGTTCTCAAATTTTGTAGCAGCAGAATCATTAACAAGAGGCAAAAGTAGGAGACATATCGCATGGATTCAGCAAATAATTGGTTAAGTTTGAGTAGAAGGGTTTGCATGACCATAGTTCCAGTTTTCGTCTTGTTTCTTTTTTGTGTGTTGCTAAGAAGATGGCAAGTATATATTTGATCTCAGCATCCTTATACAGGAATATTGGGCATCTTTATTTCTTTGAGGATTTGGGTAAAAGAAAATTAAGTTTTAGGAAATTAATTTTGAACTTGTATTTGCCGCTGACGATTCTTGTCTTTGATTCTCAGAAACATTGCAGCGGCCTCTGTGGAACATGAGCGGAGAGCGAGGCCTGCCTCCTGCTCCCTTTTCCCAGCAGCCCGTCCCTGCGTCACCACAGCCCCGTCAGCACGCGGGCCTGGCGGAGAGTGGTGCCGCTTGCTCCGCTTCCCCCGCGCCCTGTCACAAGTTGCACGACCACGCTTTTGATTTTAGTAGGACTCGGAACATTCAAGAGGGAAGTGAGGGCACATGAAAAATTCTAGGATGCAATCTGGGCAAAGACCCAAATTCATTAATTTTGTATTTACTACCTCAGAGTTCAGAAGAAATTCCAAAGTCAGCATTTGCTTCACTCTTTGTCTACAATTACATTTGACCACAAGAAGGTGGGCTAGGCATTTGTTTGGGCTCACACCTGACAAAGAAAAGATAATGGCTGACAGACCTGGGTACATGGACTAAACAGTGTGCCGCAGGGGCAGAGGACGGTACAGGACAGATGTGCTTCCTGAGGGTCCGGGGCAATGTGCCTGGGTGCATTGCATATTGGGAAGAGTCTCATTGCTGCTTACCATGCTGATTGTCTCAGCCCGCAGAATGATTCTGAGAAAACAGAATCTATTTTGCCTTCCAAAGAACAGAAATAACTGGTCCTTGCTTGGACGTGTCCGGGGATTTGTCAGTGGTTTTAGCAAGTTTTAGCGAGCCAGGTGTTGAGGCTTTGATATTCAAAGTCTTTGGCAAGTATCCAGGCTTGACCAGCTGTTACCAGGTCAAGGAGTTTTGTATTCATGTGAATCATTTTTTTTCCTTGGGGGGCGGGGGAGAAGGGGGTCCCTATCACCCTGGAATCTCATTGTAAATATATGTGCATTTATAAATAATTTTTTGTATTCATTGACCATAAGTGTTGGCCGCAATGTAAATATTTTTGATATGCCAAAATTATATATGACATCTAGTTATAATGTTGACAGCAGCTTCTCAGACCACAGACAGATTTTGTATATCTTGGTTTAGTGATTTTAAAGGCTGTTTAAAGTTTTAAAAATGTATTTGTTAAGAAGTTTATGTATAGAGGCAGGGTACCCAGTGATTGGGTGCACACAAACAGTCTTGGTGTAATTAACCACTTCGTACCTAAAGGTTCATACATCTACTCATTTGCCACCTGTTTACAAGTGCCAGACACTATTACCTTTCTAGGGTAGAAAGGCTCTTTGAAAACACTAGCAGTCCTGCCATCGCCATATGTACGTAAATAAAGGAAAACTCGTTTGGGGAATATCTTCTTTCAACAAAGGATTTAGTTGATGAGGAAACCAAAGATTGTTTCTTTTCTGTTTGTTTTTTTATAATGTCTCTTCTACCAATGCACATTGCATCTTAAGGGAAAAGGGCTTTTGGAAGTAGAAGGACATGCAGAAATGTTTACACTATAAAGCTTTGGAGTGGTCCTTGTTTAGTACAAGGATTATTAAGCCAAAAAGTTTTCCTGAATTTCTGATAGCGTTACGTAAACAAAGGACTTAACACTAATGGAATGGAATGGACTGAAGTTCTTTGTGCTTTCAGATTTCCTTACATAGGCAGGCAGGCGGTCAGACTCTGTCCTCTACATCTTGTAAGTGCTAGCTAGCTATGTACTACACAACCTGTCACTTCAGTGAAAATAAGTCATTGTGCATTTCAGGGGTTCTAAACTCACATAATTTCTTAGCTTTTTGCTAGAATTTCATGCTTGTTTTCAATCCTAGCACTCCCATAGGCAGCAGCACCTCTTGAGCTGTTTCGTACCATCATGCCTTTCTCTTTTTCCTTTTTAAACTATCAGCCTTTCTTCATTTTCACTTTGAACTTCTTAAATATCTTCCCCCCACCACCGTTCAATTTGTGCTTACTAGGTTGTAGTATAATTTGTACTGACTTAGAATCAAGAGACCTGATTGTATTCCCTGCCCTGTACTTACTAGTTGTGTAATCAGGGCCCAGTCCCTTTACATCTCAGCCTGTTTATGAAATGAGGTCGCTTTACGGATGCTCTGAAGCCCTTTCCAGCTGTAACATTCTATGAACCTGTGATCCCTCCAGGAACCAAGGAGGGTTATGCTACTCTAATAAAAAGCTGCTTTCATGAGATGTTTGTTAAGTAGAACAAGAGCGATGCTGCTTACTCTGACTTGAGCCAGACTTACTTCCTCTATAGCAGGAGAAATGGTATAAGCTACACTCCTGGGAAGAAATATTCTGCTTCTGAACAGTGTCAGTAAACAAGGACACTGGACTGCATTGACAAGCACCAGTGCGCTCTAGCACAGCAGGCCTGAGCGCTGGTGTTGGAATACTCCACAGAATCTGAATCAGTTGGAGGGTGTGCCCCCGCTAATTTATAACTAGTTTGTGACCTTTCTGCTGTGTTCAAGGTTATCCCAATACTGATAGTACTCTTTCTCATATTCTGATAGACTTTCTTGAGTGAAAAAGGTGGAGATAGAGCTAGACTGCAAGTGAGCATTGGCTGTCATGTGTGAGAGGAGAGGACAAAACAGGCTGGACCAAGTGCCCGTGGAAGCATGACTACGTGGTACTACCGTGGTGTTGGCAGTGGCCATTCTCTGCAATATCAGTCTGTCTCCTGATGGCCAGGGATTTCGTTTTGTCAACTCTCAGATATCCCTAGCTTGTCTACTGGTACATAACTAAAAAACTTACCTAAATACTAGTCAGGAATTTGTTTAAATGTGAATAGCCTACCCCTGGTCTTTAAAGAAGATAATGAATTTAATAAATTCTAATCTTAGGAGGAATACCCGAAACTTTTCATTATTGCATCTGTTCTTGACCAACCAGCATTTAACTCTCTACTGTAACCCGGATTAGTGTCTCAGCAGTGTTTCTTTCCAGCATCGTAATGTCTGCCTGTTGCCAGTTTAATAAGGGATGTGGCTGACCCAGGCAAACGAAAATGCTGGGACCCAATTACCACTTCCTCTCAGGAGCGATGCATAAATCCTCTCATGTGTTGGTACCCCTCAGGCCGATTCTTCAGGCCTGCCTGGAAGAACTAGACTTGTCCTTGAACTCCAGCCTCACTGGCACAGGCTCCACACCTAAGCCATTGGCTTTCCGTCCTGGGCAGCTTCTCAAGTGCTTTCCCTAGAAGGCACAGTACCCCGAGGACCCAGCCATGTGCACTTCCCTCCAGGTGCCGTCTCAGAATGCTTGGGATGCATGTTTCTCTGTAAGGTAACTTTCATGTTTAAAAACAGTTGCCTTCACATTACCCATTTGGAGGTTGTAAAAGAAACACTAAGATGTTAAGCAGCTTAGACTGAGCCATTTTCCTAAGAAAAGGGAGATAGGATAAAAGTCTTTAATTACTTTAAATGGTTGTCCTATGAGATTCACTGTTTTGATTCCAGAGGACCTGGGTCATATCAGTGGGGCAGCAGCTACAGGAGATGCAGAATACACTGGCCAGTAATCTATAATAATAAAAGCGTAATATGCTAATTAGACCCGACAGCCGAAGGACCTTCTGGATGAAGCCCGGGCTGCGAGGGCCAAGCCCCTTGCATGTATTTCGTGCATCAGGCCTCTAGTTCTATATAAGCTCACTTGCTAACCTAACTGTTAGATTTACCTGACAATTGGAAAAATCAGTCTTTGGGGGAAAAGCACACACGGAAGCTGAATAATCATTTGCTAATAACTTTGAGGAAATTTCTGCCTTGAGATGGAATATGGGCAAGGTGACTTTCATTTTATCATTGGAAATCTCCAGAAAAACCGTGCCCTTCAGAATCCTTTATATAAGGTATAGAGCACTTAAGAATTTTTTTAAACTAAAGAATTTTGTGTTTTGGCCTATTCTGTGTTAATGGCTGAAAACATGAAAGTCTGGGCTTATTCTGAGGAAATCTGTAACTAGTAATTAACACAGACAGCACTACCATAATAAAAAGTTTAAAGCCTGTCATGTATTATATCCCTCCCTTTTACTCTTTATTTAATTTTGATCCCTATACTTATCAGTGGGCTCCATATAGAATGGGGTTGGAATTGTAGTGTTTAATTTTATACCGAGTATTTCACTCAAGTGTGTGGTGGCCTGTTCTAATCACTTGATTATCCATAGAAATGCCAAGAGGATAATGGAGCTACAGAGGTAAATTTGTTGTCATTTTATGCTATGTCTTCCATTTCATATTTTACTTCTTGATACAGATGACAGGCAATTGTGAAACAGTCGAGCTAAGGTTTTTTGGCAATCTGCAAGGAATGTTTCATTTTTCTATTACATGGTCTCTTTCCAGTTCAGTTTGGCAGATGTTTCCCCCTCCTGCTCTTCTAACCTTTTTTGGGGGAGTACAAGCTATACCACCATCAGTCAGCTTTCATTTTCTTTCTGTTTTGGACACTGCCTTGTTTGTTGCAAAAATAACAAGTTCTGAATTGAGAGATCTATTATAAGCTGCTCTTATCAAAACAACACCTGAAAGCCCATGAGTCATCTGAAGGTTTTATGGGTACTAAAGGGTGTGTGTGTGTGTGTGTGTGTGTGTGTGTGTGTGTGTGTGTGTGTGTGTGAAGAGTAATATTTGGACCTGTTCCCTCAAGTTTGTATTGTTTATCAGTCCTAATAATCTTCGCCAACGGATGGGGTGAAGGTGAAAAACAGGTGTAAGGAGTATAGTTATCAGCTGTAACTGTCTTGAAAGAGAAATTGGTTATCATGTGGTCAACTGCTTTTAGAATTTTCCTTAGCTACTGGAAGTGGCCTCTTGATCCGCAGACTATTTCTATGTTCCCACTATGCTCCCCCTGTGTTTCCCCCACCCCATCAGAGGATGTCGGTCTGAGCAGTCCTGGTACTAGATGTCCCTGAGGCGAGTTGTAAGCCAAGTTGTTCAGTGTGGTCCTTTCCTCGTATCTATTTATATTTTCTCACACGAGAATGTATATTTTATAAAGCATGTGTTTGTCTACTTGTTTGTCTACTGTGATTGTCTTCAATAAAGCTAAACTACATTATGATTTTCTGGTCTTTTCTTGCCTCAAGGACAGGACGAAATGGTGCATTACGCTTTATGATTCCCAAGCACAGCTTCTTGCCCCTTCCTTTGTCACGTAGTCTTTGTTACGGCCTGACTTGTGTGCCCCCAAAAAGAAGGGAGAGTGTAGAGCCCAGACCTGCATTTGCACAGAGGACAGTGAATAGACGGCCATCTGCAGGCCAGCAAGAGAGGCCTCGGAAAACCTGCCGACATTACCGTGGACTTCCAGCATCCGGAAATGTGAAAAAGTAACCTCCTGTTGTCTACGTCCCCGTCTGTGGGGTTTTGTTTTGGCAGCCTGAGCAAGCTGCTAATACAACCTTCTGATAACCGAGCCAGCTTGGTAGTTTTCTTATACCCCGGGCTGTGGGATTTGCCTAAGGTCAGAGGCTCCAAAGCCCATGCCCTTTGGACTGAGTCATACAATCTTCTGGCCCCAGCTGGAGCCTTTTATACTGAAAAGCACTGCAGAGATGAACACACTGGCTGGTGTGCTTGCAGTTCCGACACTGCACAGCCCCAGCTGCACAGAAGTTTAAACGAAAGGCGGCCGCAGCACTGAACGATGCCCAGAAAGCAAGAAGCTAACGTGCGCCTGCAGCATAAGTGACTGGAGGTTGAGTGCATCTGGGAACAAAGGAGCAAGGTGTTTGGAGCAAGTGCTTTTAAGCTCCTATTTTGTTCTCTTCCAAGGAGAAAACGGGTTTTTAAATCAGTAAGTAGAATCCCATATGTGGAGTCACTGGCTATTCTGAGTTATTTGGATCAAGTCGTTTAATTTTGTGTCCTTTTAAAATCCTCCATCAAGGCCAATGTGAATTCCTCCGTCTCAAATACAATGGGCATGTGGTTGAGGTCGGCCGGGATGGAGCCTAGCTTGAATTATTTATTCTGGTCAAGCTCCAGAGACAAGTGCTCGGGTCTGTTCCAGCCCAGAAACGGTGCAGCGTACTAGGATTG